>NC_088693.1:80099035-80404035 GCF_028017835.1 Emys orbicularis | reverse complement strand
CAAGGAGCTGCTTAACTCTGCTCTGAGCCGTGGCCAATGTGCAGTGAAATGGGCGTTTGGCCGACCAAAGGGAAGGAGGACGAGCACCCTAAGAAGGCTGCAGATTGCAGAGCAATATCTGCCTCTTGTCGTAGGTGTTTGCTGCATGTGCTGGGATCCCCGGGTATAACCCGGAACGGGGTACCACTGTGCCCCCCAACTCTCTAGCCTGGACTGTCTCTCACACAGCTTTGCTAGTGACAAATAGCAAACCCCTCCAGGCGCTGTGATCACTCAGCAACTCAGCACAACACGTGGAGCCCCACACCCAGCTAGATGACCTGGATACTCCCAGAGCTACTCACGAATCACAGAGTAAGGCACCAGCCAATTCTTCCCAGCCTTGCACCCCAGAACGGTCCTGTCTTGCCCTGGTGAGAAGCCCGACCAGTGTAAGTTCATTACCCGTCCGCCCCGCCCTCGACGTGGAGAGGACACGCACCAGCCTTTGTAACCTGAGCTGAGATTTCCCAAGCTCTTCAAGCGAAACACAGTGTGTTAGGTAAAATATAAAACAGGTTTTAAGTGATTGTAAGTGGTAGGCGCAAAAGGTTTGAGATAATTACCAAAGAAAATAAAAGATAAGCACCCGATCTAAACCTTAGACCTTCTTACATTAGGCAGTATTTAGAACAACCGATTGTCTCACCCCTCTGGATGTTAGTTTATAATTAAGGCTCCATGTTTGTCATGGAGGTCACAGACTCAGTGATTTTCCGTGACATCCATGACTTCTGCAGCAGCCTGGCTCAGAAGCACCTCAGGCAGCCCCTGCACCAGTCATACTGGTTGCTGCTGGGGCCGTCTTGGGCCACCGTGCCCCTGCGCCATCCCCCAGCAGCAGCAGAGTTTGGGCATGGGAGGAGAGGGGGTTGGGGCACGGGATGGGTGAGATGGGCTCTGGGTGGCGCTTACCTGGGGGCTCCCCGGAAGCGGCAACGTCCCCCTCGCTGAGCTGCTAGGCGGAGGTGTGGCTAGTTAGCTCTGCATGCTACATCCGCCCAGAGCACTGGCTTCGCAGCTCCCATTGGCCAGGAACTGCAGCCAATGGGAGCTGCAGAGGTGGGGCCTGCAGGCAGAGGCAACTTGCAGATCTGCTTAGCCGTGCCTCTGCCTACCAGCGGAGCCCAGGGGAAGTTGCCGCTTCTGGGGAACCCCAAGGTAAGCACCGGCCAGAGCCCATCTCACCCATCCCGTGCCCCAACCCCCTCCCACACCCAAACTCTACTGCTGCCTGAGGGGGAGGCATGGTTCCCAGGCTGTGTGTCTTTGCCCCCCCAGCACCGGCAGGGTCCTGGGTCATGTGCTGCTGCCCACCTGGGCCGCCCTCCCCCAGCACCCGCAGGGACCCTGGGCAGACCCCCCACCCCCATTTTATTCACAGGTATTTTTAGTAAAAGTCATAGACAGGTCACGGGCCGTCAATTTTTATTTACTGTCTGTGACTCTTACTAAAAAACCCATGACTAAAACGTAGTCTTATTTGTAATACACAGGCTTCTACCTCAAGCCTGGGACCAGTCTCCTGAGTTGAAGTCTTCTGTCTTCCCAGCATTCTTGTTGCTTCCAGCATAGGTGGGGGAGCAGAAAGGCAAAAGCATGTTGCCACTGTCCCTATTTTAAACCCTTAGTCCGTGTGCCTAGAACACACTTGTCCCGACCTGTCCTGGGGGGCTTGGCTGAGTCCCAGGGTTGAGCCATCCCCCTGGTGGTCTTGTGCAACTGAGTCATAGAGTTCAGCAGTCCCCACTGTGTGGTGCGTGGGCAACGCTCATTGAATTGTAAAGCCCTTGATAACGGCTCCCCTGCTGATTAATGGCCGTTAACATCCTTCTTGGCAGAGAGATCACCAACCTTGCCGTAGAGACGCTCAAACTTACAACACATTTCACTAACAGCCCTACAGCAAAATCTCAGAACTTCATACACACTAATGATGTACATATTTGCACAGAACAACGGGTTTCAGCACATCATGACCTTTCATGAGATATCGTACCTGGCGTGCTTTGTATGAAATATCACAACCACACATGAATGATGAAGATGGGGGATTCCAGGGTGATGTTCTGAGGTAAAATGTATCTGTGACGCTCTGTACCTCGGGGGAACACCTGACACCCATGTTCCGCGTTATAAAATGATTGTGTGGTGTCCAATGCAAAGTTTGTCATGTCGGGTGTCTTCGGAAGGCTCATGATGCACTGAGCATGGGTGTTATAGGGATGTTATAGTGATTGTTACACTGAGATTATAGGTTATAATTTCATGTATATAGTTATGAGGCTGAAAATGTGTCCTCATGACTTAAAGCAAACCCAGGCAAAAACTCCCCAAGAGCAGAGAGGCAGTTCACACCTCGTCAGGGCATGGACGGGACAAACCCAGCCCAGTCTCACAGGAACAATGGACACTGGCTTAGGCAGCAACAAAAGAATCGGTTGGACCCTCAAGGGAATCACCCCCCTTCCTTTGGGCAGCTTGGGGCTGCGATGAGGTAATGCTCACCTGACTCTGAAAGGTGAGCATTACCTTTGCCACGGTCTCTGTCTTCCACCTACATCTACAGACACCACCACCACCAAGCGACTGAAGTGCTGATCAAAGGGAGACTGACTGAAAAGTAAACGGCCAGCCTGTGGTGAGAAACATCTAAGTTTGTAAGGGCATTGAAAGTGTTAAGAGCAGCTTAGAATGCGTTTTGCTTTTATTTCATTTGACCAAATCTGACTTGTTGTGTTTTGACTTATAATAACTTAAAATCGATCTTTATAGTTAATAAATCTGTTTGTTTGTTCTACCTGAAGCAGTGCGTTTGGTTTGCAGTGAGTCAGAGGCTCCCCTTGGGATAGCAAGCCTGGTACATATCAATTTCTTTGTTAAATTGATGAACTCATATAAGCTTGCAGCGTCCAGCGGGCATAACTGGACACTGCAAGACGGAGGTTCCCAGGGTTGTGTCTGGGTCCGGAGATATTGGCTGGTGTCATTCGGTTGCACAATGCAAGGAGCACTTACATGCCAGAGGCTGTGCGTGACCAGCCCGGGAGTGGGGGTTCTCACAGCAGAGCAGGGTAAGGCTGGCTCCTAGAGACAAGGATTGGGGTGACCCAGCAGATCACGGGTCCAGAGAACACCAGAGGGGAACGTCACACCTGACCATGCTGGCCCTGGGCTGTTCTGCTGCAGGGGTCCCTGCAACTCTCCTGCCAAAGCTGTTCCACTGGGGGTAAATAATGGAAGAATCATTGGGGGGAAAGAGGGGGAGAAAATGAACAAATAAGCCTGGGACTAACTCTGTAGCCGGGTGGGTAGAGAGCTCATCTGGGAGGTGGGAGACTCAGCATCCAGTCCTCTCATTTCACTGGATTTTAAAATCATATTTATCCACAGCAGTACAGGTTCAACAGGGGAGGCTGAGAGGGCCCCACGCTGAGTATCCCACAGGTCAGGGGCAAGGGCCTGTTAAAATCTATCTCCCTCTGGAGTAGAGGGGGGCTTCAACCAGGCCTCTCGCACAGCCCAGGGAGTCCCCTAACCACTGGGCTAACAGCGAGGAGGGAGGGACTCCCCCATCCTGGTTTTGTGGAAGTTCATCTCTAGGTGACGATGTGGGAGGGGAGCTCTGAGCACATTGACCAGACTGGGCCCTGCGGGACACTGAGGCAGCGGGACGCCCATCAGCTCCTGGTCTGTGCATCACCCTGGGGCTTGGACGTCTGGATGCCTGGTGAGAGGATGCCCTGTGCTCGCTCAGAGGCAGAGACAGAGATGCAGAGGGAAATGTCACTGCAAAAAGTTAGGTGTTGAGCAAGCTCAGGGGCCTGCAGGGTTTGGTGGCAGCTGAGCGGGGTTTGGTTTTGTGACTTCTAGTGCTCAGACCCTGTGGTAATGGTAGGGGACAGACAGACAAGTACCACTGACAGCACAAAGGGGCCCTTATTCCAGTTGGGGATTCCAGCTCCTGCTGTAATTAATGCTCTCTTTCCCTCCTGCAGCAGCAGCAGTGGCAAAGGGTAACAAGAATTCCTTGTGCCAAACTCCCTGTCTCTGCTGGGTTCCCCATCGCCAGCGCTCCACTGTTCTCCCTCCCTGCTTCAGCTGTTGGAGGGGCCCCAGGACTGTGGTGGGCTGCATGAAGGGGCTCTGCAGTACCAGTCAACAGCTGCAGTGGGGAAATGATTGTCATGCCTGGCTAATTCTTCTGCTCCTTTTTTCTACAATTCCCTGGTTCTAATTTATTTATTGCTAACAGTTACCCTTTTATCATTTGTTATAGATTATAGCTTCTTTTGTATATATCTGCTTTTGTTTCCCATTAACACAGGTTGTTGTTGGTTGGCTGGTTGTACGTCCTTCCTTCTTGTTTGTGGAATTGTGGGTTTTTTGGAAATCTAGTGAAACGGTATTGAAAAGTTCTAAATTAGCATTATATTAGCCTATGACTGACCTTTGTGAAGCGTGTGTGTGTGTGTGTGTGTGTGTGTGTGTGTGTGTGTGTGTGTGTGTGTGTGTGTGTGTGTGTAAATAGGGATATATTTCTGATTTAGACTTTGTTCCATTTCCACATATCAAATGCAATCTGAGCAATGCGGAGTGAGTGGCATTGTCTTGTCTGAATATTACCTTTGGCTTAAATTCTGGTTTGTAACTCCCAAAGGTCTTCATAAATTGCACCACAAAACCCCCCCAAAATAGAATTCCGCAGTATCACCAAAGGAGCAGTGGACGCTTTCATATTCTTTAATGTCTGTGTAGTGTGATTTGGGCTCTTTGCCTCATGATAACTCCCAGAGGACTTTAGCAAAACTTTGATCCATTACAGGGTTGTTGGGTTTTTTTGTCAACAAAATCCTTACACTGTGGTAATTTTTGCAAAGCTGATGGAATTGGGCAGGTTTAGTCTATAAGAGAGAAGGCTGTAGGGGCACATGGCGTCCGGTCCGGGAGAGTTGCCACCCCTACATGTGAGAAAAGTGGATCCTTCAACCAAAAGTCTCTGGGAATTGACTGTAGGTGAGAAACCTGCTTAGACTAAGACAGCAACTTGCTGCAGTTAACGGTGAGTGACAAGAAAGTGTGTTGTGTTTGTAACCTTTCAAATCTCTCTCACGCTTCCTTGAAATCTCTTAAACCTACATTCTGTCGTAGTAAACTTACTCTGGTTTTACTACAAAACCATCTCAGTGTTGTTCTATTGAACTGAAGTGTGGGAATTCAGATAAACTACCAGGCGTGTGTGTGACCTGTCTCCTTGGAGGCAGCAAACTTAGTGACATCTGTGAGGGTTCAGTGCGAGGGACTGGGAACGGCCTGGGAGATGGCTTTGGGGAGACTCAGGGCTGTTGGGGTCACCCGGCAGGGAGTACCCAGGCTGGTGGAAGCCAGGGTGAGGCCATCGGGCTGTGAGCCTGCTGCAGGTGCCAGGGATCTGAGCCAAGCTGCACAGGACAGAGGCAGGCCGTGAGGGACCCCCTTACTGCTCTGAGTGAGCCCCCAAAGGTCACGCTATGAAAGGAAGTTCTTTGCTGTCCTCCATCTTTCCCGGCCCAGGGTGGAGGTTCCTCTCTTGATTTCTTCATGGCTTGAATTAGGCATCAGCGAGAGGCGGCAGTAAAGGACCAAAGCCCCAGTGAGCCAGTTGCTGCCCAGACACGTCGTGAGAGACAGTCCCCACTCCAGAGAGATCCCCTTCCTTTCTGGCTGGTGTTCTGGAGGGACAGGAGTGGGGGCGGGGGAGTGGCAGTGATGGGGACGTAGTTGTACCCCCCATACCTAGAGAGGGGAGCAACACAGCGCAGCTCCCCAGGGGAGTACGTTGGGGCCATTCCCTAGGCAGAGTGGAGGAAGCCTTGCTCCAGACCAGCGCGTCAAGGGCTTTGTACGATTTATAGCCCCGTCCCCATAGGGTGGGGTTGGGAAGGGGAAGGAGCCGCTCTGGCTTGTGCTGCTCAGACGCTGGATTTTGTAGTAACAGCGCTAGGGAATGAATGTGATCAACATTTGTTTCCTTGCACCTTACCAGGATTTTCAGTTTCCAAGCCTGACATCATCTCCTGTCTGGAACGAAGGGAGGAGCCGTGGGTCCTCGATCGCCAGGGACATGAGGAAAGTGAGATTGCGATTGATGCTCACAAAGGTGAGGAATGACCTGAATCAGAAACTAATTTTTCCAGCCTCATGGCAAACGTCACTCATGCATTTTCATCACACCTGTCTGACCCTTCAGCCCCGGCCTTCATCTGTACTCCGAGGATGTGAAGGAAGGATGGGTCCACTCCTCTCCCTCCACTAGAGAAGGGTTTGGGGGGAATAAGATTCAGCTCCTGGTTTTTCAATGTCCCCAGCAGTTATTTGGGTTTGTTCCCCCCTTTCAGAGGTTCCCCTTTCGGAGGTTCCCTGTCCCCCGGCACAGGGACTGATTCCTGTCCAGATCCTCTCTCTGTCAGGCGATGGGATGGTGAGTGAGATCAAGGAGGAGAATCCTCAGCAGGAAAGTCCAGAGCAAGTGGAACCACAGGGGATGGTATCGGGAAGAGGTGAAGGGGTCGTTTTCCAGAGTCCTGAGGAGGGAGAAACCTGTGAGAGTCAGAGCAGGCCAAAAAGGCAGCAGGGAACCACTCAGAGGAGAGATGGGGTAAATCCACTCACAGCAGAAGAGGAGTGAATAAAGTCAAAGAAACTATTCAACAGAGAATCCCCTCGAGAGAGAGACCCTACGTCTGCGGTGACTGTGGGAAAAGCTTCCAGTACAGATCAGACCTTATTATATACCAGAGAATCCACACGCACCAGAGGCCCGACAGGGGTCCAGACTGTGGGAAACGTTCCCCATACAGGTCAACCCTTAGTGGGCACCGTACACTGCATACAGGAGAGAAGCCCTATAACTGCCCTGACTGTGGGAAAAGCTTTGCTCAGGGCTCATCCCTTATTCAACATCAGAGACTCCACATGGAAGAGAAACCCTACAAATGCAGTGAGTATGGAAAAAGCTTCTGTCAGAAAAATACTCTTCTATCACAGCAGAGACCCCACACGGCAGAGAAACCCTATAACTGCCCCATCTGCGGGAAAAGCTTCTGTGAAAGATCATCCCTCATTCAACATCAGAAAATCCACACAGGGGAGAAGCCCTATAACTGCCCTGACTGCGGAAAAGGCGTCGGGGAGCGCTCAGCCCATATTAAACGTCAGAGAATCCAGCCAGGAAAGAAACCCTACAAGTGCAATGAGTGCGGGAAAAGCGTCAGTCAGCAGTCCTATCTCCTATCACATCACAGAATCCACAGGAGAGAAACCCTCTAACTGCCCAGCATGTGGGGAAAGCTTCCATGTGAACTCAACCCTTCCTAAACATCAGAGAATCCACAGTGGAGAAACGCCCTATGAGTGTATTGACTGTGGGGAAAGATTCAGTTGGAAGCCATGCCTTATTACTCACCAGAAACGCCACGTGGGAGAGAAGCGCTACAAAGAGAGGGAGTGTGGGGAAAGTTTCTGTCACAAGAACACCCTTCTATCACATCTGAGAACCCACATGGAGAAATAAAATTTCTAAATAAACAAATACATTTGTTAGTCTTTAAGGTGCCCCAGGACTCCTCGTTGTTTCACCATGGGAGAGAGACCCTGTGAATGTCTTGAGTGCAGGAAAAGCTTCTGTGAGAATTCACATCTTTTATCACAGCAGAGAATCCACACAGGAGAGAAACCCTATAACTGCCCTGACTGTGGGAAAAGCTTCAGTCAGAGGCCATTCCTTGTTACTCACCAGAGAATCCACACAGGGGAGAGACCCATTCAGTGCTCACAATGTGGGAAAACGTCACTGTGAGCTCAGCCCTTACTACACATAAAAGAAGCCACAGTGGAGAAAGACCCTATCACTGTATTGACTGTGGGGAAAGCTGCAGGCAAATCTCAGACTTTCCTTCACATCAGAGAACCCACATGGGAGAGAGACCTAGGTGCCAATTCCGTGGGTGCTCTGGGGCTGAAACACCTACGGGGAAAAAAATCAGTGTTCTGGCGGCCCCCAGGGCTGGCTGCTGATCAGCTGTTTGCTGGGCCCCAGGGTTGGACATGGATCAGTGATCAGTTGGCAGGAGGTGGTCGGGGGAGCACGCGAAAACGAGCGAGTGGCTGGTGGGCAGGGAGGCCTCAGGCGAGGCAGAAAGGAGCGAGCGGTGGGTGGGCGGGGGGGTGTTGGGGGGAGATGGAGGAGTGGGTGCAGAGCCTTGTGGTGGATCGGCGTGGAACACCCACCATGAAAAATAAAAGTCAGTGCCTATAAGTGCCCTTACTGGGGGGCAGTTTATGTCACAGCTCAAACCTCATAGCACATAAGAGACTCCACAAAAAACACAAACCTGAGAAGTGTCCTGGCTAGGGATGTGCCAAGTGAATAACTCCTTTGCCAATTCCCACCAATCTCAGCGGGTCGGCCAGGCCCGGCTGGAGTGGCCATGTAACGAGGACACAGCGTAGTTATTCAAGCAGAGAATGAAATCACCGTCCTGGAGCAGAGCTGTGCAGAACAAGAGTCTGAGATAAGACTTGCACATTGTGATGGAATTTGAGTATAACTTTCAACTTACTTCCATTGAGGTTCTCCATTGAGGTTTGGTGTTATGAACCTAAAATCATCCTTATTCTATATGCTGTGATTTCTCATTAGCTGTGGGCTGTATTTTAGGCTGGGATCCACCAGGGGACTTGGGTGCTGTGACACTCACCGTGGCAACGACTACATTTTTAGGCACCTCAAAAATCAGAGGAACAACACTGGGATCAACAAAACCTGACGTAGGAGCCCCGGCTCCCTGTACAGTGACTGGGGAGAGAAGGTGCCTTAGATTGGGAAACACAAAAGCCAGCAGGCTAGGCAGGGAGCTGCCTAAGCGAGCCAATGGGGGATGGACAGTGGGTGCTAAACCTCTCCCCCTCTCATGGCCACAGGCCCCTGTCTGTGTTAGCGATTGACAAACCAGGGAAGGTAGGTGCACCTCTGCCATGAGGCTGGTCTGGTAGCTGTGTTCAGAAGCTGCCTAAGGCCACACAAATGATTTGCTTTGTGTCTCCCAAAGCAGAACAGCACGGCGCCGCTGGCTGTCAGAACCGAGCTCTGAAAGGGGAGGGGCACATGCCTGCCGTAGGGATGTAAAAATCTGTTTAAAAGGTTAACCGGTTAAACGATTAAAATGATATCATTTAACCAGTTAACCGTTAACCAAGGTGGGCTGGGGACCCGCCGGTGCGGCTAGAGCTAGGGCCGCTCCAGCCCACCGCGGCTGGGGTGCCGCTGGCGCAGTGTGGCCGGGTGCACTCCAGCCTGCCGCATCCAGGGCTGGGGTCTCGCCAGCGTGGCGGGAGCTGCTCCAGGCCACTGTGGCCACTCCAGCACGCATGCTGCGGCCGGGACTCAGGTCCCACCGGCCCGGCATGGCTGGATCTGGGGCTGCTCCAGCCCGCCATGGCCAGGGTCCCGCCAGCCCAGCCACTGCCACTCCAGCCCGCCGTGGCTGGGCTCCCGCCGGTGCAGCATGAGTGGAGCCACTCCAGCCCACTGCGGCCGGGGTCCTGCTGGCCCGCCCCACTGCTGCACCCCAGCCCGCTGCTTTATTACAGCGCTGCAACTCAGGCTTTGGCCACACTTGCAGCATTAAAGGGCTCCCACGCACGCGCTCTAACGCAACAGTGTGGTCAGCGCTTTAGGAAAGCCATCTCCACTGGCAAGTTACTGCAAAACGGCCACTTTAGGGCACCAGCTGCCTCTCCCCCACACTTGTAGGGCCAGCTGCCAAGAGGCATGCTGGGAAGGGCTCCCCTAAAGCCGCGTCCCCAAAGGCCGGGCTGCGCCGCAGGGAACAGCCTGTCGCTTTCCTTCCCCCACTCCCAACGGCGGAGGTGAAGGGAGGCAGGTGCCAAGCGCAGAGAGGCCTGGGCCACGTGCCGCCCTTCAGCCAGCTGGTCTCCCACACCAGCTGCCTACGGGGCAAGAGCACCCGCTGGCTGGGCCGGATTCACCCTTCTGTGGGCCTGCGGCTATTCGACTGTGTTGGGCCCCCGCCCCGTGTACGAGTGTTTTCCTAATTTCGAACAAGATGATCGCACGCAGGGGGGCTCCAGCCCAGCGGGGGGAACGGCAGCGTACGGAGCCGCCTCCGCTTCCCGCCCCCAGCCAGGGCCAGAGATGGCAGCAGGGGCTTTAGGGGCTGCAGCCCAGGGTCCCGGGCTAAGGGGGGCCCCAAAACGATCTGGACTTTTAGCAGCCGCCCAGAGATCTTTTTGCGGGGCCTCCCTTAGCCCAGCCCTGGTGTGCAGCCCCAAAGGCCCCTGCGTTAATCCGGCCCTGCCCGCCGGTAAAAAAAAGAAAAGCAAAACAGGGCTGGCAGATGGTGCCCAAAGTCCTTGTCCTGGGCGAGATGGCTACGGCCTGGGAGAGGTTGTAGGCGGCGGGAAAAGCGTGTGCTGGAGGGAGCCGTGCAGGCATCAGCGTCAGGGAGCCCAAGTGGGGAGCGCAGGCAAAAGCCTACAGCACCCAGTATGTCTCCCATCCAAGTACTAACCAGGCCTGAGCCTGCTTAGTTTCTGAGATCAGACAAGATCGCACATGTTCAGGGTGGTGTGGCCATAGACACTGGTAGTGGCTGCTTTGCCGCCTTTAAGCGAGTTCACAGCCTGCACCTGCCTGTGTCATGCACCAATGTACCTCCCTCCTGGCTCCTTCCCCACCCCATCACCCGCCCTGCCCCACGCCACACTCCACAGCCCCGACCACCAGACCATCACCAACATCACGCCTCTCACACGCCTCCCTCCCGGCTCCCGTATGCCTCCCTCCCCCACTTCCTTTCGCACGCCTCCCTCCCGACACCATCACTCGCACCGCCCGCACCACTCTCCACAGCCTGCGCCTGCCTGCGTCATGCACCAATGTACCTCCCTCCCCCCTTCCCCCCGCACACCTCCCTCCCCCTCTCCCCCCCTCTCTCCCGGCTCCCGCATGCCTCCCTCCCCCCCCCCCAGCTCCCACAGGTCTCCCTCCCCCTCTCCTCCCCGGCTCCCTCCCGGCTCCCGCACACCTCCCTCCCCCCCTCCCTCCCTGCTCCCGCACGCCTCCCTCCCGGCTCCCGTATGCCTCCATCCCCCCCCTTCCTTTCGCACGCCTCCCTCCCCACACCATCGCCCGCACCACCCGCACCACTCTCCACAGCCTGCGCCTGCCTGCGTCATGCACCAATGTACCTCCCTCCCCCCTTCCCCCCGCACACCTCCCTCCCCCTCTCCTCCCCTCCCTCCCGGCTCCCGCACGCCTCCCTCTCCCCTCCCCCCCCCCGGCTCCCGCATGCCTCCCTCTCCCCATCCCCCCCAGCTCCCGCACACTTCCCTCCCTCCCGGCTCCCGCACACCTCCCTCCCCGGCTCCCTCCTGGCTCCCGCACACCTCCCTCCCCCCCCCTCCCTGCTCCCGCACACCTCCCTCCCCCCCCTCCCTCCCGGCTCCCGCACACCTCCCTCCCCCCTCCCTCCCTGCTCCCGCACACCTCCCTCCCCCCCCCTCCCTCCCGGCTCCCACACGCCTCCCTCCCCCCCTCCCTCCTGGCTTCCGCACACCTCCCTCCCCCCCGGCTCCCACACGCCTCCCTCCCCCCCCTCCCTCCCGGCTCCCGCACACCTCCCTCCCCCCCTCCCTCCCTCCCGGCTCCCACACGCCTCCCTCCCCCCCTCCCTCCTGGCTTCCGCACGCATCCCTCCCCCCCCTCCCTCCCGGCTCCCACACGCCTCCCTCCCCCCGTCCCTCCCAGCTCCCGCACACCTCCCTCCCCCCCTCCTTCCCGGCTCCCGCATCCCCACACCATTACCCGCCCCACCTATCCATCGCCCGCCCCGCCTGAAGCACGCTCCACAGCTCCCCCCGCCCCGCAGCCCCCACCCCGCCAGCACCGCGCTCCACCCCGCCCCACAGCTCCCACCCAGCCCCGCACTCCACAGCCCCCGCCCCACCCGCCCCATGCTCCGCAGCCCCATCTGCCCGCACCACGCAGCCCCCCCACCCACCCCACGCCCCACAGCCCCCACCCCGCCCTGCTGCCCAACCCCACCCGCCCCAGGCCCCGCAGCCCCGCCCCACGCTCCGCAGCCTCACCCCACGCCCTGCTGCCCCCCCGCCCGCCACACACCACACACATTTTCTTAAACTATCCCAGTAAAATCTCCTGGGTTGCTGTCAATAGTCACCGGGAGAATCGATGCCAATCCTGGGAGACTCCAGGCCAGTCCGGGAGGGTTGCCAACCATAGCAGCTCACAGGCCAATCCGCCTTGTTTGCACCCACCTCCTAGGGCTCGCCAGAGCTCACACGTCCCTGGGGACGCCCTCGTGCACGTGGTCAGCCGTTTGCTCGCTCCTGGAAACCCCGCTTCTGCCCAAGGCCCCAGCCCTTCCACCACCACACCTGGCGGAGCCAAGAGCCGCCGCCCCTGCACCGCGGCCACCGGCCCAATCCTGCGGCAAGCGGACAGGGCGCGGCCTCAGCCTCCCTAGCCCCACAGCGTGGGAAGGCGGGCGGCCCAGCCCCACCAGCGGGGGTGGGGGGCTGGAGCCAGAGAACTGGACCCGCACGCCGGGCGGTACGCCCACATCTTGAATACTGCGTACAGATGTGGTCTCCTCATCTCAAAAAAGATATACTGGCATTAGAAAAGGTTCAGAGAAGGGCAACTAAAATCATTAGGGGTTTGGAATGGGGCCCATATGAGGAGAGATTAAAGAGGCTAGGACTTTTCAGCTTGGAAAAGAGGAGACTAAGGGGGGATATGATAGAGGTATATAAAATCATGAGTGATGTGGAGAAAGTGGATAAGGAAAAGTTATTTACTTATTCCCATAATACAAGAACTAGGGGCCACCAAATGAAATTAATGGGCAGCAGGTTTAAAACAAATAAAAGGAAGTTCTTTTTCACACAGCGCACAGTCAACTTGTGGAACTCCTTGCCTGAGGAGGTTGTGAAGGCTAGGACTATAACAGCGTTTAAAAGAGAACTGGATAAATTCATGGAGGTTAAGTCCATTAATGGCTATTAGCCAGGATGGGTAAGGAATGGTGTCCCTAGACTCTGTTTGTCAGAGGGTGGAGATGGATGGCAGGCGAGAGATCACTTGATCATTGCCTGTTAGGTTCACTCCCTCTGGGACACCTGGCATTGACCACTGTCGGCAGACAGGATACTGGGCTGGATGGACCTTTGGTCTGACCCAGTACGGCCGTTCTTATGTTCTTATGTAGTCATGGCAGGGGGTGGGGTCACGCTTGGCTGTTTGAGCCTCCCCCAGCCTATGGGACCATCTGCCGCCCATGCCCTTCCCCGTCTCCCCCTTCGCAAGGCCCCGGGGGAGGCAGGATGGGCGCCCGCCCCCTCAGACAGACGAGCTCAGGGGCCACCAGGACCAAACTTCCCACTTCCTGGCCCTGAGGCAGGGGCTGCTCCAGGCCTACAGCAGCCTTCCCGGGCCAAAGGGTCACTTTAGGGCACCAGCTGCCTCTCCCCCACACTTGTAGGGCCAGCTGACAAGAGGCATGCTGGGAAGGTCTTCCCTAAAGCCGCCTCCCCAAAGGCCGGGCTGCGCCGCAGGGAACAGCCTGTCGCTTTCCTTCCCCCACTCCCAATGGCGGCGCTGAAGGGAGGCAGGTGCCAAGCGCAGACAGGCCTGGGCCACGTGCCGCCCTTCAGCCAGCTGGCCTCCCGCACCAGCTGCCTACGGGGCAAGAGCACCTGCTGGCTGGGCCGGATTCACCCTTCTGTGGGCCCGCGGCTATTCGATTGTGTTGGGCCCCCGCCCCGTGTACGAGTGTTTTCCTAATTTCGAACAAACTCATCCCACGCGGGGGGGCTCCAGCCCAGCGGGGGGAACGGCAGCGTACGGAGCCGCCTCCGCTTCCCGCCCCCAGCCAGGGCCAGAGATGGCAGCAGGGGCTGTAGGGGCTGCAGCCCAGGGTCCCGGGCTAAGGGGCAGCCGCCCAGAGAACTTTTTCTGGGGCCTCCCTTAGCCCAGGGCCCTGGTGTGCAGCCCCCAAAGCCCCTGCGTTAATCCGGCCCTGCCCACCGGTAAAAAAAAGCAAAGCAAGACAGGGCTGGCAGATGGTGCCCAAAGCCCTTGTGCCGGGATGGGGGGGTCAGGCAGCTGGAGGCGGGTTAGGAGGGGGCTGAAGGGGAATCAGGGCTGGGGGGGGGGGGCGGGAGTTACGCCCAGGAGGGCGGCGCTGGCAGAGGCAAAGCCCGGCCCGGGGGGGGCACAGGGGGCAGCAGGTACCCGGGGGGGGGCAACAGCTTCTTACCCCCTCACCTACCGGTAACCGCTACTGGCAGCACAGCCCTACGCGGGGCAGTTTAATATGCTGCCCCGGCTCCCGCACCCTCCCTCCCCACAGCAGCCCCCACCCTGCCTGCCCCACGCTCCATAGCCCCCCGCCCCACAACCCCCCCGCAGCCGCCGCCCCACACTCCTCAGCCCCCCCGCAACCCCCGCCCCGCCCGCCCCATGCTCCTCAGACCCCCCACCCCACAAGCCCCCCGCAGGCCCCACCCCACGCTCCTCAGCCCCCTCCACCCAGCGCTCTGCAGCCACTGCCTCGCCCGCCCCACGCTCCCCAGCCGTCGCCCACCCCACGACCCGCAGCCCCCACCCCACCCTGCAGCTCCCACCCTGCCCGCCCCATGCTCCGCTGCCCCCACCCCGGCCTGCACACAGCAGCTATGCCTCCTCCCGACCCCACCCCAAACACGCCCACAACTAACCCCTCACCAGGCACTCTCTCCTCAGCCTGCACCCGCACAAAAGCGCCACCCCCCCTCCCCGTGACACAAAACCCCACACGTCACCCCAGACGCAAGGCCCTGACTGGGACGGGGCTGCCTCCCCTACACCCATTGATGCGGCACCACCGCATGTGCTCACACCCACAGGGGCAGCTCCTAAGGTTCCCAACTCTGACTGAAGCTATCCCAGGACTTCCCCCCCGCCAACATGACGTTGTGTCATTTTCTTAAACTATCCCAGTAAAATCTCCTGGGTTGCTTCCAATAGTCACCGGGAGATTGATGCCAATCCTGGGAGACTCCAGGCCAGTCCGGCAGGGTTGCCAACCATAGCAGCTCACAGGCCAATACGCTCTGTTTGCGCCCACCTCCTAGGGCTCGCCAGAGCTCACACGTTCCTTGGGACGCCCTCGTGTACGTGGTCAGCCGTTTGCTTGCTTCTGGAAATCCCGCTTCTGCCCAAGGCCCCAGCCCTTCCACCACCACACCTGGTGGAGCCAAGAGCCGCCGCCCCTGCACCGCGGCCACCGGCCCAATCCTGCGGCAAGCGGACAGGGCGCGGCCTCAGCCTCCCTAGCCCCACAGCGTGGGAAGGCGGGTGGCCCAGCCCCACCAGCAGGGGAGGGGGCCGGAGCCGGAGAACTAGAGCCGAACGCAGGGAGTCATCATGGCCGGGGGTGAGGTCACACTTGGCTGTTTGAGCCTCCCCCAGCCTATGGGACCATCTGCCGCCCATGCCCTCCCCCATCTCCCCCTTCGCAAGGCCCCGGGGGAGGCAGGATGGGCGCCCGCCCCCTCAGACAGACGAGCTCAGGGGCCACCAGGACCAAACTTCCCACTTCCTGGCCCTGAGGCAGGGGCTGCTCCAGGCCTACAGCAGCCTTCCCGGGCCAAAGGGTCACTTTAGGGCACCAGCTGCCTCTCCCCCACACTTGTAGGGCCAGCTGACAAGAGGCATGCTGGGAAGGGCTCCCCTAAAGCCGCGTCCCCAAAGGCCGGGCTGCGCCGCAGGGAACAGCCTGTCGCTTTCCTTCCCCCACTCCCAATGGCGGCGCTGAAGGGAGGCAGGTGCCAAGCGCAGAGAGGCCTGGGCCACGTGCCGCCCTTCAGCCAGCTGGTCTCCCACACCAGCTGCCCACGGGGCAAGAGCACCCGCTGGCTGGGCCGGATTCACCCTTCTGTGGGCCTGCGGCTATTCGACTGTGTTGGGCCCCCGCCCCGTGTACGAGTGTTTTCCTAATTTCGAACAAGATGATCGCACGCAGGGGGGCTCCAGCCCAGCGGGGGGAACGGCAGCGTACGGAGCCGCCTCCGCTTCCCGCCCCCAGCCAGGGCCAGAGATGGCAGCAGGGGCTGTAGGGGCTGCAGCCCAGGGTCCCGGGCTAAGGGGGGCCCCAAAACGATCTGGACTTTTAGCAGCCGCCCAGAGATCTTTTTGTGGGGCCTCCCTTAGCCCAGGGCCCTGGTGTGCAGCCCCTAAAGCCCCTGCGTTAATCCGGCCCTGCCCACCGGTAAAAAAAAGCAAAGCAAAGCAAGACAGGGCTGGCAGATGGTGCCCAATGCCCTTGTCCTGGGCGAGATGGCTACAGCCTGGGAGAGGTTGTAGGCGGCGGGAAAAGCGTGTGGTGGAGGGAGCCGCGCCCACGTCAGTGTCAGAGAGCCCCAGTGGGGAGCGCAGGCAAAAGCCTACAGCACCCAGTATTCCCAGGAGGTCTCCCATCCAGGTACTAACCAGGCCCAACCCTGCTTAGCTTCCGAGATCAGACGAGATCGGGCGTGTTCAGGGTGGTGTGGCCGTAGACACTGCTGCTGGCTGCTTTGCCGCCTTTAAGCCAGTCCCTAGCCTGCGCCTGCCTACGTCACACCAGCCAAACCCCTCCCCCTCCCCGCGGCTGTAGCCTAGTAAAGTGTCTACACGGAGCATGCTCAGTTCCTCTGCTCAAGCCACTGCCCTGCCCCTGCCCTTACACCCCTGGGGCTCTGCGGGCTGCTAGTGACAGGGGGGGAAAGGGGGGGGGGGCGAAGCGGGGGGGGGGGGGCAGGGTCTGGGCCGGGGGCGGGAACTGACTGTTGGGGGGGGGGGGGGGGGGGTCAGGCAGCTGGGGGCGGGTTAGGAGGGGGCTGAAGGGGAATCGGGGCTGGGGGGGGGGGGCGGGAGTTACGCCCAGGAGGGCGGCGCTGGCAGAGGCAAAGCCCGGCCCGGGGGGGGCACAGGGGGCAGCAGGTACCCGGGGGGGCAACAGCTTCTTACCCCCTCACCTACCGGTAACCGCTACCGGCAGCACAGCCCTACGCGGGGCAGTTTAATACACTACCCCCCCCGCCCCGCAGCCCCCCCCTTGGCCCACACCGCCCGCTCCTCAGCCCTCCCGCCCCACAACCCCCCCACTCTCCCCACTCCTCAGCCCCCCCCCCCCCCTCCCGCCGCCTTCTCCACCCCTGCGGGCCCGGGGCTGAACTTCCGGGATCGTGAGCCGGTCCCAGGCCGCTGCTGCCACCCCGGGTGAGCCGGGCCCGGACCCCCCCGCGCTCCGCCCGGCCCGGGGCCGGCAGGTGAGGCGGGGGCGGCTGGAGCAATGGGGCGGAGGAGGTTCCCGGCTCACCCGGGGAAGGGGCAGGAAGAGCCAGGTCCTGCCTCCGCCCGTCCCCGCCCTGGGGGCAGTGGGGGGCGGGGGGGTCCCCGGGAGCGGCTGCTTTGGTCCTGCTCCGCCCTCAGTGCCTGGCGGCAGCTGCACAAGCCCCGTCTCCCGGGGCCTCCGGTTCCTGGCTGGGTCCCAGCGGGCGGTTCCTGGGCTCACTGGCGCGGGAGCCTGGCCCGGGTGACTGTGTCGGACAGTTTGGGGACCAGCCGCTGAGCCCGTTGTTTGGAAAGTGTCCCGGGGAGGAAGGGGGAGAAATTACCCGTTCGTGTTTAGACAATTATCCAAGGTTTGAACAGGGCCAGTCTCCTTGGGCTGCACGTTTGCTAGAGAATTCCCCGGGACCCCTCTCCTCTCCTCTGCTCTCCGGAGTCCGGTAAATACCGATTCCAGCCCGGACCCAGCCGGATTTGAGGCCAGTCAGTAACATGCATTTACTGCTTAAGCTCCAGCCCTGCAAATATTTACACACCCGTGTGTGTGAGCAGAGCGGCCCCTTCCCTTCGCTCAGTGAGGGTTCATGAAGTAGCCTGCTGAGACGACAAAGGCCTTACGTGCAACTGGAAGACTTTTCTCTGTCTGCCTGTAACACAATAGTTATTGAATGCTGCATCTAATCAGTTCCAAAGTGCCAGGCAACGTTCTAGGCAGCCGTGGCCAGAATTCTATCCATTGTGGGGGGAAATGGAAAAATGGAAGGAGAGGAAACGGGGATCAGATGCAGCCCTTGCCATCTGTTCAGCACAGCCACAGTTTCAGGCACCTCTTCAGTTATCTGTAGCTCATCCCATCCCGGCCCATCCTCCCAGGAGAGTTTGAGTGCAGAAACGCTTCAATGGGAGAGACTGAAGGAGACCTGCATCAGACTATCCCATAGACAGAGCGGCGGGCTTCCCACAGCCCAGGGGAATATCCTAACCACTGGGCTAAAAGTTGGGAGGGAGTTCTCCCTCCTCCCTGTTGTATGGAAGTTCGTCTATAGGGATGCAGTCCAGTAGGCGAGCTCTGGGGACACTTGCCAAATTGACTCTTCCCCATCTGCAGTGGTGCTGGAACACTTTCTAGAGTGGGGGTGCTGTGCCCCCCCCTTACCCCATCCGCACTCCCATGCCCCCCTAAAGCTGGGGCTGGGAGCAGGGCCGTGGAGCCAGGAGGGGGGGACATGGATAGAGGTAAGGGGGCCGAGGCTGGGGCCACAGCTGGGGGCAGGTGCGGATCTGGGACCCCAAGGTGCAGGGCCGGGAGTGGAGCCCCGCGTAAAGCCTGAGGGTGCTGCAGCACCCCCCCTGTGACGTTATTGATATAATCTGGGACCATATAGAACATGGTTGCAACCAAGGTCCTGTAGTGGCACCAAATCGTGTATAAAGGGGGTCAAATGAGGTGTCTAAGACAAGGTTATGGTTTGCTGGTTATGATTATGCTGTCTATATGTGTGTATCAATTTTGTAGTTGAAGTTATGAATATTGGCTCTATACTGTCTGTATTTCAAACTTATGCTCTGCTTCTGGGAGACACCCCAGACAAGTTGGTGTTAGCTCTGCCTAGCCTGCTTGATGGCCCATTAAGGACCATCAGCTATACAATGGACCCATTGAGAGAAGGCAAATATGCCTTGCAACTCAGCAAAGTATGCAGGGACTGGCCCATGTGACTCCAGGCTCCATTTTGCTGTAATTTTCCACAGTAAGGACAAAGAGGTGTTCTTACACCTGGAAAAGACTATATAAGGCTGATGCCTCATCTCCATCAGGTCTTCAACCCTGCTTCATACCTCTGGAGGAACTTTGCTACAAGCTGAAGCTCTGAACAAAGGACTGAGGACCCATCCCAGCTGGGGATGTTCCAGAGACTTGATTTGAACCTGCAGTTTATTCTATCGCTGCTGCAAGCCTGAACCAAGAACTTTGCCATTACTGGCTCTCATCTCTATCTTTTTCCTTTTATGAATAAACCTTTAGATTTTAGATTCTAAAGGATTGGCAACAGCGTGATTTGTGGGTAAGATCTGATTTGTGTATTGACCTGGGTCTGGGGCTTGGTCCTTTGGGATCGGGAGAACTTTTTTCTTTTACTGGGGTCTTGGTTTTCATAACCATTTGTCCCCATAACGAGTGGCACTGGTGGTGATACTGGGAAACTGGAGTGTCTAAGGGAATTGCTTGTGTGACTTGTGGTTAGCCAGTGGGGTGAGACCGAAGTCTTCACTGTCTGGCTGGTTTGGTTTGCCTTAGAGGTGGAAAAACCCCAGCCTTGGGCTGTAACTGCCCTGTTTTAAGCGATTTGTCCTGAATTGGCACTCTCCGTTGGGTCCCGCCAGAACCGCATCATTACACCCCCACGTCCCTAGTTCCTGCACCTATGCCCGTCTGGACACCCGGTGAGGGACTGCACTGTGCGTGCTCAGAGGCGCCTAGAGAATGTTTACTGCAAAAATGTAGGTGCTGCATGAGTTTAGGGGCCTACGGGGTTCGGCAGCTTCTGAGCAAGGATTTGGTTGATCTCAGTGGTGCCTGATTATAGGATTTAGGCACCTAAGTCCTTTTGTGACTCTAGCCCTGGGTCTCAGTTTCTCAGTTCCCCATCTGTAGAATGGGTAGAATGGCCCCTCCCTACCTCACAAGGGAGGGGTAAGGATAAATACATTAAAGACTGTGAGCTGCTCAGATGCTGTGGTAATGGCGGAGGCCATATAAGAACCAGTGGCCGCAGAACAGGGCCCCTATTTCAATTGGAGACTCCAAGTGCTGGTGTAATGAATAGTCTCTTTCCCTCCTGCGGCAGCAGCCATGGCAAAGGGTTACAAGAATTCCCTGCTCCACAGTCTCCATCTCTGCCTAGGCTCCCCATCGTCAGTGCTCTAGTTTGCCCCGTCCCTGCCTGGGCTGTTGCAGGTGCCCCAGGTCCTGGCGAGGGGCTCTGCAGTGCCAGAGGTTGATAGCAGCAGTCAGGAAGCGAGTGTCATGCTTGGCGAATCTTTCTGCTCCTTGGCCTCTTGGCGGGGTAGAGTTTTCATTCATCAAGTGCTGTGATTTGGAGCGATTCATTCATTTCCGGCAGGTAACTTCACAGATTAGCAGGACTTTGTGTCTGCGTTTGAGTCTAGCTGGGAAGAAGCAAGTCACCCCAGCTCGCTGGTTCTGTGTTGCACGGTGTCGCTCGAATGGCTGCAGGGGGCAGTTCTGGTGTTTCTGAGATCCATGTCGAGTCCAGGGTGGGGCTGGCTGCACGTGTGGGACTGGAGACGTCCTGTGAGAATAGGAGCTGGAAAAATCCAACGGAAGGATTTTTTGTTGCTGTGTCTGAGGAATTATTTGTCTGGATGTCCAAGTCCCACAACACCATGAGCCTGGTTCATCAGCATGTCAGACAGCGTCTCTGTCCATGGCTCTGGGACCCTTTGGGGAAGCAGTGACTCTGAAAAGGACCAAAAGGTCGTGGTGGAAACATAGCTTCCACTGCAATGCTGTAGCAAAGACGGCTCGTGATGATTCTGGGATAGATTGGCAGGGGACTAGGAAATAGCAGTAACGAGGCAATATTACCTCTTTAAATGGGATTGGTTAGACCATTGATGGATGCTGTGTCTAGTTCTGGTGTTCACACTGAAAAAAGGATGGTGTCAAATTAGCGCAGGTTTCGAAAAGAGCTACAAGAATGATTTGCCGACTGGAAAACCTGCTTTAGAGATTCATAGTTTACAAGGGCTGAATGGACCGTTGCGATCATCTACTCTGACCTCCTGTGTAATGTGGGCCATAGGAGTGCCCCTGAATTACTCTGTTTAAAACAGAACAAACCCCTCCTCCTCCCCCCCCCCAAATCCTGATTTAAAAATTCCCAGTGCTGGAGAATCCGCCATAACCCTTAGTAAGTCTTTCCCAATGCTCAGTTGCCCTCACTGTTCAAACTTTGCAACTTATGTCAAGTCTAAATTTGTCCAGCTTCAACTTCCAGCCATTGTATCTTGTTCTACCTTTTTCTGCTAGACCGGGAGCCCATTATTGTTATATTTCTGTTCCCCGTGTAGGCATTCATAGATTGCGGTCAAGTCTCCCCTTCACCTTTTCTTTGATCAACAGGAGAGATTGAGCTCCTAGAGGCTTTACTTAGAAGGCCTGTTTTCAATCCTTGTGTCACACTCATTGTTCTTCTCTGAACGACCCCGAATTTTTCAACAGCCTTATTTAATCGCTGGCACCAGAAATGGACATTGAATTCCAGCAGTGGTCGTATGATTCTAAAACACAGAGGTAATAGAACCTCTCTACTGATACTCGAGAGTCCCGTTTCTGCCTCCAAGGTGTGCAACGGCTACTTTGGCCTCAGTGTCGCACCGGAAGCTCATGTTCAGCTGATTATCCCCCGTAACCCCAACACTGTTTTTCAGAGATATTGCTTCCAAAGAGAGTCTCCATTCGAATAAGGATGGCCTGCATTCTTTGTTCCTAGATGTATCATTTTACATTTAGCCATATTGAAGCAGTGTTTCCTTGCACCCATCTCACCGGGCGATCCAGAGGGCTGTGTATCAGTGACCTGTCCGCTTCTTTAATTACCATTCCCCCAGTCTTTGTGTCATCTGTGAACTTATCAGTGATCATTTTAAGCTTTCTTCCACAGCATTGATAAAAATGTTAAATAGCTTAGGGCCAAGACGGGACCCCACTCAAAACAAACGTGCTTGACAATGATTCCATTTACAGCTATGTTTTGAGATTTATCAGTTAGCCAGTTTTTATTTTTCTAAGCTGGGGGCAAGCAAACAATATGTGTTTTAATATGGCTAAATATAAATGAAAACATCTAGGAACAAAGATTGTCGGCCATACTTTCACAGCGGGGGGCTCTGTCCTGGAAAGCAGTGACTCTGGGGAAAAAAATGGGGAGTTGTTGTGGATAATCAGCTGAACGTGAGCTCCAGTGTGATTTTTTTTGTCCAATTGCTAATGCAATCCTTGGATGCATAAACAGGGGAATCTCAAGTAGGAGCAGAGAGGGTTATTTTACCTCTGGTTTTGGTGCTGGTGGAATACTGTGTCCTGTTCTGGTGCCCATAATTCAAGAAGAAAGCTGATAAGCAGGAGAGGATTCAGAGAAAAGCCACAAGAATGATTAAAGGATTAGAAAACCTGCCTTGTAGTGAATGACTCCAGGAGCACAATCTATTTAATTTAACAAAGAAGGTTAAGGGTGACGATCACAGTCTAATAAATACCTACATGGGGAACAAATATTTAGCAATGGGCTCTTCACTCTAGCAGAGAAAGGAATAACAAGAAGCAATGGGCTTAAATTGCAGCAAGGGAGGTTTAGGTTGGACATTAGGAAACACTTCCTAACTGTCAGGGTGGTTAAACACTGGAATAAATTGCCCAGGGAGGTTGTGGAATCTCCGTCATTGGAGGTTTTAAAGAGCAGGTTAGACAAGGGATGGTCTAGAATCTAGACTGTAGATAATACTTAGTCCTGCCATGAGTGCAGGGGACTGGACTAGAGACCTCTCGAGGTCCCTTCCAGTCCTATGTTTCTATTATTTCAATGCCTGGAAGTTGAAGCTAGAAAGATTTAGACTGGAAATAAGGAATAAATTTTTAATAGTGTGTAATTAACCTTTGGAACAATTTACCAAGTGTCGGGGTGGGTTCTCCATCACTGACCATTTTAAAATCAAGATTGGATGTTTTTCTCAAAGATCTCTTCTAGGAATTGTTTGGGGGAAGTTCTAATGGCTTGTGTTACACAGGTGCTCAGACCAGGTGATTCCAAGGCCACAAGGAACCATTGTGCTTTCACTCTTCCTTTTTTGTAATGTCTGTGTAGCACCTTTTGGACAATTTGCCTCATAATAGCTCCAAAACAGAGGACATTAATGAAAGCGTGATCCAGAAATATGGGGTGTATTTTTGCCTTTTCTTTTCTCTGTGTTGATGGGTTATATCCTCCCATTATGCTAATCTTTGCAACATTGAAGGAGTCTAGAGAAGAGAAGGCTCCGGGGGCACATGATACCAGTCTTCAACTATTTAGAAGGCTGTTGTAAAGAGGATGGTAATCCATTGTTTTTCATGTCCACCAAGGGCAGGACAGGAAGGAATCAACGTAGTCTGCTGCAAGGGAGATTTCAGTTAGATATCAGGAAAAACTATCTAGACTAATTTCAGAGTAGCAGCCGTGTTAGTCTGTATCCGCAAAAATAACAGGAGTACTTGTGGCACCTTAGAGACTAACAAATTTATTAGAGCATAAGCTTTCGTGGGCTACAACCCACTTCTTCGGATGCATCCGAAGAAGTGGGTTGTAGCCCACGAAAGCTTATGCTCTAATAAATTTGTTAGTCTCTAAGGTGCCACAAGTACTCCTGTTATTTTATCTAGACTAAGAATAGTTCAGCGCCAGGAAAGCTTAGCAGGGAAGTTGTGGAATCCCCATCATTGGAGGGTTGTAAGAAGAGGTTGGAAAAATTCCTGGCAGCGATGATTTAGGTTCACTTAATCTTGCCTCAGTCCAGGGGGAAGGGCTTGTTGATCTCTTAGGGTAGGACTACGCTAAGCCAGGCCTCTGACTCATGGTTGAGCTCAAGTCCCCCTTCCCTGCACACACACACACCTCTCTCTGACGTGGGTCAGCAAGCTCTCGGGACCCACGGCCTAGGACCCTGCTACGAAGGTGGGGCACAGCCCTGTCATTTTGCAGCATGGATGCAGCTCGAGGTGTAGACCAAGTGAGAAGGCTGCAGAGTGCAGTACGGACGCGTTAGCATGGCAACGAGACCCACGTCCGGAACCTGTAAGCCAGGTTTACGGTTCAGTGAGGATGCTCACGCATGGGTCCCACAGCCCTGTGTTTCAATGCAGCAGTGTCGGGAAGTCCCTGCCAACCCTGCATTTCTATGATTCTGTCACTTACACCTAAGCCACTACTAATTTTTTCTAACTTTTACTAATGTTTTCTAATCAGGTCTTCTTTATTTGTCAAGATGAGGTTTCGAATTCCCCCATGGTGGGTGCCACACACTTTGATATAGGACATTTTACTCTCCAACCTTTAGAAATCCCGAGGGCGGATTATAGTGCGAGACTTAATAAGCTCACTCTGTTTACCTAAACGAAGAGACGGTAGAGTGGTGACTTGATAACGGCCTAAAAATACCTACAAGGGGAAGAGAAGAGGGCTTTTCAATCTAGCAAACAACGTCGTTTGGGAGCATGATGTAGTACAATCGTATTCCGTGGGCAAGTCCGTGATAGAAAGGTAAGGGAGGTGTCATTTGGTTCATAAAAATCTACAGAACCGTAATTTCCATGGTGTCGCTCTCTGCAGCTGAGGAGGGGGAACTGACTGTCCCTTGTGGCTCCCACGTCCAGGTTCCTCCGGTTAGTGGAAAACTTGATAATACAGCGTCATAGGGAAAGGGTTGAGTTGGGTCTCATTCAAAAGCCTTTTCTCCCATGAACACAATGGTACCAAACATGACAAACCTAGAACAATCGTGTAGATACCTAATAGAGAAAATGTTTTAAAATCACCTTTTTTAAATTATACTTTAACACAGGGACGCATTACTTACGTAGAAAAAACACTGATCGTTGGTAATCCTAGGGAAGTTAGCCTTGACATATGGGACTGAAAACCCTTGTTCATCAAAGTCATTACCATTGTCATTTCCATCTAGGCCGCCACTTCTAGACACGTGGTCACACTGATCCCTGTCTGCACAGCACTCGTACGTCTCTGTGCAAGGCAGGCTGCTGGCCAAACATCTGCAGGGTGGTGAGCATCTGGTCTTTGCACGCGAGCATTCAGTTAGCTGTAGGATTGATTCAGGAACATGAGGTATTTCACTGGAGTGATCAGACCGTCCTCCAAGATCCATCCGTGCCTGATAGGGGAGGGGAGTTTTGGATGTGCTCGATATAGGAATAGCTGGTTGATTTTCTCTGGCCTCTGTGATGCAGGAGGTCAGGCTAAATGACCGTAATGGTCCTTTGGGCCTGTCTGATTCTACGTCTTCAGGTCTGTAATTACCCGGATACCCAATGAGTCTTTTCCTTGGACTCAGGTCCCAGTTACAACAAGCATCCCTCTTCAGTGAAGAACCGAAGTGTGGGCTTAACTCCCAGTAACGTCAACGGGGCTCAAGCCCTGAGCTAGAGTGCTTTGCGCAGGGGGGGCACCTTGGAGATCATTCCGATGGGATTGGTGAGATTTGTCGGGGCGTCTCCCATGTTGGAGGCTGGGAGTAGAGGTTGGAGAATAATTGTTCCTCCCGCAGAGTTTCCCTCTCTGGGTCTGTGGTTTGTGGAGCAGGCTGGAGGAGTGAGGAGACCCAGCACCAGGCCTATCGTATCTGCCCCTCCGTTGGGACAGAGTGGGTCGCCTGGGTGATGGGGAAGGGCCGATTGACCCTTCCTCCCCTACCTCGAGTCCATTGTGACCCCACAGAACTAGGCTCTTCCCTCTCTGCTGGACAGGGAACAGGTGCTGCATGGAGAAATAGGGATCGTCCCCACCCCAAATTGCTCACACTCATAAGTAAGAGCTTCCAGTTCTGGCTTGTGTTTTGGAGGGATATGGGGGAGGGGGGTGGAGTGACGGAGGCTTAGATGCAAACTCGATACCTGGAGAGGGTAGCAGCTCTGCTCAGCTCCCCAGGGGAGTAAGTCAGGGCAATTCCCTAGCAGGGTGGAGGAAGCCTTGCTCCAGACCAGCGCGTCATGGGATCTTGTACCGTTTATAGCCCAGTCCCTGTAGGGTGGAGTTGGGAAGAGGAAGGCACCTCTCTGGGTGGGCTACTCAGACCCTGGGTCTGGAATACTAACAGCCCTGACCCTAATGAACAAGATCAACACTTGTTTTCTTGCCCCCCAGCAGGATTTCCAATTTCCAAACCAGATGTGATCTCCCAGCTGGAACGAGAGGAGGAGCCGTGGGTCCCTGATCTCCAGGGCTGTGAGGAAAGGAGGATCCCAGGAGACATCCACATGGGTGAGGAATCAGTGAAACTGGCTCCACTTTTATCGTCTCATGGCAGGCATCCTTAACGGGTTTTCACCAAAGATGTCTGACCGCAAAAACCCCTCCTCTCGTCCACATACAGAGGAGATGGGGAGGCAGAATCACGCTCTTCCTCTCCCTCCTCTGGGGAAGGTTTGGAGGGGATTTATCCCCGATTGATCTAGGCATTTATTTATCTCCCCAGTGGTTATTCTGGTTTCTTCTGCCTTGTCTCATGCAGCCCAGGATTGCCCCAGCAGGTGACACATCCTCATGGGAGACGTCAGTCACGGTTTCCCAGTCACCTGGCAGTCGCTCGCTTTTTCTCGGACTCTCTCGATGGGATGTGAAGGCAGAATCAATCCCATCCTTTCTTTCTAGTGGGGAAGGGGTTTTGAGGGGGGATCATTACTAGAGTTTGTACCTTGCTTACCCTGTCCCCCGGCACTGGGACTGACTCCTGGCTGGATTCTCTCTCTGTCCCAGCAGGTGGTGGGACGGTGAGTGAGACCGAGGAGGAGAATCCTCAGCAGGAAGGCCCTGAGCCAGTGGAACCACACGGGACAGTATGGGGAGCATCTGAAGGGGACGTCTCCCCGAGCCCTGAGGAGGGAGAAAACCGTGAGAGGCGGCGTGGGCCAGAGAGACAGCAGGGAATCCAGTTAGCAGAGAGTTGGGGTAAATCCACTCACAGGAGCAAAGGGGTTAGGAAAATCAAAGAAACCGTTCAGCCGCGGATCCCCGCTGGAGACAGACCCTACAAGTGCAGTACCTGTGGGAAAAGCTTCCACTGGAGATCAGTCCTTATTACTCACCAGAGAATCCACGCTGGGGAGAAGCCCTATAAATGCAATGACTGCAGGAAAAGCTTCAGGGACAGCTCAGCCCTCACTAAACACCAGAGAACCCACACGGGGGAGAGACCCTACAAATGCAGTGACTGTGGGATAAGCTTCAGTCACCACTCGGCCCTCGTTACTCACCAGAGAATGCACACAGGAGAGAGACCCTACAAATGCAGTGACTGTGGGAAAAGCTTCCGCTGGCAATCATCCCATATCACTCACCAGAGAATCCACTCGGGAGAAAAACCTTACAGTTGCCCTGACTGTGAGAAAAGCTTCAGACAGCATTCAAACCTTCTTAAACATTACAGAATCCACACGGGAGAGAAGCCCTGTAAATGCCCCGACTGTGGGAAAAGCTTCACTCAGAGCTCCCGCCTTACTGAACATCAGAGAATGCACACAGGAGAGAGACCCCTTAGTTGTCCCGACTGTGGGAAATGCTTCTTCGTCAGCTCAACCCTCATTCACCATCAGAGAATCCACACTGGAGAGCGACCCTATAAGTGTTCCGAGTGTGGGAAAAGCTTTGTTCGGCAATCCCAACTGGTTATACACCAGAGAATCCACACAGGAGAGAAGCCCTATAAATGCAATGAGTGCAGGAAAAACTTCAGTGACAGATCAGACCTCACTAAGCACCAGAGAAAACACACTGGAGAGAAGCCCTACAAGTGCCCCGATTGCAGGAAAAGCTACTGTTTCCGATCAGACCTCACTAAACATCAGAGAATCCACACAGGAGAGAAGCCCTTCAATTGCCCCAAATGTGGGAAAAGCTTCGGTCGGAGATCTAACCTTATTATACACGAGAGAATCCACACAGGGGAGAGACCTTATATATGCCCTGAATGTGGAAAAAGCTTCAGTGATAGATCAGACCTCACTAAGCATCAGAAAAAACACACGGAAGAAAAGCCCTACAAATGCCTTGAGTGCGAGAAAAGCTTTGATCGGCACTCAAATCTTATTATGCACCAGAGAATCCACACAGGAGAGAACCCCTACAATTGCCTGGACTGTGGGAAAAGCTTCAGTCGCAGCTCAACCCGCACCAGAGGATCCACACGGGCGAGAAGCCCTACAAATGCCCTGGGTGTGGGAGAAGCTTCAGGGACAACTCAGCCTTTATTAGGCATCAGAGAATCCACACGGAAGAGAAACGCTAGAAATGTCCGTGTCTCCGGATGGACCAAGTGAATAACACCTGTGCCAATTCCCAGGAATCTCAGAGGTCAGGCCAGGCTGGAGTGGTGAAGTGATGAGGACGTGCCATAGTTATTAAAGCAGAGAATGAAATCACCTTCCTGGACTAGAGCTGTGCAGCGCAAGAGGCTGAGGTAAGTGTGACTGGATTTGATTATTACGTCTCAAGCTCTGGATATCCTCTGTTCAGTTCCTGCGTTTAAGTTAATTACCCACAACTGGTCGATTCGTTCTCTAATTTAGGGGTGTTCTTGGATTCCTTGCTGACACTAAGATCCCCAACATCCACAAGTAACAGTTTCTATCATCACTGGTTGGCAAGGAGACGCCATCCCATCCTAATGGATGAAGGCCTGGCCTTCTTCAGTCACACCTTTGTCACTGCATGGCTGGACTACAACAAGGTGATATACCTGGGCATGAACTCATCAGCGCTTAGGAAATTCCAACTACTACAGAACACTGCAGCACATCTTCTACCGCGGACACATCAGGCCATAGAACATCAAATCAAGTTCAAGATCTCAGTCCTTATCTCTGTGTCCAGAGCCCTGGATAAATAAAACGCCATCTACAGCTCCAGCATGAAAACCACGGTCAACAACTTTGCTCCTTTTGCACAATGGAACTTTCTACAATACGGGTAAATCTTGTGTGTGCATGAAACAGAACTTTCTTGGGGGACAGTCCGAGACTGTGGAATGAGCTCCCCCAGGAACTAAGGACCATCGCAAACCTCCCCACCTTCTGCTCCCAACACAAGCCACGTTTTTGTGACCCTGCCTTCTCTATCACAAATACATAGCATCGCCTACATTAAATAAGTCACTGCATTTTTTTAATTTATTAAATATTTTCAATCTTTTTTTCCTATAACAAACAGAAGGAATTCCAGGTGTCAAAATTTAGAACAAGTTTAAAAGTACTGTACGTCAGAAAAGAGAAAAGACCAAGATGTTTACACGTTGTTTGGACTCCCGTGTATTCCCAGCACACCGTTTTTTATGGCACATATATAAATAAATAAGTAAAAATTAAGGAAATCAAAATCAAAGAGGAAATAGGTTGTGGGGGTTGTGGAGAGGAAGAGGAGAAGGGATGAGGAGGAAGAGTGTGATTTATTTCCTACCTTTCATCCAGGTCTCCTGCAGGGATCATTAGTCGACAACTTCTAGTAAACTGTCCCAAAGATAATCCAATTTTCCTGGGGTTTGCTATGTATTGTATGTCCTCCTTTCCTTTGCAATCAGATCTGCCAAGCAGCTATACCAGCCTCTGTGCCCTGAGAGGGAATTTACTTTTCCAATGTAGCAAAATGTGATGTCTCAAAACCAGTAAATCTCTGTGAAGCCATTCCCTTTGGTATAGCCTCCATTTGCTGGATATATGATCCCTTTTGCAGGTGTCTGCTTTAATGCTGAGTGAAGCCTCTAGAATCTTGCTAATTCCGGTTTTAATATCATCCCAGAAGCTTGAAACAACAGGACGTGACAAAAAATATGTGCACGGATGGCTCCCGCACCCCACACCTCCAACACGGATCATCGGGGTTAGCTTTAATTTTGTCAGTTCTTTGGGGTGGCCGATTCAACGTAAAGATGATTTTGTTTGTTTGTTTATTGAATGGCATGCAATTGGAGGTCTAGGATCACTTATTTCATATCTTATATTGCTCAATTCCATTATGGGAGTGAGATTTTTTTTTGGCAATTCTTCGTTCCATTTTTGCCTTATTGCATGTTAACTTTTGGTGGGTCGTTAGGAACTCAAACTTCGTCGCTGCCAATCTGGTGAAATGGTACAACTCTTTACAAAATGTAAGACGTTCGGGAGCTTTGGACAGAGCAAGTGCATCCGGGCTGAATTCAAAGGCGAGGAAGTGAATAATTTGAATGTGTTGCAGCAGGGATAGCAGGCAGCCTGGACTTGTTCCTCTCTGTAATGAGAACGGTTCTGAAATATAGCTAGTGGTGATCACTCGGCAGGAGGGATAGTGTAGTACAGTTTAATTCAATTAACAAAGTGGTCGCTGAATTCCTTTCTCTTAAGGACCATAAAGACATAATCCCAGGCAACCCTACTGAAGTCTTCTTAATGCGACCAAAAGTTCCTTTGAGTGCTGCGATATTATATTGTGTTGGCGAGATACGTAAGGTTGTAATTAGCTAGCTATGTAAATACATTGAAGCTAATTTCCAGGAATGTCAATATACCTGATCAGCTGAGTAGAGAAGAAAAACAACAATAATAAGAGATTCTATTTAAAAGTTAATCTGCTGCTGGTGGCATGGACAGATAACAAGCTCCCAGGGTAACTACAGTTACTGGGCTAGAGAGAGAATCCAGTTTGTGTAACTCAAATTGGAGTCTGATAGAATCCCTGAAGTGAGGCGTCTACACGGGTAAGTTTGTCGGGTGTGTGTTTCCCGCTGTAATTAGATCAGGATAACCACAGTGAGAGAGTGCGTCCACACAGCGCCGCCCTTTTTCAAAATAACCACATGGCATTCTGGTTGGATCGCCCGCAGGGAGGTGTTCTGCTGCTGGACTCTCTGCCTGGCTGGATTTGGCTCCTAGTGCACCATGGGTTTCCTCTTGGAATTCTGGGGCATGGGGTCAAACTAACAAATGCCCACAATTCCTCGCCCGACATCCTGTAACTCACCTGCTGTTGTGGGGGGGGGGGGGGCGGCCCTGGTTTTTTGTTGCAAATCAGCACAATTTTCAAACTGCTCTCAGGCAGCAGGGAGAAAACACCGCTGAGCTGCACTATCCTGGCATTCATTCAAACGAGGCTGCTCCATATGTCATGGCAGCTGGCTGGTGATAGAGCCAGAGGAGAAGTGGAGCTCTTTGCCTTTTCCTGCATGGCCTGTCCTTTGTCCACGAGTGAGCTTGCTGAAAGAAAACCGCCCTCCACGCTTGAGGCCTTGGCCCTCTGGTGGGATGCAGCATGCAGGTCCTCCCTTCTCTCTCACTTCCACAGGAGGTTTGCCAGGTGTTAATGACAGATAAGGACCCGGCTGTTGCAGGTACGATGGGGAAGCAGCATCGTCTCAATGCTTGACTCCGTGCCAGCAAGGATCATAAGAACATAAGAACGGCCGTACCGGGTCAGACCAAAGGTCCATCTAGCCCAGTATCCTGTCTACTGACAGTGGCCAATGCCAGCTGCCCCAGAGGGAGTGGACCTAACAGGCAATGATCAAGTGATCTCTCTCCTGCCATCCATCTCCACCCTCTGACAGACAGAGGCTAGGGACACCATTCCTTACCCGTCCTGGCTAATAGCCATTAATGGACTTAACCACCATGAATTTATCCAGTTCTCTTTTAAACGCTGTTATAGTCCTAGCCTTCACAACCTCCTCAGGCAAGGAGTTCCACAAGTTGACTGTGTGCTGCGTGAAGAAGAACTTCCTTGTATTTGTTTTAAACCTGCTGCCTATTAAGGCAGCCTATCAAATGTTGCTTTTTCCTTACATTTGGAATGCCGTTCCCATGCGCTCTTCCCAGTCTGGGCTGAGCTTGGAGATGCCATGTTTTCCAGCTTGCTGCCTCTGCCTGCAGTGATGCCGCCGAATTAATTGCTGAGTGGTGGGAAAGTGTCCTACTGTGGCAGAAGAAATAAGGCAGCCCTGCCCAGAACCTTCGGCAGAGGATTACAGATTACCTCCAGGAAAGTTCCTCGAGAGCTCTGGAGGATTCATGGGACATCCCCGTGTGCAGAAACAAACTGGGGGTGTGGCAGGGAATGAGAAGTGGATAACCAGGAGTGGTAGAGGGGTTATTTCACTGTCATTTGTAACACAAATAAAGAATAGAAGATGTGTCCCTGCAACAGTAATGCAAACTGCACATTTACCAGAGGTTCCTTCCCCGGAATCACACTGGCTCGCCCGTGCTGGAGCGTTGGGGCTGGCTGGACTGCTCCAGGGTTAAAAACTGCTCCAGGCTCACCATGGCTGGATTCCCTGGTCGCCTGTCCCCCATTCCCCTCCTCCTCCAACCCCTCAGCCGCACGGCTGACCTTGGCCCATGACTCCAACTCCTCTGATGTGTCCACAGGGCCCTTGGTGGTGGAGGTGGGGTCACAGCAGAGCATGCAGCTCCTTGTAAAAGCAGCATGTCTGCCACAGTGGCACTACTGCGAGTCCCTGTCGCAGCCTTTCTCCCCCAGCCACGCCATGAGCGATCTGCTCATAGATAGCCCCATTGCTATGGCTGGATGGGAGCTCTGCCTGCACAGACTTCTCCCCACAGAGCTGGGAGAGCCACCGCCTTCGGTGTACTCCAGATAGGAGCACAGTTGGAGCATGGAGCCGGCATGCTCAGCTGGGCAGTTGCTAGGTGAGCCAAGCAAACAGGAAATGGAATTTCAAAAATGTGCAGGCCTTTAACAGGGGAGAGGCATGTTCCTATGTTCCTGGCCACCAAGAAGCAGAGTTCAAGACGGTGACCAGAGTGGTCACGGTGGGGCATTGTGGGACACATCCCAGAGGCCACTAAAGTCAACGTAAGTAACACAGGGTCTACACTGGCACTGCATCCACCCAACATTACTACAACGACATAAGCGCTACCCTACCTCTCGTGCAGGAGGAGTTATGTCGGCGCAGTGGGTGACTGACTTTGGCGGAAGCAGCATTGTAGTGTAGACGCTGACATAATTAGGTTGATTCAAGCCGCCTTGTGTCAACCCAACTCTCTAGTATAGACCTGTCCTTTGATTTTGGCAGTAAGCTTGTCCGAATGAAGATCATCACTGAAATGTGTCATAGAAAATGTGTAGCCTAAATAAAAAGCTATGAAATTACAATATAAAAGAAGAAATATACATAATTTAGTAGGAGGAATAGCACAGTGGTTTGAGCATTGGCCTACTAAACCCAGGGTTGGGAGTTCAATCCTTGAGGGGGCCATTTAGGGATCTGGGGCAAAAATCTTCCTGGGGATTGGTCCTGCTTTGAGCAGGGGGTTGGACTAGATGACCTCCTGAGGTCTCTTTCAACCCTAATATTCTATGATCTATGTATGCAACAAATGAAGTAACAGAAGAATAGAGTGTACACCTCAGCATTTGCAAGAAGGTGGATTATTTACAGAAGGGTTAATACATTTCCAATTATAAAACCGGGAGGGGGTATTAGGGGAAATCATGTGTTACTGGAAGTTCAAAATAGTATTAAATGTTATAGGAATGTACAACCATTTTAGGTATATCGATTCTTTGGAAGTAACAGCTAAAGTATGAAGTTAGTGGATGATAAAAGCCCAGAGACAAAAAAGCAAATTAAAAGAACCCGAAATATATTTATTTATTTATTTAATTTCATGACGTTTGGGTGTGTAACTCACGTTTTTTTTAATGCTTGTGGTTGTCAGTGTATTTTGGGGTTGTAGATCTATATTAACTAAATATTATAGTAGAAATTGACTGTTGAGAAGGTTTTCCTACAAGATAGTATAATGCCCTTAGGACCAGATTTTCAAAGGGTCTCTAGTGGGATTTTCAAAAGCAACTAGGTGCTTTCAGCCTTTAAAAATCTGGCCTGTGGCGAATATTTGGGAACCACGTTCACCACAGAAGTGGTGACACTTTCTTCAAGCACTAGGATGTCGGATAGCGAGACAAAATAATAGTTGACAAATGCAAGCTGTATTAGCTGATCAAAGGCAACTGAAGAAGTTTTGACAGCAACCCAGGAAATCAGTCAGCCGTGGTGAGATATGAACCCAAAGAATACACACGTGTATGAAAACAAAGGGGAAAAAAACCCAAAATTTTAAAATTAAAATTATCCCAACCGAAACAAGAAGTGCTCTCCTAGAAACACTGTGAGATGGGGGTGCTGAAGTGGCTCGCAACTATTAATATTTTCAATGACGGTTGGCTATTAAAATATAAATTCAATAGCGCCGTGGCCTCCATCTGCATTATATTAATGAAGGTAAACGATGAAGTGCAAAGAGTAATAAAAATAACATTTAAAAAACATATAATGTAAAGCCTGGACTCTACAGTTACAGTGGATTACAAGACAAAGGCAATCCAGTTATTTTTGTAACTGCTGCAGCCCATCTGGGGGCCCTGTTACCCCCTCTGCCCCTCCAGTCATGGGGCTAGCCCCCCCCCCCCCCGTCTAGCAGCCTGTACCCCATTCTCAACCCTGGCTTCTGCACCCTGTCCCTGATTGCTCCTTGGCCCCTTTCCTTCCCCTGCTGCTTCCTGTTTGCCTCCCTGTGCAGTCAGACTGGCCCCAGCACAGCCTCTGCCCCCCGGCTCCTATTTGCCCACCTCCTACTCTGCACCCTTTAACCCCCGTGAATGCAACCGGAGCACAATTCCCATCCCAGTGGCTTCGATGCATGTTACTGAGCATGCTTCCTGCGCGTGGTGCACATGCTCACACACAGCAAAGTAGCAAATGTGCTGGACAGAGTGTAACACTGCACTGGGGAGCGCCAGGTGGAGAGTATTAAATCACTCCCTATAGGCATAGGCGCCGACTTCTAATGGCGCCGGTGGGTGCTCGACCCCTGCCCCGCCCCCGCCCCGACTCCACCCCGACCCCACCCTGCCCCCATTCCACCCCCTTTCCCCAAATCCCTGCCCCAGCCCCGCCTCTTCCCCCCTCCCTCCCGGAGATTGCTACAGCTGTTTGGCGGCGGGAAGCGCTGGGAGGGAGGCGGAGGAGGGGGACACGGCACGCTCAGGGGAGGAGACAGAGGTGGAGGTGGGGGGGGGGGCTTGGCTGCCAGTGGGTGTCCTGTCTGTTACTACTTGAAACCACTTAAATCCTACTTTCTGTATTTAATAAATTCACTTTTTACTTATTAATTAACCCAGGGTATGTATTAATACCTGGGGGGGGGGGGGGGGGGAAACAGCTGCGCATCTCTCTCTATCAGTGATATAGAGGGCAAACAATTTATGAGTTTACCCTGTAAAACGGATTTATTTGGGTTTAGGCCCCGTTGGGTGTTGGGCATCTGAGTGTTAAAGACAGGAACACTTCTGTTAGCTGCTTTCAGTTAAGTCTGCAGTTTTGGGGCACGTGGTTCAGACCCTGGGTCTGTGTTGGAGCAGATGGGTGAGTCTGGCTCAGTAAGACAGGGTGCTGGGGCCCTGAGCTGCCAGGGAAAGCAGGAGCAGAAGTAGTCTTCGCACATCAGTTGGCAGCTCCCAAGGGGGTTTCTGTGATCCAACCTGTCACACCCCCCGCCCCCAGAACCACCCTGCCACACATGGGGTCCCTCCCAGCATACGCCGATTTGCACCTGGAACCAACCGGGGATTGTCATTGCATGTCACTGTTGTCATGAGATGAGCCTGAGCCACCACAGCACTGAGGAGCCACCCTACAATAACAAACCAGCCAGTCCACACCCCAGTGACCCCCAGCAACCCTACAATAACAAACCAGCCAGTCCACACCCCACTGATCCCCAGCAACCCTACAATAACAAACCAGCCAGTCCACAGCCCCAGCGCTCCCCAGCAACCCTACAATAACAAACCAGCCTGTCCACACTCCAGTGACCCACAGCAACCCTACAATAACAAACCAGTGAGTCCACACCCCAGTGACCCCCAGCAACCCTACAATAACCACCCAGCCTGTCCACACTCCAGTGATCCCCAGCAACCCTACAATAACAAACCAGCCTGTCCACACCCCAGTGCTCCCCAGCAACCCTACAATAACAAACCAGCCAGTCCACAGCCCAGCGCTCCCCAGCAACCCTACAATAACAAACCAGCCTGTCCACAGCCCAGCGCTCCCCAGCAACCCTACAATAACAAACCAGCCAGTCCACACCCCAGTGACCCCCAGCAACGCTACAATAACAAACCAGCCTGTCCACACCCCAGTGACCCCCAGCAACCCTACAATAACAAACCAGCCTGTCCACACCCCAGCGCTCCCAAGCAACCCTACAATAACAAACCAGCCAGTCCACACCCCAGTGACCCCCAGCAACCCTACAATAACAAACCAGCCAGTCCACACCCCAGTGACCCCCAGCAACCCTACAATAACAAACCAGCCTGTCCACACCCCAGTGACCCCCAGCAACCCTACAATAACAAACCAGCTAGTCCACACCCCAGTGATCTCCAGCAACCCTACAATAACAACCCAGCCTGTCCACAACCCAGTGCTCCCCAACAGCCCTACAATAACAAACCAGCCAGTCCATACCCCAGTGACCCCCAGCAACCCTACAATAACAAACCATCCAGTCCACACCCCAGTGACCCCCAGCAACCCTACAATAACAAACCAGCCAATCCACACCCCAGTGACCCCCAGCAACCCTACAATAACAAACCAGCCAGTCCACACCCCAGTGACCCCCAGCAACCCTACAATAACAAACCAGCCAGTCCACAGCCCCTGCACTCAGGGTGTCAGCTGGGCCCTCTCACACCCTCAGTTTACAATTGGCCCCTCCCTCCTTGTGCTCTCCGAGGCTGTTGGCGCCTCATGCTGCCTCCCCACCCATTTCCCACCCTTTTCCCTCACTCCCTCCTGCTGCCTCGGTTGGCACCACCCAGCGACGAATGGCGCTAACACAGCGACACAGTACGAGGGGGCGGGGTCACAGAGTGGGAGGGGCTAATGAGCGGGAGGGTGGGGCAGAGAGGGGAGAGGGCTAATAGGAAAGAGGGCAGGGAGGGAGGGGCTAATGAGTGATGGGAGGGGAAGGGGCTATTGGGAGAGGGAGCGGCAGGTGGGGGCATTGGAATGGAGGAGCAGTGAGGGGAGGGGCTATTGCAATGGGGAGGGACTTATGGGAGGGTGGGGAGGGTCTATTGGGAGAGGGAGGGGTCGGCAGGGAGGGACGTTGGGAGAGAGAGGGGCAGGCAGGTAGAGGGAGGGGCCACTGGGAGGGAGGGCAGATGGGGGGGGGCTCTGCCCTCCCTTCCACTCTGTCTCTTCACCCCGATCTCCCCCATCACTTGGGGGCAGCCAGGCCCAGCCCCACAGTGCAGGCCTGTCACTGCAGTGGGAGTGGGGGCGGACTCCCTCTCCATCCCCCCGAACCGCCCCTCCACGCTAGGCCAAGTTTGGCTGCAGTGCCAGGGCAGAGGGTGCTGCTGTGGGCAGAGCCCCTGGGCAGGGTGAGGAGCAGGACGCTGGCCACGCATGCGAGCCCTGCGTCCCGGCCTAGTTTGCCTACGTGCGGATCCGGCCCTAGTTCTGACCCTGCCGCCGGGGATCCCCCCCCGCGCTGCCGTCGCTCCCCGACTGCCTCTGCCCTGATTGGCTGGGGCTGGCAGCTGCGGGCACAGAGCTGAGCAGAGACAGACAAAGAGAGAAGTTGGTGGCGAGGCTTGTGGCCTGGGGAGGAACCGACAGCCTGTGGGCGACCCTGGGCCCCTCGTCCCGCTGCCCTGACACCTGCCAGAGCCGGGATCCCGCTTCCCCTGCCTGGATGCTGCTCCCTCTGCTGCTCCTCCCCTGGGCATGGGGGGCCCTGGCCGGTAAGTGGGGACCCCTCCCTGCCCTTTTCGCTACTGGGGGGGGGGGGTTTGTGCATGATATGATGCCAGGGCCAGGGTGGGGCAGCACCACATAAGAACATAAGAACGGCCAGACTGGGTCAGACCAAAGGTCCATCTAGCCCAGTGTCCTGTCTGCCAACAACGGCCAATGCCAGGTGCCCCAGAGGGAATGAACAGAATGAGTAATCATCCAGTGACCCATCCCCTGTCGCTCATTCCCAGCTTCTGGCAAACAGAGACTAGGGACACATCCCTGCCCATCCCGGCTAACAGCCACTGATGGACCTGTCCTCCATGAACTTCTCTAGCACTAGTGACCCTTGCTGGGGTGCAAGAGGAGGGGGGAGGCAGGTTAGGGTTCAGCAGGAAACCCTGGAGCTGGGGAGCATTAACGAGACTGAGACGCCTTAATCTCTCCTCACCCGCTTTGTCCTCCCCTTGTTTCCTCTCCCCTCCCCCCAGCCTCCCCTCCTGTCCCCCCAGGGTCTCTCACCCTCCGGCTGCTCAAAACCACTGTCTTCCACAACGCCAGTTCTAGGAACGTGGAGGGGTTGGCCCTGGTGGGCGACCTGGAGACCCACTCCATGAATTGCAGAACCTGCGAGATCCGCTTCCTGCAGCCCTGGGCCCAGCAGGGCCTGACCCCGAAGCAGTGGCAGGACCTGGAGACAGTGCTCCATGACTATCTGTCCAAATTCATCCTTCTTATGAACAAAGTGGTTAAGGCTGAAGACGAGCACTGTGAGTATGGAGCGGTCCCCACACCCAATAGGGAACTGAGAACCGACACACTCACTGCAGTACCTGAGTGTGTCCTGACAGGGTGGATCGGGGGCAAGACAGCCAGTTCCTGGCCCTTAGGCTGAATGGAGCCGGTGTGCCCTAGAAGGGAATGGCCCCATTACCCATTCTCCACCCTGCTGAGCCAGTCCCCCAGCTCTGCAGCCAGATTATAGCCTGTACACACTAGATGGGAAAAGCCCCGTGTCCCATCCCCTGACCCTGTTTTTCACAGCCATGTGCCCTACCAAAGGCCTTTGTTGAACCAGGGCATGGGCATGGGAGAGAACCCAGCACAGCTCTTCTCAGCCCAGTGTCTGGAGCACTAAAAGCAGGTCCTCAGGCGAGACTTTCTCTCAGGAACCCCTTACCCACCTGCCCCCAAATTTGCACCACAACGTCTCCCCTGCACCTTGGTGGGGCAGAGCTAGTCTCATGGCAATCTGCCTGGGCAGGTGCGTTTCACGACAGAGTGACAGCCGGCCCTGTGATCACAGCTCACAGCCGCAGGAACCGCTCGGTGACAGGGCTTGGACCTGTCAGGGACCTGACAGGGCTTGGAGGACGGATGCTCCTGGGGCTCAGAGGTTTCTGCCTCTCCAGCTGAGTGAGTGTGCGACTCAGTGTGTCATGCCCAGGGATGTAAGCTTATTGAGGCTTGGGGCCATAATTTTCTCTAGTCTAGAGCATCACAAATCACTTTTTAAAAAAAGTAATATTTAAAAGGCAGGTGATTTGGGTGGGGGTCTGTATCTCAGAAAACCCATGACCAAGGGACCCCAAATTTGCACCACAACCTCTGTCTAAGGCCCCGATATAGTGCAGCGATTTCTGAGCCAATCTGACTATGTGTGTGGACCTCAGAGCACTTTGAAAACATCAGCTCTAAACAGAAACCGCAATGTGCCCTTAACTCCATCCAGAACCGCCCCACAATCCCGCTGCCATCTTGTGGGCAAACATCCTCATTCCACCTGACATTATGTCTTTATTCCCCCGTCTTTCTATTTCTGCCCCCTACCTCTGGCCCCTCGGTGACCTCCTAATGGCCTGTCCTCATTGCCCTGCCGTTCTTGTTCCAGACCCCTTTGTCATCCAGGCCTCCATCGGCTGCGAGCTCCACCCCAACGGCACCTCACGGCACTTCTGTGACGCCGCGGTGAATGGGGAGGATTTCATCAGCTTCAATGTGGACGAGGGCACCTGGGTCGCTCAGCACTGGCGTAAGCTGGCCCTCAACTCACGGGACTTTCTTAACCAGGATAAGGGCACGATTGCCATGGCTCAGTTTCTCCTAAGAACAACGTGTGTCAATGAGCTCAAGAGCTTTGTCCAGTACGGGAAAGAGTCTCTGGCGAGACAAGGTGAGGCTGGACACCGCTCCCCGCTCACTGAGATGCAGCCACTTCTGGGGTGGGCTTTTTAAACAGGGACTCCTTGTGTTGTGTACAAATGCAGCTCTATCTGGGCTGGAGCGCAGTAGTGATTTCACAGCCGCACCGCACAGCAGTTTAAGACAGGAAGTGAAGGGGGTTCCGTCAGCAATGGTAACTGCGGTATTGGGGTCTGGCCAGGACAGCGGGGCCAACGCCTGACCCTGGGGAATGGAGCTGGGCTTGGCTAGTGAGTCCCTGAGGCTCAGGCTGAATCGTCCCCTCTCTCCCGCCCCATCTCTCTCCTCCTGTCTCAGAGCGGCCGGTCGCCGTGGTGTTTGCCCGGGCGCCTCCCCCAGCCGGGACCCCCGCGCCGGTACTGCTGGTTTGCCGGGTCACCGGTTTCTACCCCCGGCCCGTCCGCGTGGCCTGGCTGCAGGACGGGGAGGAGGTGGGGCCGGGCGGGCGGCTGAACTCCAGCGGGATCCTGCCCAACGCGGACCTGACCTACCAGCTGCGCAGCTCCCTGGCCGTGGGGCCGGGCGCCGGGCACAGCTACGCCTGCCGGGTGCAGCACAGCAGCCTGGGGGGCCGGAGCCTGCTGATCCCCTGGGGTAGGTGCACGTCCGGGGGGGGGGGGGCGTCGTGGTCTCTGGGGGCTTTTCCTGCACATCTCAAGCAGGGCAGGGTCCAGGCAGTGGGCCTGGGGAGAGGAAGGCAGAGCGGGTGTGTGGGGTGTGTGGGGATGGATCGGGGGGAGCAGGGTGGAGGAGCTGAGGGGAATGGGACAGGACTGGCACAGGAGGAGCAGGGTGCGGGCTGAGGGGAGAGGTAATGGGATGGGGTGGAGAGAGCTGTATGGAGTGTGGCAGAGGGGAGACAATGGGGCAGGGCTGGGGGGGTTGGGGAGAGAGGCAGGAGTCCAGAGGCAATCGGACAGAGGGGACTAGGACTGGTATGCAGGAAGGCTGAGGGGGTGGGAATGTGTGGGGAGCAGTGAGGGTGGGACAATGGAGGACAATGAGGGGAAAGGGTTAGGGTAGGAGCATCTGCGAACAGTGGGAGTGGGACAGTGAGGAAGGCAGAGGGAACAGGGCTGGGTGGGGGGCTGAGGGCAGTGGGTCGGGTGGGGGCAGCAGGGGGGACTGAGGGGGAGGCTGAGGGAACAGGGTCAGGGTGGGGGGCTGAGGGCAGTGGGTCGGGTGGGGGCAGCAGGGTGGATAGTTGTGGAGGCCGTGGGAACAGGACTGGGGTAGGACAGGGCTGAGGACACTGGGTTGGGGTAGGAAAAGGAGTTGGGACTGTGGTGGAGACTCGGGGAACAGGGTTAGGGTAGGGGACAGCTGAGGGCAGTGGGTCAGGGTGGGGGGAGCAGGGCGGACCGTGGGGGAGGCTGAGGAACAGCGGTGGGGTGTGGCAGGGCAGATGGCAGTGGGCCAGGGTAAGGAGATGGGGGGACTGCAGGGGAGGCCTTGGGAACAGGGTCCATACTCCTGCGCCCGTTCCCAGCGCATCACCCCTGTGTGTTACAGGGCACAGCAGGCCCTGGGGCCCCGGCCTGGCCGTGGGCATCACCCTGGGGGCTCTGGCTGTAGCCGCCGTGGCCGTGGTGCTGTGGTGGAGAATGCGCAGGTGAGTCCTCTCCCTCTCCGGGTTGGGGGTGGGGGTGGGGCCGTTACACCCCCTAACCCATCCCCTCTGCTTCTCCTTCCAGGGGCCACCAGGACGTCCCACCAGAGGAGCCCAGAGCCTGAGGATGCAGCACCGGCCCAGGTGTGGGGCTCGGCCCCTCTCCTGGGGACATGGACCTGGGGGCTGAATCCACACCTGGCTCCAGAGCTGAGGGCCCTGAGGCTCCCACTGGGTCGGGGCCCTGGGAGATCGGGGCCCTGGGAGGTCGGGGCCCTGGGAGATCGGGGCCCTGGGAGATCTGGGCACTGGGAGATCGGGGCACTGGGAGATCGGGGACTGGGAGATCTGGGCACTGGGAGATCGGGGCCCTGGGAGATCGGGGCCCTGGGAGATCGGGGCACCGGGAGATCGGGGCCCTGGGAGATCGGGGCCCTGGGAGATCTGGGCACTGGGAGATCGGGGCACTGGGAGATCGGGGCACTGGGAGATCGGGGACTGGGAGATCTGGGCACTGGGAGATCAGGGCCCTGGGAGATCGGGGCCCTGGGAGATCGGGGCACCGGGAGATCGGGGCCCTGGGAGATCGGGGCCCTGGGAGATCTGGGCACTGGGAGATTGGGGCACTGGGAGATTGGGGCACTGGGAGATCTGGGCACTGGGAGATCGGGGCCCTGGGAGATCTGGGCCCTGGGAGATCTGGGCACTGGGAGATCGGGGCCCTGGGAGATCGGGGCCCTGGGAGATCTGGGCACTGGGAGATCGGGGCACTGGGAGATCGGGGCCCTGGGAGATCGGGGCCCTGGGAGATCGGGGCACCGGGTGGGGGGTGGGATTCTCACCCCGCACCCCCAGTGGTGTTCGTGCCAAGGACGCTAACACAGAAGGGCAGCAACGACCAAGGATAGTATAGACCCGTCCTTTGATTTTGGCAGTAAGCTTGTCAGAATGAAGATCATCACTGAAATATGTCATAAAAAATGTGTAGCCTAAATAAAAAGCTATGAAATTACAATATAAAAGAAGAAATATACATAATTTAGTAGGAGTGATAGCTCAGAGCATTGGCCTGCTAAACCCAGGGTTGTGAGCTCAATCCTTGAGGGGGCCACTTAGGGATCTGGGGCAAAAAAAATAGTTGGGGATTGGTCCTGCTTTGAGCAGGGGGTTGGACAAGATGACCTCCTGAGGTGCCTTCCAACTCTGATATTCTATGATCTATGTATGCAACAAATGCAGTAACAGAAGAATAGAGTGTACAACTCAGCATTTGCAAGATGGTGGATTATTTACAGAAGGATTAATACATTTCCAGTTATAAAACTGGGAGGGGGGATTAGGGGAAATCACGTGTTACTGGAAGTTCAAAATAGTATTAAATGTTATAGGAATGTACAACCATTTTAGGTATATCGATTCTTTGGAAGTAACAGCTAAAGTATGAAGTTAGTGGATGATAAAAGCCCAGAGACAAAAAAGCAAATTAAAAGAACCCAAAATTTATGTATTTATTTATTTAATTTCATGACGTTTGGGTGTGTAACTCACGGTTTTTTGAATTCTTGTGGTTGTCAGTGTATTTTGGGGTTGTAGATCTATATTAACTAAATATTATAGTAGAAATTGACTGTTGAGAAGGTTTTCCTACAAGATAGTATAATGCCCTTAGGACCAGATTTTCAAAGGGTCTCTAGTGGGATTTTCAAAAGCAGCTAGGTGCTTTCAGCCTTTAAAAATCTGGCCTGTGGCGAATATTTGGGAACCACGTTCACCACAGAAGTGGTAACACTTTCTTCAAGCACTAGGATGTCGGATAGCGAGACAAAATAATAGTTGACAAATGCAAGCCGTATTAGCTGATCAAAGGCAACTGAAGAAGTTTTGACAGCAACCCAGGAAATCAGTCAGCCGTGGTGAGATATGAACCCAAAGAATACACACGTGTATGAAAACAAAGGGGAAAAAAACCCAAAATTTTAAAATTAAAATTATCCCAACCGAAACAAGAAGTGCTCTCCTAGAAACACTGTGAGATGGGGGTGCTGAAGTGGCTCGCAACTATTAATATTTTCAATGACGGTTGGCTATTAAAATATAAATTCAATAGCGCCGTGGCCTCCATCTGCATTATATTAATGAAGGTAAACGATGAAGTGCAAAGAGTAATAAAAATAACATTTAAAAAACATATAATGTAAAGCCTGGACTCTACAGTTACAGTGGATTACAAGACAAAGGCAATCCAGTTATTTTTGTAACTGCTGCAGCCCATCTGGGGGACCTGTTACCCCCTCTGCCCCTCCAGTCATGGGGCTAGCCCCCCCCCCCGTCTAGCAGCCTGTACCCCATTCTCAACCCTGGCTTCTGCACCCTGTCCCTGATTGCTCCTTGGCCCCTTTCCTTCCCCTGCTGCTTCCTGTTTGCCTCCCTGTGCAGTCAGACTGGCCCCAGCACAGCCTCTGCCCCCCGGCTCCTATTTGCCCACCTCCTACTCTGCACCCTTTAACCCCCGTGAATGCAACCGGAGCACAATTCCCATCCCAGTGGCTTCGATGCATGTTACTGAGCATGCTTCCTGCGCGTGGTGCACATGCTCACACACAGCAAAGTAGCAAATGTGCTGGACAGAGTGTAACACTGCACTGGGGAGCGCCAGGTGGAGAGTATTAAATCACTCCCTATAGGCATAGGCGCCGACTTCTAATGGCGCCGGTGGGTGCTCGACCCCTGCCCCGCCCCCGCCCCGACTCCACCCCTGACCCCAACCTGCCCCCATTCCACCCCCTTTCCCCAAATCCCTGCCCCAGCCCCGCCTCTTCCCCCCTCCCTCCCGGAGATTGCTACAGCTGTTTGGCGGCGGGAAGCGCTGGGAGGGAGGCGGAGGAGGGGGACACGGCGCGCTCAGGGGAGGAGACAGAGGTGGAGGTGGGGGGGGGGAGCTTGGCTGCCAGTGGGTGCAGAGCACCCACTAATTTTGCCCCGTGGGTGCTCCAGCCCCAGAGCACCCACAGAGTCGGTGCCTATGCCTATAGGAATGTGCTACTTAGGGGGCACTGAGCATGCTCAGTAACATCTGCTGAAGCCACTGCCCTTATACCCACAGGATTCTGCTGACTGCTTTTGACAGGGGTTAAAAAGGGGCAGGGGGTGAATCAGAGCAGGGGGGTGGCCAGGGTCTGAGCAGGGGGCAGAAATTTACTGGTCTGGGGGGTCAAGCAGCTGGAGGCAGCATTAGGAGAGGGGCTAAAGGGAAATTCAGGGCTGTGGGGGGAGGAGATGGCGTTAAACCCAGGCGTGAGGCGCTGGCAGAGGGTGACAGAGGGAAAAACCCAGCACAGGCAGGGGCAGAGGGGGCAGCAGTTACCCTAGTGGCACTGAGACACCCGTGCTTGGCAAAAATAGGTTGTTGGGGGAGGGAGGGTGAGATGCTTGTTTATTTGTACGGGCACATGAACTGAGCATGCTCAGTACATCTGCTGAAGCCACTGCCCTTCCCCCTGCCCTAACTGGGCGTAGATGTATTAGCAGGAGTGTTGTGAGCAAGACACGAGAAGTAATTCTTCCGCTCTACTCCGCGCTGAGTAGGCCTCAACTGGAGTATTGGTTTCCGAGTGGTAGCCGGGTTAGTCTGTCTCAGCAAAAAGAACAAGGAGTACTTGTGGCACCTTGGAGGCTTTTGCGGTATTTTCCACTCCATGCATCCGATGAAGTGGGTTTTAGCCCACGAAAGCTTGTGCCCAAATAAACTGGAGTATTGTGTCCAGTTCTTGGTGCCACATTTCAGGAAAGATGTGGGCAAATTGGAGAAAGTCCAGAGAAGAGGGGAAAAAAAGGAAAAAAAAGATTAAAGGTCTAGAAAACATGACCTACGAGGGGAAATTGAAACATAACAGTTTTCAAGTATGTAAAAATCAAGTTGCAGTTTTTTACAATCTACACGTATCAATAACAGCTACAGATAGCACATTTCTACATGTAGCAATTTCAGACACACTATAGTACAAGGAAATGCTACCTGGAGGCATTTGCTACAACAGGTAGCAGTTTTATACAGTAACCGCATCTTACAGTCCAATATATCAGTAACTGCTACCAGTAGCACATTCCTACGGGGAACAGTTTAATATGCTACACCTGCCCCAGCCCTTCCCCTGGGGCTCCCCTCACCTGCAGGCAGAGCCCGGGGCTGCCCCAGGGGCTGGGTCCCCCCGGCCGGGCACAGAGGGGTCCGTGCTGGGCTCTCCCCGCAACCCCCCGCTGGGAGCAGCAGCAGCTCCACCCGGCTGGGAGCCCCAGCCCACAATGGAGCAGCAGCAGCAGCGTCTGACCCAGGAAGTCCAGCCCCGAGCACGCTGGGCAGACAGAGCCGCCTCCGCTCCCTTCGCAGCAGACAGAGCCAGAGCCCTCCAGCGTAGCGGCTCTCGGCCTGTCCGGACTCCTGCAGCCCTTCCCGGAGCCGGATCTGTCTGGCCTGGCCCAAGCGTCCCCTCAGCGAAAAACTCCTCACTTACCAAATCAGACAAAAGTGTCACGGTCACTGACACCGACAAATCGCGACTTTCTCCTTTTCACCCTAGAATTAGAACATCCATGGACTGGAATGTAAACCTGTCCTTGCAGTTCAGTGTATGCGATATAGAGCCCGGGGGGCTGCAGACTGTGCCTAGGATTCCCAAAGGGGTCTGCACCTCCATTCAAAATGTTTTAGGGGTCCACAAATGGAAAAAACCCACTGGCCTAGTCCCTGTTGCAAACCACTGGCCTAGTGCCTGCGCTGCTGGGGAAGGGTCAGGGGACCCCCCAGAGCCGTTCCTTTGATTCTGCTCTTTCACTGCAGCTGGGGGCCCTGGAGCGCCGTGACCCCGACAGTGTCAGCGGCACCATTTCAGTCTCAGGGCCCTTTTCAGGTGCTTGTAACATCCTCAAATGACTAGACGGGCCTGGAGTCTGCTACAGTCCGACAACCCCTATGTTCATCTTTCCAGTAGAGAGTCTCTCTGCCGGGGGAATTTGGTTTGCAAGTTTGATGGGAAAACTCTGTTGTGATGTAGGTTTGGGGAGAGGGCAGGAAAGAGTTACACATATGGGGGGGGGGGGGAATTGTTACATTGAGAGACTTAAAAGCTCAATAGGTTGAATTTATCCTAAAAGAATAAATATGTTGAAAACTAAGAGGTGACGTCATTTGAAGTATAGGTACCGTCACAGCGGGGAAATACTGGTTACCAAAGCACTCTTTAGTCTAGCAGTTCAAGGCCTCACAGGAACCCATAGCTGGAAGCTGAAGCCAACGAATGCGGATTAGAAATGAGGCCTCCATTTTCAGTCATGAAGATGATTAATCCCTTCTAGAACATTCTCAAATGCCCTTCTCGCCCTGACAGGCTGCAGAATAAAATCCTCATTTGCTCCAGTTTGTCCCATCCGTGGCGAGCCGAGGAAGGGAACTGGCTGCAGTGGAGCGGGTGGCTGTCGAGGAGATGGCCGTGTATTTCAACCAGGGGGAATGGGCTCTGCTGGACCCGGGTCAGAGAGCCCTGTACTGGGATGTCATACAGGAGAATTATGAGATTGTGACCTCGCTGGGTAAGAATCCCTCTTCCCTCGGGGATTAGACACTGGGGGGAGGGGGTCTGTGAAGCATAAGGGCAGGTGTCGCGGGGTGCCTGACAATGCCGGGAACCCCAGGAAGTGTCGCACAAGAACTCTGACAATAGCAGCAGAGACGTAAGGAAACCCCTGTGGTGCTTCGCGAATACGTCTTTGTGCTCCGGGGCCTCTTGGCTGGGTCGAGTCTTCATGAGTTCCTGCGGATGGGGCGTGATGGTCACTGCTGCTGCTTCTGCTTCACAGATTAGCAGGACTCTGTGTCTGCGGCTGAGCCCAGGTGGGACTCGAGCGGCTCCTCTGCCCCCCGGGCCTGTGGTGCGCAGGGCAGCTGGACGAACAGGAGTACTTGTGGCACCTTAGAGACTAACAAATGTATTTGAGCATAAGCTTTCGTGGGCTACAGCCCACTTCATCGGATGCATGAAGTGGAAAATACAGTAGGAACATATATATATATATACACAGAGAACATGAAACAATGGGTGTTGCCATACCAACTGTAACAAGAGTGATCAGTTAAGGTGGGCTATTATCAGCAGGCGAAAAAAAACGTTTGTAGTGATCATCAGGATGGCCCATTTCCAACAGTTGACAAGACGGTGTGAGTAACAGTAGGGGGGAAAATTAGCCGGGGAAAATAGGACTCCTGGTTCTTTTTGCTGATACAGACTAACACGGCTGCCACTCTGAAACCTGTCCGGGTAGCTGGCGTGGACGAGCTCAGCAATCCTCGCTAAAGGAAGTGGTCTGGTTGGTGTCTGAAGTAGGGAGCAGCCCGACATGGCTGGGGAGGGAGGCAGGCCTGGGGTTTGGCACCTGTGCCCAGTCCAGGGGGTGGCTGGCCGTGTGTGTGGGAATGGACGTTGTCTGTGAGAAATGCTGGATGTATCTTCACTGCAGATTTAACCGACCCCTGGGGGTGAGCACTGGGGTTAGTCTTGCCGGGCTGTGAGCAGCCCCGCTGCCAAGCCCTGCCCGAGTGATTGTCCTCACTGGTGCTGCACTCGCCTGGTGTCTGTCCTGTCACTTCTGGGGGCCCGTCCCAGGGGTCTTAGCGCTGCAGGGAGCTGAGCCGCTCTAGGAATGATGGGAGAACTTGTGTGTCATTGTAGGCCCAGGGGGAATTGTGGGAAGGATTTGAGCGATTATTGGCACTCGTGTAATAGAATCTGCATCCTCACTGCACCGTGACCTGGGAACCAGCCTGAGTGCAGCAGCCCCTGGGTGTAGCCTCTGCCCCTGCCATGACCAGCCAACCTGGCTTTGCTTGTGTTGGGGCATTAGGAGACTATTCCTGGACTCCGTGTCCCGGTCTGGCGTCCACACTTGAAGAGGAACGTTAACACATTGGAAAGGGGTTATACAAGTGCCACAAGAGTGATTCGAGGTCTGGAAAATCTGCCTTAGAGAGAGTGACTGAAGGAGCTCAGTCCAGTGAGTGTATCCAGGAGAAGTCAAGAGATGTTTTGAACAGAGGCCGTAGGTACCTACATGGGGAGTATATTTCTGACAGCCGAGAGCTCCTTAATCCACCTGACAAATTCAGAAGAGGATCCAGTGACTGGAAGCTGAAGTTGGATAATTGACTAGTCAGAAAGTGCAAATGTTTAAGAGTAAGGTGAGTGAACCACTGGAGTAACTTACCCAGGGCTGTGGTGGCTTCTTCATCATTAGGAGTCTTTGAATGAAACCTGGCTGTGTCTTTCTAATAAATATAGTCTAGCTCAACCACAAGATATGGGCTTGATGCAAGGAATCTCAAGGGTGAGGTTCTCCTGCCTGTGTAGTATAGAGGACCATAATATTCCCTTCTGACCTTATCATCTGGGAATGGATGTTTGCAGTTATGCAGATTAGTCAAAAACCTGGCTAGCCTCGTCTCTTGATTCAAGCCACAATTCAGCAAACGTCCCTGATTATCAAGCACGTAAACACATACTTTCCTCCATTAAAGTCAATGGGACTCAAGCACTGAGTTTCAGTGGTGCACTCCACAAGGCCACCTGGGAGATTATGGGGGCGGGGTTTCAGTGGGATTTGTTTGTATGGAATATCTCCTGCATCTAAGGAAAGGAAGGCGGGAGAGGACGATGCACTTACTTTCACAAACTCAGAGAACTAGTACATGTGGTCCCATGGCAAGAAAATCTAAGGGAAAAAGGCATTCAGGAGAGCTGGTGATTTCTCAGAAAGTATTTATGACACAACAGCAAACTCTCCCAATGACAAGGAAAGTTAGGAAGAACAGCAAGGAGCCAATATGGCTGCACTGAGGTCTTGAATGACATGAACATTGAAAAGGGATCCTACAAAATATGGGAACATGGACAGATTGCTAAGAATGAGCATGAAAGAACAGCAGAAGCATGTGGGGAGAAAATCAAAAAGTCTGAGGCACAAAATGAGTTACAAATAGCAAAGGACATAAAAGGCAATGAGAAAAGATCCTGTAACTAGATAAGGAGCAAGAGAAAAAGAGAGGACAATGTAGGCCCACTACTTGGAGGGGAAGGAGAGCTAACATATGACAACATCAAGAAGGTTGGGGTGTAAAGGCCTTTTTTCTCTGTCTTTATTTAAAAAGTTAATGTTATCCAGATGCTTAACACAACTAATGTCAAAAACAAGGGGGAAGGAACAAAACACACCAGAGAAAGAACAGATTGAATACGTCAAACTTATTAAATATTCTTTAAGTCATCAGGGTCTGATAAAATTCACCCTGGGGTACTGAAGGAACTAGGGTACTTGAGGTCCCAGAGACTGGAGAAGGGCAAACCTAGTACTTCTTGTTAAAAGGGGGAACAAAGATGACTTGGGAATTATAGGCAAATCAGCCTAACTTTGATACCAACGTAGACACTGAAGCAAATTATTAAATCATCAATTTGTAAGCACCTAGAGGATATGTAATAGCCAACGTGGCTTTGTCAAAAATAAATAAAGGCGAGTCCAAAGTGCTATCCTGAGGAAGGACAAATTACATGCAGAAATCCACAATGGGGAATGACTGGCTAACCAGTAGTACTGTGGGAAAGGATCTGGGGGTTTTAGTGGATCACAAAATGAATGTGAGCCAACAGTGCGATGTAGTTGCAAAACGGGCTAATACCATTCTAGGGTGTATTAACAGGAGTGTCGTGTGTAAGACACAGGAAGGAATTGTTCCTTTCTACTCGGCACTGGTGAGACCTCGGTGGGAAATTGTGGCTGTTCCTGGGTGCCCGGCTTTAGGAAGATGTGCACAATTGAAGAGTGTCCAGAGGAGAGCAATGAAAATGATGAAAGTTATAGAAACAGTATCCTATGAGAAAAGGCAAAGAGAAGTGCCCATGTTTAGTCTCGAGAAAAGAAGACTGAGTGGGAGACCTGATACCAGTCTTTAAAGATGTTAAAGTGTTATTAAGAGGATGGTGATCAATTGTTCTTTATGTCCACAGAAGATAGGCCATGAAGTGACGGGCTTTACCTGCAGCAAGGGAGATGTAGGTTAGGAAAAACTTTCTACCTGTAAGGACAGTTCAGTGGTGGAATAGGTCACCACGTTACGCTGTGAAATCCCGTTCCCTAGAGGTGTTTAAGGACAGGACAGATGTAGGACTGATGAAGGAAATTGTTTTTAGTTGTTTACTTTATTAGTGTAGCTTCATGGGTGGAGTTTTATGAATGAAACAATATTCATTCGTGGAGCCGGTTGCCCCAGTGGCTGGCTAAATGACAGTTGAGATGCCTGTTAAGAGCCATAGCTGTTCAGTCAGCTGCCTCTGTAAGTTTCACTATCAATCCAATTCCTGCTTAAATCACTGAGACTTGCACTGTTTCAGTAGTGTAACTTCTGTTCACCATTTACTATACTTGTCTATATTGTAACTTCTGTTCACTATTTGCCATATTGTAATTCAAACCCCATTTTAAAATGCTTACTCCATTTTGTAAGGGCTTGCTGCAACCTTCATTTTTGCAAACCCTGGTGTAATCTTATTAGTTTAGTTTAAATGTGTAAATGAGGTATGTATGGATGATGGAATCAACCTCCAGCCCCAGCCTGTCCTGATTACATAGAGTTCAGACATCAACGGCTGAAGATGCAGACAAGAGCCCTAACAAAGTAAGAAGAATCCACCCTAAAAAGAAAAGGTACAATAGAAGGAAGATCAAAGCCCGGTCCAAGGCTGAAAGTCATGTCTGCAATTGACGGGTGATCAATCACCAAACCCAGAGGCAGCGTGACACAGCAAGACCTATAGACTCTGGATTCAAACTAAAGCCTACAAAAAAGGATGGGTGAGATGGAAAACTTTGGGAGAAGGGTAACATTCTGCTGCCAACATGGAAGGGTATCGGTGCATGCCCAACAGAGACCCAGCTCGTCCTTGTGCCCGGCTCTCCTGGCCAGTTAGCCACCACAAGCTACGAACCCAAGCTGCAAACTCAAGCCACAGACTCAAGCAGGACTGGTAACTATGCAGCAGCTGCAGAACATCTGATGGATGTGTGTGTGTGTAAATGTGTGTGTAAGTGTATAGGTATTAGGTATAATGTGTGTGTATAAGAAATAAGTAGTAACAGAAATAAGTAGCCAAACAACGTTATTTACTGTTATCTTTTATAGTATTATTATATTTACAATAAATGTGGCATCTTTGCCTTATCCCTCTTAATAAGATCCTGCTAGTTTTTATTGGTACAACACAGACAATCACGGGTTGGGGTTTCTAGGGTATTTGGTTCGGACTCAATGCCGGGGTCTGGGATAGGTGACCTCTTCCCAGCAATGCGTTTCTATGATTCCGAGATATGAGCTGATACAGGAGGAGAATGTCGACCCCATCTGCAGAGCTGTCCCCTCTGGGGCTGAGGTGTGTGGAGCAGGCAGAGGGCGTGAGGAGAGCCAGCACCAGGCCTGAGGTGTGAGCTCGGCAGACACGGGTGGGGGCACATGCCTCATGCATGGTGGGGAAGGGCTGAATGGCCTCATATGGGGGCCCTAGTGCCTAGTCTACCATGAGTCAGGAGAGGAGGCTCTTTGCTCTCTGCATTGGACGGGGGCAGGGGTCTAGGTGTCAGGATCTTTATTTCCCAGCCCAGGGTGCTATTTCCGACTCGAATTGGGGAAGCAGCTCGGTTGCTGAATCAGGGATCAGGGCCCTGCCGAGCCAGGCGTTGCATGGACACCTACTCGGAGATTCCCCACGCCAGACTGTTCACAGTCTGGGGAATATCCTCCTGTCCTGGCTTTGTTTGGGAAGGGAGATGGTATGTGAAGGGGGGAGGTGGGGCTGGCAGTGATTCCAACTCCAGATACCTCCAGAGTGTCGCAGCTCTGCTCAGCTCGCCAGGGGAGTACGTGGGGCCATCCCCTAGGCCAGGTGGATGGACCCTTGCTCCAGAGCAGTGCATGATGGGATTTTGTATGATTTGCAGCCTAGTCGCCATAGGGTTGGGGTTGGGGAGAGGAGGGAGTCTCTTTGCCGGGCTACTCAGACACTAGGTCTGCAAGGAGTAAGAGCCCCGACCTTAATGAACAGGCTCAACACTTGTTTCCCTGCCCCCAAGCAGGACTCCCAATTTCCAGAGCTGATGTGATCTCCAGGCTGGAACGAGGGGTGGAGCCGTGGGTCCCTGATCTCCAGGGCTACGGAGAATGGGAGAACCCGCGAGACGCCCTCATGGGTATGGGATCAGCTAAAGTGATTCCGAAACCAGTTATTCTGTCCTCCTGGCAGACGCCATTTCTTCATTTTCACCCAGCCTGTCTGACTCTGTATTCAGAGGCTGTGAAGGAAGGATGGGTCCAGTCCCCTCTCCTCTGGGGTGGGGCCTGTGGGGGTGGATAGGGTTCAGCTCCTGATACTTCAGTCTCCTCAGCAGTTATTTGGGTTTGTTCCCCCCTTTCCTGTTCCCTCTCTGAGGTTCCCAGTCCCCCGGCACAGGGACTGACTCCTGTCCGGATCCTCTCTCTGTCCCAGCAGGTGGTGGGACGGTGAGTGAGACTGAGGAGGAGAATCCTCACCAGGAAGATCCTGAGCGAGTGGAACCACAGGGATGGTATCGGGAAGAGGTGAAGGGGACGTTTCCCAGAGTCCTGAGGAGGGAGAAGCCCATGAGAGCCAGAGCAGGCCAAAGAGGCAGCAGGGAACCACTCAGGGGAGAGATGGGGTAAATCCACTCACAGCAGCAGAGGAGTCAAGAAAATAAAAGAAACAATTGAACAGAGAATCCCCACTGGAAAGGGACCTGACTCGTGCGGTGACCGTGGGAAAAGTTTCAGTCAGAGCTCGACTCTTCTATCATATCAGAGAATCCACATGGGAGAGAAACCCTATATCTGCCCCGAGTGTGGGAAAAGCTTCGGTCACAGTGCACACCTCACTAGTCACCAGAGAACTGAGTGTGGGAAAAGCTTTAGTCTGAGTTCAAACCTTTATGCGCATCAGGGAATTCACATGGGAGAGAGACTCTATAACTGCCCTGAGTGCGGGGACAGTTTCAGACTGAAGTCAACCCTTGTTACTCACAAGAGAATCCACATGGCTGGGAAACCGTTTAAATGCCCCGACTGTGGGAAAAGCTTCAATGTCCTCACGGCCCGTAAGACACATCCGAGGATGCACAGTGGAGAGAGACCTTAGAAGTGTCTTGACTAAGGGAAGTTTCTGTAGCAGTTCAGCCCTTTGCAATCACCAGAGAACCCACCTTTAGGAGAGACCCTACAGATGCAGTGAGTGCAGGAAAAGCTTCAGTCAAAGCCCAACCCTTATTCAGCATCAGAGAATCCACATGGGAGAGAGACCCTAGACCTGCCCCGACTGCGGGAACAGCTTCCGTGGGAAGTCAGCCCTTGTTCAGCATCAGCCACCTCACACCCAGAGACACTGTAAGTAGCTGGATGTGGGAGAGCTTTCAGTGCAAGCTCAATCCTCATTACCCATCGCGGACGCCACACAGGAACGGCCTGGCTAGGAATGGGCCAAGGGAATAACACCTTTGTTGAGTCCCACAAATCTCAGAGGGCCAGGCCAGGCCGGGCTGGAGTAGCCATGTAACAGGGACCTGCAAGTATTATTAAAGCAGAGCATGAAATCGTTCTCCTGGAGCAGAGCTGTGTAGATGAAGAGGCTGTGATAAGATTCCCACTTTGTGATGAGATTTGTGTGTTACATACCAACACCCCACACCCCTCAGCAGACACGCAGCCCTCCCCCACTTCCCCAGGCACCCTCTATGCTCACCCCCATGCACCACCCCCCACCTGACTCACACCCATCAGACTAATATTCCCAACGGGGTGCAGATGCTGTTTGCTTAGAGGAGCCACGTCATTGACAAGTGAAACTGCCTCTTCCATGCCATGGGACAAGATGCGCCCCCCCCCCATACTTTAGCGCCCCTCTCTCAGACCTCAGCTCACGGCTAGACAAGCAGCTCCAGGAAGAAAAACTAACCCCACCTGAAACCTAACCCATAGTGAAGTCCACTCCAAACCCTTATCGAACAGAGAAAACCTTTGTTCTTTAAATAGCTGCAACAAATCACTCAGTCAAATTCCTGATCTTTAATAACACTGCTCTACAGCGAAAATGCTTCTGAAATAAATGTAGTCAAACTTTACTAATTCTGGGTCACTGAGAATGAAAATGATGCTTAACATTGTTGATTGGCTCTAGTTTTCAAGATATGCTATTGGGTCAGTATATACGACCCTTGACTTGGGAATGGCGGAGGATAAGTGAGTTATAAAGGGAAGGGATCTCAATTTAAACCAGAAATGACTAAAATACATCTTTGACTGGATCTATGAATAAATCTATGACTGGGTTTGGACAGTACTTGCTTTTTAGGCAAAACAATGAATGATGCAATCTGAAGCTGGTATTGCGTCATACATGATATGAATTGCATCATGTTATTCCTAGAAGTCATGGATGATGCAATCGTAACGAAGCTTACATCACTCTGCTGAACAAATTGCCCTATATCAGCTCTAGAAATCATACAGTGTCGTGCTCTCTTATTTGTCAGTGTTTGATTTTGCAAAGGGACACATTTCTGTTTAGCCAAAGTGAGCAGAGATGCCTCGTACTTGTGTGAACAGTGCAGATAACTTCTGCTATGTTTGTGGTGAAGTGACTTTTGCATCACAAAAGCGCAGTATAACCACTATGGTTAAGAAAGTCTATCACCTTTATTTTGGCTGCAAAATTGGAGATCAGGACAAGAGGTGGGCCCCACACATATGCTGCAACACTTGTGCAACAAATCTTCGCCAGTGGTTGAACAGGAAAAGGAAATCTATGCCTTTTGCAGTGCCAATGATTTGGAGAGAGCCAACAGATCATACCAGCAATTGTTACTTCTGCATGGTGCCTCCAGTTGGGAAAGGTGTGTCAAAGAAGAAAAAGTGGACTGTGCATTATCCAAACATTCCATCAGCTATACGCCCAGTACCCCACGGAGAAGGACTGCCGGTTCCTGATGCACCAGAATCATTCTCACTTGAGTCAGACGAGGAAGAGGAAGAGGATGAAACTTCTGGTCCTGAACCATCAATGTCACAGGACCCACATTTTCTCCCCTCCTCCTCTGAACCACACCTCATAACACAAGGTGAACTGAATGACCTTGTCAGGGATTTGGAACTACCCAAGAGTAAGGCAGAGCTGTTGGGCTCCAGACTACAGCAGTGGAATCTCTTGGCAGGTGATGTTAGGGTTTCCATGTTCCGTGACCGTCAAAAGGATCTTGTCCCATTCTTCTTCATGGAAGGTGATCTTGTAGCCTGCAACAACATCGATGGTGTGATGGCAGCCCTCAACATCGCTCACGATCCAGATGAGTGGAGACTGTTCATTGATTCATCGAAGACGAGTCTTAAAGCTGTTTTACTGCATAATGGCAATGTTTTGCCATCAATTCCAGTTGGTCATGCAGTCCATATGAAGGAAACCTATGACAACATGAAACAACTTTTGAGGTGCATAAACTATGACCAACATCAGTGGCAGCTTTGTGGCGATTTGAAGGTTGTTGCTCTCTTGCTTGGTCTGCAGACTGGATACACAAAGTACTGCTGTTTTCTCTGCGAATGGGATAGTCGTGCAAGAGAAAGATTGGCCACTCTGACAGTCATTGGAGCCTGGGAGGAAAAGTATTCAGCATCCACCACTTGTTGAATCAAGGAAGATTTTGTTACCACCCTTACACATCAAGCTGAGTCTGATGAAGAACTTTGTCAAGGCCATTGACAAAACACAAGCAGCTTTCAACTACCTCCGTGGAAAATTTCCAAGGTTAAGTGAAGCTAAGATAAAGGAAGGTGTCTTTGTTGGTCCTCAGATTCGTGAACTTCTTCGAGATGATGCATTTGACCATGCACTGCATGGCAAGGAAAAGACGGCATGGAAAGCCTTCCAGTTAGTGACAATAAATTTTCTCGGAAACAACAAAGCAGACAACTACAGGTTGTTGGTGGAAAACCTCCTCAAGGCATACAAAAGCCTTGGTTGCAACATGTCACTAAAGATACATTTTTTGCACTCTCATCTAGATTTTTTCCCACCGAACTGCGGAGCAGTGAGCGACGAGCACGGCGAGCGATTTCACCAGGACATTGCAACAATGGAGAAACGCTATCAGGGCAAATGGAGCCCATCAATGCTTGCGGACTATTGCTGGACAGTGACAAGAGATGCTCCATTTAATGAATACAAGAGGCAAGCCAAGAAGCGCCGAGTAGACACTGAATAGGACTAAACTATGTACAGAATAGTTTTTTGCCTTTTGTTTCATAATAAATTTTATTTATATAAAACTGATTTTTAAAGTGTTCCATAAACAGGACAGGTGAAATATTATCATGTAAAGCAACCATAAACACATGAAAAGACCTAGGTTTACAATTTATGATTAAAACTCTACTATCTACACAATATACATAGACATAAAATGTAAAAACTTAAATATCTTAGAAACAGTAGCCAATCAGTTGTTTTAATTGTCATATTTGAATTCAGCACATCAAAATACATAATAAATAGCACATTTTATCTCTGAAGCAGACGACTTCTCAAAAATTGTAGACCAGTGTAATAATACAAAAAGGTTAGAAACCAGCTCCGTGGGTGCTGCGGGGCTCAAGCACCCCTGGGAAAAAACAGGGGCTGTTCAGCACCCCCAGCCACAGTGGTTCTAGCCCTGGGCTGGCCACCGATCAGCTGTTCGGCCGGCAAGAGACGCTTGGGGGAGAGGGGAAGTTGGGGGGAGGGACAGGTGGCCGGGGGCCTCAGGGGAGGGGGCAGTGTTGGGGTAGAAGAGGCAGGACAAGGGCGGGGTCTCAGGAGAAAGGTGGAGTGGGGCAAGGCCTCGGGGCGGAGCAGAATGGAGACTCACGGGGAAAAATCCACGTGAGTGCCTGGGGTTAGCAGGCTGGCCAGTCATGTCCCTAAGCTCATCACAGCCCTTTGGCTGCCAAGCAGAATCAAGGGAGGGGCTAGAGAAGAGTGGACGGTGGCGTTGGTCAGTCACTCTCAGCAGGAGGAGGGGCCTGGTCAAACGACAACCGAAAAATCCCGCCAACCAAAAAATCCCAGAGAAATAGACTCTGTTGAATTAAAGCAAAAAACTCTGCAGGCCACAACTCCTTAAAAAGCCACACCCTTGCAAATACATAAATCAGTACAACTTTGCTTGGTTAAAGCAACCTTGGATAGGTGGCTTAGGACGGGATTCAAAGCTCGCCAGGGAAAGATGCCGATGGATGAGGAATCTTCTCAGTTCCATTCCTCCCATGGACACGGGCGCCCACCTCGGCTTGTGATTCACGAACCAGAAAAGTTCCACGCTCCTCTGCTGTGGGCATGTTCAGAGGTTTCCTAACACCGCACAGAACAGCTGGTGGGGGAGGAAGGCAGGAGATGCCTCTTCACTTTAGCCCAGTTCCCCCTCCACCTAATGAGGATTTGAACAGGGCTCTTCCGCTTCTCAGGGAAGTGCCTGAGGCCACGTCTACGCTAGGAAGTTCAAAGCGCTGTCACGGGAGAGCTCCCATGGCAGCGCTTTGATGTGAGTGTGGTCGTGCCGTGAGCACTGGGAGAGCTCTGCCAGCACTCCTGGTATTCCACCTCCACGAGAGGAATAGCTCCGCACACCGGGAGCCTGTCCACACTAGCGCTTTAAAGCGCTCAGACTTGCTGCACTCAGGGGGGTGGGGTCTTTTCACACCCCTGTGCCAGCAAGTTAGAGGCCTTAATGTGCCAGTGTAGACATGGCCTCAGCTGTGGAACAATCTCAGTCTCTCCTAGCAAAGAAATTCTACTGTGTAGAAATACTAAGGCTTGGTCCACACTGGGGCGGGGGATCGATCTAGGAAACGCAACTTCAGCTACGAGAATAGCGTAGCTCAAGTCGACATTTCATCGATCGAACTAAGGGCTAGTCTACACTTACCGGGTATTTCGACGGCTGCGGATCGAAGTTCCGAGTTCGATTTATCGCGTCTGGTGTGGACGCGATAAATCGAACCAGGAAGTGATCCCCGTCGACTGCGGTACTCCAGCTAGACGAGAGGAGTACCGCGAAGTCGACGGGGGAGCCTGCCTGCCGACCGCGTCTGAACCGCGGTAAGTTCGAAGTAAGGTATGTCGAATTCAGCTACGTTATTCACGTAGCTGAAGTTGCGTACCTTACTTCGACTTGGGGGGTAAGTGTAGACCAGGCCTAAGTTTATTACTGCGGGTCCACGCGGCGCAGGCAAGCTCCCCCGTCAACAGCGCTTCCTCCTCTCGGCGAGCAGGAGTTCCGCAGTCGACGGGGGAGCGCTTCTGGGATCGATCTCTACCCGCCGAATCAGGCGGGTAGTGTGGACCTAGCCTTAGAGTCATTGGCTATGTCTACACTGGCGCTTTACAGCGCTGCAACTTTCTCGCTCAGGGGTGTGAAAAAACACCCCCCTGAGCGCAGCAAGTTACAGCGCTGTAACGCGCCAGTGTAAACAGTGCCCCAGCCCTGGGAGCTAATCCCCTCGGGGCGGTGGAGTACCTGCAGTGCCGGGAGAGCTCTCTCCCAGCGCTGGCACGACTACACTCGCCCTTCAAAGCGCTGTGAGACAAGCTATCTTCTCACTTCAAACTCACACTTCAGTCGTTATTGATGTGTGTTCTACACTTGCGAATACCTTTACGCTAACTTCAGTTGTGTTGTGTGTTCCCAACTGCGAGTTACCGACTATGTTCATCCTCTGCCCTCAACACAAGCCCCGTCCAAGTCCTGGTGTAGGAAATGAACTAGTTCCTATTTGACCTTTGTCAATGGAAATACCCAAGGCAGGTACTTGGGGATCCTTTGCTTTCTGTCTTTGAACTTGACAGTGTTTACACATCGTAGTGTGGAATTACAATGGGGTCTTCAGCTGGGATCTAGCGCTGGGGCTACCCCACCACAAGCCATCGGTCCAATCCAGCGCCCACTGGAGTCAAGAGAAACCTCCCCCATGATGACAATGGGCTTTGGATCAGCCCCATGGGCCTTTCTGCCTCCCTGATGAGGGGCAATCCTCCGATCCCCCACACCCGACCTCATGGGGTAGCAGCCCTCTCCCCTTCTGCCCCAGTCCCCGATGAGGGGCGACCCCATTCCCAGCCTCATGGGGTAGCAGCCCTCTCCCCTTCTGCCCCTGTCCCCGATGAGGGGCGACCCCATTCCCAGCCCCATGGGGTAGCAGCCCTCTCCCCTTCTGCCCCCGTCCCCGATGAGGGACGACCCCATTCCCAGCCCCATGGGGTAGCAGCCCTCTCCCTGGACAGGTGCTCCCCTTCCAAGCCCAGCGGGGGGGGGGGGGGAGGGGGAGGCAGCCCGAGGGGACAGATCCGTGCTGAGTCTCTCGCAGCTTGAGACATCATGGTTATGGGGCCAGGGGGCTCCTGACCGGGTACAGCGGCTGGCATCGATTGGAGCAGAGCAGGGATGGTGGGGGCTGGTGGGGGGGTTAGTGTGAGTGGCTCTCACAAAGGCACCTGGGAAGGATTCAAGGCTCTTGCCTGTGTCTGTCTGAACGGCAAAGAGGGTCAGTTACCAGGAGCCACTCGGGGACTGATCTGCTGCCCCTCCGTGGGAGGGACCCTCTGCCCCCCATGGCATGGGGTCTCTCAGCACTTCCCCCAACAGTGCAGCCCCCAGCGGTGACAATCGCACTAGGACGTCACGGTGTCAGAGGAAGGAAGCTACATGGGGCACGGTGCCCCTAGCATTGTGGTGGCGCACGGGGGCCAGCAGTGCAAGGGGAGAGCGCCCCACCCTACTCCCTGCCGCACAGGCCCCCTAGGGCTGCGCTGGTGCAAGGACTATAATAAGGGTAGGTCTACACTTACCCGGTAGTTCGGCGGCAAGCAAATCCAGACAAGACACGATAAGTCGAACCCGGAAGTGCTCGCCGTCGACTGCGGTACTCCAGTTCGGCGAGAGGAGTACGCAAAGTCGACGGGGGAGCCTGCCTGCCGCGTCTGGACGGAGGTAAGTTCGAACTAAGGTACTTCGAACTTCAGCTACGTTACTCACGTAGCTGAAGTTGCGTATCTTAGTTCGAATTGGGGGGTTAGTGTAGACCTGCCCTGAGAGAGGAGGGCAGGGACAAGGGGGAAGAGGCGGCACCGGGGTGGGTGCTCGGGGAAAGGGTGGCTCCGGGGTGGGTACTCGCGGGAAGAGGCGGCCCCAGGGTGGGTGCTCGGGGGAAGAGGTAGCCCCGGGGTGGGTGCTCGGGGGAAGGGCAGCATTGGGGTTGGTGCTCGGGGGAAGGGTGGCCCCAAGGTCAGTGCTCGGGGCAAGGGCGGCATCGGGGTGAGTGCTCGGGGGAAGGGCAGCCCCAGGGTGGGTGCTCGGGGGAAGAGACGGCCCCAGGATGGGTGCTCAGGGAAAGAGGCGGCCCTGGGGTGGGTGCTCGGGGGAAGGGCGGCCCCGGGGCGGGTGCTCTGGGGAAGAGGCGGCCCCAGGGTGGGTGCTCGGGGGAAGAGGCGGCACCGGGGTGGGTGCTCGGGGGAAGGGCAGCACTAGGGTGGGTGCTCGGGGAAAGGGTGGCCCCGGAGTGAGTGCTCGGGGGAAGGGCGGCACCGGGGTGGGTGCTCGGGGGAAGAGGCGGCACCGGGGTGAGAGCTCGGGGGAAGAGGCGGCCTCGGGGTGAGTGCTCGGGGGAAGGGCGGCACCGGGGTGGGTGCTTGGGGGAAGAGGCGGCACCGGGGTGGGTGCTCAGGGTAAGTGGTGGTTCTAGGGTTGAGCTTTGGGGAGAAGGGGTGGGGCGAGGGCAGGGGCTTCGGGAGAAGGGGTGGGGCGAGGGTGTGGATTTGGGGAAAGGGTCAGTGAGGGGATGATGTCTCGGGGGAAGGGGCGGTGTGGGGGCAGAGCCTGGGGAGGCCAAGCAGCGCGGGGGTGGGGACTTGGAACAGGCGTGTGAGGGTAGGGTACAGCAGGGGCAGGGGCCCGGGGAAGGGCCGGCACAGGAGGGGCAGGGCCCGGGGAGGGGCCGGCACAGGAGGGGCGGGGGCCCGGAAAAGGGCCGGCACAGGAGGGGCGGGGGCCCGGGGAAGGGCCGGCACAGCAGGGGTGGAGGCCCGGGGAAGGGCCGGCACAGGAGGGGCGGGGGCCCAGAGAAGGGCCGGCACAGGAGGGGCGGGGGCCCGGGGAAGGGCCGGCACAGGAGGGGCGGGGGCCCAGGGAAGGGCCGGCACAGGAGGGGTGGAGGCCGGGGAAGGGCCGGCACAGGAGGGGCGGGGGCCCGGGGAAGGGCCGGCACAGGAGGGGCGGGGGCCTGGGGAAGGGCCAGTACAGGAGGGGCGGGGGCCCGGGGAAGGGCCAGTACAGGAGGGGCGGGGGCCCAGGGAAGGGCCGGCACAGGAGGGGCAGGGCCCGGGGAAGGGCCGGCACAGGAGCGGGGGCCCGGGGAAGGGCCGGCACAGGAGGGGCAGGGCCCGGGGAAGGGCCGGCACAGGAGGGGCGGGGGCCTGGGGAAGGGCCAGTACAGGAGGGGCGGGGGCCCGGGGAAGGGCCAGTACAGGAGGGGCGGGGGCCCGGGGAAGGGCCGGCACAGGAGGGGCAGGGCCCGGGGAAGGGCCGGCACAGGAGGGGCGGGGGCCCGGGGAAGGGCTGGCACAGGAGGGGCGGGGGCCTGGGGAAGGGCCAGTACAGGAGGGGCGGGGGCCCGGGGAAGGGCCGGCACAGGAGGGGCAGGGCCCGGGGAAGGGCCGGCACAGGAGGGGCGGGGGCCCGGGGAAGGGCTGGCACAGGAGGGGCGGGGGCCTGGGGAAGGGCCAGTACAGGAGGGGCGGGGGCCCGGGGAAGGGCCGGCACAGCAGGGGTGGAGGCCCGGGGAAGGGCCGGCACAGGAGGGGCGGGGGCCCAGAGAAGGGCCGGCACAGGAGGGGCGGGGGCCCGGGGAAGGGCCGGCACAGGAGGGGCGGGGGCCCGGGGAAGGGCCGGCACAGGAGGGGCGGGGGCCTGGGGAAGGGCCGGCACAGCAGGGGCGGGGGCCCGGGGAAGGGCCGGCACAGGAGGGGTGGAGGCCCGGGGAAGGGCCGGCACAGCAGGGGCGGGGGCCCGGGGAAGGGCCGGCACAGGAGGGGCGGGGGCCCGGGGAAGGGCCGGCACAGGAGGGGCGGGGGCCCGGGGAAGGGCCGGCACAGGAGGGGCGGGGGCCCGGGGAAGGGCCGGCACAGGAGGGGCGGGGGCCTGGGGAAGGGCCGGCACAGCAGGGGCGGGGGCCCGGGGAAGGGCCGGCACAGGAGGGGTGGAGGCCCGGGGAAGGGCCGGCACAGCAGGGGCGGGGGCCCGGGGAAGGGCCGGCACAGGAGGGGCGGGGGCTCGGGGAAGGGCCGGCACAGGAGGGGCGGGGGCCCGGGGAAGGGCCGGCACAGGAGGGGCGGGGGCCCGGGGAAGGTCGCTGGGGAATTGCTCAGCCTGGCCTGGGGACTCAGCAACGCCCCCAGACATGCCTGGTCTTGTGTTCCCCAAGCACATGGACTAAGGGTATAAAAGAGACACAGTGACCCCACGAGGGGCCTTTTCTCCTCCCTCTTCCCCCCCACCTACACATGTCCCTGCTCGCTCCTCTCTGCCCCCCGCCACTGGCCCTTATGGTGGGTACAAGTGATGGGCCCCCTAACTCCACCTACCCTGGCGCCCCTGCCACTCGCACCATGGCACCAGCCAGAACGGCAGCTGCCCCACACTGCCTGGCTCCGGCCCCCAACCTGCTCATGGTGCAGGGTCTGGGGGGGAAGGAGGAGATGGCAGGCACACTGCGAGGGGCAGGGAGGGGTGGCGTGGGGCGGAAGGGCCACGGTTTGGGCACTGAGGGCCCCCGTCACCCTGCACCCACCCTACTACCAGAAAACTCCCTGCCCAGCACAGCTCTGCAGTCCTGTTTTCCTGAGCTGAGTGCAAAAGCTGGGGGTCAGCGCAGGGCAGGCCCTGGGCAGGTGTGTTGAGCGAAGCTGTAAGCGTCTGCCGCACGCCTGCTGCACTGGTTCAGTAGCTGTGCCAGGGCACCACGGCGCATCGGGGCTCCGGCCCAGTGCGCGCACAGTCTCTCTGACCCGTTGCTGTAAGCGTTGACGCTGGCGGATGGCGTTACATGTCAGTGGGCAGGTTTAGGCCCATTAACAGTGTCTGCCAGGAGCCAGGGAAGCCGCCCACATGAATTGAACGAAGCAGGCGGGAGGAAGTCTGTCTGTGCAGAATCCGGTGTGGAGAGTTCTTGCTTTGAAGGATTGAATGGGAGTGATTTCAGGGCAGTGAAGTCTTGTTAATGCTGCCTGGTGTCCGTCTGCGAGCTACTCCTGGGGCTGTAGAAAGCGGCGGGAGCGGGAGGGCTGCGTAGTGTTGCAGTAAAGAAGCATCACTTCTCTGCTCCTTAGAGATAAGACCAAGTGCAGTAGCTTCTTGGTCCATTAACAGCTTTGGTCAGGCGTCTTGACGTGTTTGGTCTTTGACCCCGAAGTGAAATCCTTGTCTTTGATTCTTGGACCCTGAAGTGCAAATATTATCTCCTCAGCTAATATCTGTTCTACTCAGTGTGATCTCTGATCTGTTCTCCATTGCAGAGCTGTGTGGTCAATAGGGGTTTGGAGAAAGGGAGTTGGAGTAGGGGCTTGTTCTGCCCATTCCACGCGTCAGCCTGGCATTGCAGCGCTTCCAGGAGCCGTGCCTCTCCCAGCTGGGACAATCTTCTGGTTCAAAGGAAGTGAAAACAATGGTGGGGTCAGTGTCTGGATTGTGATGTTCCCATGTCTTGTCTTTGTTTCAGGTTGATTTGTGAGCTTTGAGTGGGGGGCTGCTGTTGTATTAAATTTTGCATTACTGTTGTTTGTAGATCACTTAAATGACTCTACTTATTTGCTGGACTGTTGGTGTTCACACTGCTCTTCTTCGTGCACTTTCCGAAAGTGTGTGGTTTGGATCAGCCGTTCATCTGTGTGCCCCTGAAAGAATGTTTCTGACCCTTTCCCCTTGAGAAAATATCGTTGTTTTAGCGTAGGGAACAGTCTCTGACAGTGGTTTCCCCAGACTAGGAGCAGAAGAGGAGGAAGGTTTGAGTCAGATGGGTAGAGTTTTATCCACAAGAAACCTCCTGATCATCTGATCTGACCCCCTGCACGTCCCAGGCCACTGCCCCCCACCCAGTGACCCCTGCAAAGAGTCCAGTCATCTGGATGAGACCATCTGTAGAGTATCCTCTTGTCGGCCACAGGCAGAGAGTAGGAGGGACTGAGCTGCACCGGATCCTGAGGCCCCTCCAATGGAGGGAATTGATTTGGGAGATACACCCAGAGGATTCGAGCAAGCGGCCCAAAGTCCCTACAGTAAAATCCCTTCCCGAGCCCCCAAAAATGGTGACCCTGAGCACGTGAGCAAGACACAGTCTGAGGAAGATCATACATTGGGCCAGTGGGTCCCTGGCCCATCTCTGACGCTTCCGGGTCCTACGCGGTGCTGGGTTCTCACTGGCTCACATTAACTCTGGAGAGAGAGAGAAGAAGACAGAGGGGCCCCCAGAGCTGAGCGCTGCAGAGCAGAGACTCCCACGCTGGGCAGCCCCTTCCAAGGACGGCTGTTACTTTGGAGCTGGAACCTGTTCTCCGAATCCCACTCATCTCTCCCCCTCCCTCTCAGTTCAGCCCAAGGTGAAAGTTTCCCCCCTGAAATCGGGATCCCAGCCCCACCCCAAGATGCTGGTTTGCTCCATAACGGGGTTTCACTCCTCGGGGACTGAAATCAAGCAGTCTAAGACTGGGAAGGCGCAGATGGAGACCGGCCCTTCCAGATCCTGGTGATGCTGGAGATGAACTCCCGGCACGGAGATGTCTACACCTGCCAGTGGAGCACATCAGCCTGAAGCGCCCCCTCTTACTAGGGTAAGAGACTCCGAACCTGGCACATTCCCTGAGCCCTCAGGGGCACCCCTAGCTCCGTGGATCCCGAGGGAGACACGGGCATGTCTCCGAGAGCCGTCCCCATCCCTGGGGGCAGACAGCAGAGACGTGACAAAGGGAAGGAGAGGCTGGGCCTAGCCCAAACCACCCGTGCTCTTGTTTTCACAGAGGCACAGGCTGACCCTGTCGTCGCTGGGGTCGGGGGCTCTGTGCTGGGGTTGGTCTTCATGGTCCTGGGATCGCTCGTCTCCCTGAGGAATAAGAAAGGTGAATGGCTCCGGGACAGCACTGCGCCACCAGGAAATGACTCCCAGTGGGGCCGTGATGAAGTCACACTGGAGGATTTCACTGGAATTTTGATTCACCACAATTTACTTTAGCTTCCCCTTCCAGCATGAATCAAGTTCTCCAGTGACCAAGGAGCTTCCTCTGCCTTTCTCTGCCCACGGCCAGGAAGCGTGGGGCTAATTCCAGCTCCTGGCTTCCTATAAATCTGAGTCAGACCATTGAGATTCGGAGCTACAGTTGTGGCACTCCTGGCCTCCCCTCCAGGTCTCCTCTCTAGTCCCACACACTCCTGGAACGTCAGGGAGTTGCGGGCACAGTTGGTGGTGTCTGTAAATCAGCCACTTTCCTCTCTAGTTGTGAAACAAATACACTTCCCCTATTACAAATATGGAGACCGAAGTCACGTGAGAAACGCAACAGCAATCCCACCCCTGAACTCGGAGACTAATTTATTGTACCCTCTACATTGCTTCCCTTTTTGCCTCAATGCATAAAAAGCATGTAATAACTTCCTGAGTTCCTCTTACGTACACGGGTCTCTGTCACACACACACACACACACACACACACACACACACTCTCTCTCTCTCTCTCTCTCTCTCTCTCTCTCTCTCTCTCTCTCTCTCTCTCTCTCTTCCGAAAAGCACCAGACCAGCCTGCCCGGGGCTGACAGCGGGAGCCTCTCCTCAGCCCCCCCAGCAATGGCCTGGGCAGAGAACTCAGCTGAAACAATAAATCGGTGACATTTGAGAGTTCTAGCCCCAGACCACGAGTCAGGCTGAATTTTACTTAGAAATCGCATCTCTGGCGATGAAGTGGCGAGTGTTGGCACGTCTGTCCCTGGCACAGCACTTGCTCGGCAGGCGGCAGGGGTGCCAGATCCCAGGGGAGGGGGAAAGGGCGGGAGAGGGGTCTCTCCCTGGGGCGGGGGTTTCCGTGTAAGAGTTCCACACACCATTTGACCCTTCTGCTCTCTAGCGCTGATGAGACGTGTTAGCTGATCGCTGGAGCTCCAATCGCTGATCCCCAGGCCTCCGTGCTAAGCCCGAGACCTGCTGTGAGACAGTTGACAGGAACTGCTCGGCCTGCCCTAGCGGTGAGGCCCAGCCGCTAACTGCGGAAGTGACCGAGAGCTGGGCTGAGCGGGGGGCTCAGCAGGCGGCAATAGGAACAGGTGGCAGCAGAGGCGGCGAAGGCCCCGTGGCCAACGGGGGCACAGTGGTGCGCAGAGTGAACGGTGGCACCTGGGGGCCACTTGCTGTAGTGGCAGCAATAGCAGCCGAGGCGTCACTCATTGTAACCAGGGTGGGAAGTGAACTCCCGCCCCGAGAATGCACCTCTGAACTCTGGGACTTTGCTGGCCAAGGACAGCAACTGTGAGGGGGCAGCGTGGGTGGGGGTGGGGGGTGTTAAAGGAGCATTTGTTTGTTGGACTTTCCCAACGCAAGGTGAGGAGCTGGGGCAAAGGACACTGCCCAACGTACTCGGGGGTGGGCGTTTTGCTCATGACTAGTGGTGATGGTGTTTCACCACAATAATGCCAGACTCCTTTCCCCTTTTCTTTGCTATACACGACTCAGTGGGGGCGGGGGGGAAGCGCTGGCTCTGAGAGGCGCCGGGGTGGTGGTTAATTTTCCCAATTGTGGCCGGGCACTGAAGCGGCTTCTGGGCTGGATTGTTCTGAGGAACCCCTGGATGCTGAACCCGGCCCTGGTCGCTGCCGACTCCCCCGGCGGAAGGTTGCATTGTACAGCAGGGGCATGCGACGAAAGGGCGTCAGAGTCTCCAGGGCAGGGCGAGGCCAGGCCAGTCTGGCAGCTACAACGCCACACAGGAGTCAGGACACCTGGGTTCTGTCCAGCTCCGCTGCACTCTCACTGTGTGACCTCGGGCAGGTCACGTCACCTCCCCATGTGCTTCTCTCTGGAACAGGGTTAATGGTATTTCCTTGCCTGGCTGGCGGTTAACTGTCAGTGCAAACCTGACACCACGTAAGGAAATGAGAGACACTGCAATCTGCACAGCCCTGGTGCTAACAAGTGACCTTGCGGCAATAACCCAGCGGGTGTCGTCGTGCTGTCACTGGTAGTAGCCCAGGGACGGAGCACGCTGCTGTGCACAGGATGGTCATTCGTGTGCTGCCGCAGGGCTCAAATGTCCATCCCAAAAGGCACAAAACAGCAAAGCTCCCGCTGCAAACGCAGACAAGCCCCAGCCTCAGCATTGCAGAGCACCCACGGCACAACCACCACCGGCAAACCGGTGTGAAACCCACCGCAGTCACCTCTCTGCGCTCTCGGGGGGCTGGGCGGCTGCTCCCCAGGGTCTCCTGCTGTCTCGCAGTGCAGGGACCCGCTGCCCCTGCTCCATGGCGGGTACAGTGATGGCGCGTGGCTTCCTTCGGCAGGACATGTGGGGTCTGTCTGTGGCTGCACCTGCCCTGGCCTCCTTCCCTCTGTCACACAGTTCTGGGGGGGGGTGTTATGATGGCTGGGGGGGGGAGGTCACCCTGTGGGACTGCGCCCCCTGCTGTGGGGCAGCAATTGTGTGCTCACTCTGCGCTGGAGGAAATAGGGGACTCTGTGGGTGACAAGGCTCAACCCCCAGACCTGCCCTGACCCCAGCAAATGGCTTTAGAGACGAGCCCGACTGCTGAGGATGAATATGGGGAGCTTCTCTGTGGAAAAGCAGCGTCTGCTCCAGGGCTAAGTGGGGGAAACCCCTGCACAGTGGGATCCCCCTGTGACGGTGCCCCCATAATGATTTATGGAATATGCTTATGAATGTATCTATGACATAACTAGAATGTGTTTTATGCTACATATGCCATGTTAAATATCTATGTAAAGGTCATGATCTACTGAATCTATTGATCCTATTTGTATGCATGTATCGTTTTTGTACTTGAAGTTAGGAATATTGGCTGTGTACTTGTTTGATAGCCTTAGTAAAGCATTTGGTCAGCGTCTTGAGAAAGGGGTGTGCAAATTAAGTGCTCAGTCAAGAACCACTTAAGCCAGCAATGAACTCAAAGATGCCAATCCACATCGGAGCTTTCCCAGGAATGTGGCTAGGCTGGTAAGAAACTTAGTCATGCATGGACATGTGACTTGCCCACGTGACTCCAAAACTCCATCTTGGAGCTGGACTTTGCGTAGGAGAAAGGAGGGGGTCTCCACCCACAAGAGAAAGTCTGTTTAAACCCCTGGGAGACCCCTCTATTTTGTCTTCAGCTGGCTCAAGAGATAGCCTCTCCACCCCCAAAGATACCTGAAAGAAACTGGAACAAAGGACAATAACTACAGGGGGTGTGATTGATTGCTGGACCCAGACTAGAAGGAGACTAGTCTGTAAAAGGAAGCTTACTGGAATTACTCTAAGGGTGAGGTTTGATCTGTATTCAGTTTCTTTTAGACATAGACTTGCGTGTTCTATTTTATTGTACTTGGTAATTCACTTTGTTCTGTCTGTTACTACTTGAAACCACTTAAATCCTACTTTCTGTATTTAATAAATTCGCTTTTTACTTATTAATTAACCCAGGGTATGTATTAATACCTGCGGGGGGGGCGGGGGAAACAGCTGCGCATCTCTCTCTATCAGTGATATAGAGGGCAAACAATTTATGAGTTTACCCTGTAAAACGGATTTATTTGGGTTTAGGCCCCGTTGGGTGTTGGGCATCTGAGTGTTAAAGACAGGAACACTTCTGTTAGCTGCTTTCAGTTAAGTCTGCAGTTTTGGGGCACGTGGTTCAGACCCTGGGTCTGTGTTGGAGCAGATGGGTGAGTCTGGCTCAGTAAGACAGGGTGCTGGGGCCCTGAGCTGCCAGGGAAAGCAGGAGCAGAAGTAGTCTTCGCACATCAGTTGGCAGCTCCCAAGGGGGTTTCTGTGATCCAACCTGTCACACCCCCCGCCCCCAGAACCACCCTGCCACACATGGGGTCCCTCCCAGCATACGCCAATTTGCACCTGGAACCAACCGGGGATTGTCATTGCATGTCACTATTGTCATGAGATGAGCCTGAGCCACCACAGCACTGAGGAGCCACCCTACAATAACAAACCAGCCAGTCCACACCCCACTGATCCCCAGCAACCCTACAATAACAAACCAGCCAGTCCACACCCCAGTGATCCCCAGCAACCCTACAATAACAAACCAGCCAGTCCACACCCCAGTGACCCCCAGCAACCCTACAATAACAAACCAGCCAGTCCACACCCCAGTGCTCCCCAGCAACCCTACAATAACAAACCAGCCTGTCCACACCCCAGTGACCCCCAGCAACCCTACAATAACAAACCAGCCAGTCCACACCCCAGTGACCCCCAGCAACCCTACAATAACAAACCAGCCAGTCCACACCTGTGCTCCCCAGCAACCCTACAATAACAAACCAGCCAGTCCACACCCCAGTGACCCCCAGCAACCCTACAATAACAAACCAGCCTGTCTACAACCCAGTGCTCCCCAGCAACCCTACAATAACAAACCAGCCAGTCCACACCCCAGTGACCCCCAGCAACCCTACAATAACAAACCAGCCAGTCCACAGCCCCTGCACTCAGGGTGTCAGCTGGGCCCTCTCACAACCTCAGCTTACAATTGGCCCCTCCCTCCTTGTGCTCTCCGAGGCTGTTGGGGCCTCATGCTGCCTCCCCACCCATTTCCCACCCTTTTCCCTCACTCCCTCCTGCTGCCTCGGTTGGCACCACCCAGCGACGAATGGCACTAACACAGCGACACAGTACGAGGGGGCGGGGTCACAGAGTGGGAGGGGCTAATGAGCGGGAGGGTGGGGCAGAGAGGGGAGAGGGCTAATAGGAAAGAGGGCAGGGAGGGAGGGGCTAATGAGTGATGGGAGGGGTAGGGGCTATTGGGAGAGGGAGCGGCAGGTGGGGACATTGGAATGGAGGAGCAGTGAGGGGAGGGGCTATTGCAGGGGTCGGCAACGTTCGGCACACGGCTCGCCAGGGTAAGCACCCTCGCTGGCCGGGCCAGTTTATTTACCTGCTAACGCGCCAGGTTCGGCCGATCCCGGCCACCACTGGCCGCGGTTCGCCATCCCAGGCCAATGGGGGCGGCGGGAAGCCGCGGCCAGCACATCCCTCGGCCCGCATGCCATAGGTTGCCTACCCCTGGCTTATGCCCAAATAAATTTGTTAATCTCTAAGGTGCCACAAGTACTCCTTGTTCTTTTCACAGTAAGGAAAGTAACTAAAATACTTCCCTGATAAACTGTATTTTCTAAACGGACAACCCTACCCTAATTCCCAATTACTGAGGGACACTCTCCACTCATTGATCTATTTTGCTTTCCCCAACCAACTCTCTGTAGAACTCTTCATGAGCAATGTACCGGAGTATTCGGATTCCAAACTGTATTGTTAAATGTATTCACCTACATTTGGGTTATTGCTGATTATGTATGCTATGTATCATCTGAGTTTTAAAAGCAAACTTTGTATTTGTGGATAATCTAAGCATGATACCCAGACGTACAGATACGCTGTTCTCAGCCTATGTATTACATATTTTTTTTAACATTAGCTTTAATAACATTTTAAAATCTGTTCTTATCAGTTTAATATCTGACAGGTTCTCTATCTGAGAGCTTTATAGTAAATGGATTTTTTAAACAGGGAGAAGGAATAGGAGCTTGCTCCATCCACTCCGCGCAGCAATCTGTTATTTCATATTTCTGGGAATGGTGCACCTCCTCTCGGGGAGAGCATTCTGGTCTAAAAAAAGAGAAAAAAGTGTTGTTACTGTCTTGTTTTTAACATGACTCTGCATTGTTCTCGTACTATGTGTTTTTCAATTTAGGGGTCTGCTTTTTTCCCTTTCTACTTTATGACTGTTTGTAGGTCACTTAAATGGCTGGTTATTCTTTTCCAAGCAGGTGCCCACACTGCTCTCATTAGTGTAATTCCAGACAGCGGCGGCTCCAGGCACCAGCGCTCCAAGCACGTGCCTGGGGCGGCAAGCCATGGGGGGCGCCCTGCCGGTCCCTGCGAGGGCTGCAGTCAGGCTGCCTTCGGTGGCTTGCCTGCAGGAGGTCCGCCAGTCCCGCGGATTCGGCGGCAATTCGGCGGTGGGGACGCTGGAGCCGTGGGACCGGCGGACCTCCCGCAGGCGCGCCGCCGAATCCGCGGGACTGGGGACCTCCCGCAGGCGTGCCACCGAATCCGCGGGACTGGGGACTTCCCGCAGGCGTGCCACCGAATCCGTGGGACCGGGGACCTCCCGCAGGCGCGCCGCCGAATCCGTGGGACCGGGGACCTCCCGCAGGCGTGCCACCGAATCCGCGGGACTGGGGACTTCCCGCAGGCGTGCCACCGAATCCGTGGGACCGGGGACCTCCCGCAGGCGTGCCGCCGAATCCGCGGGACTGGGGACTTCCCGCAGGCGTGCCGCCGAAGGCAGCCTGTCTGCCGTGCTTGGGGCGGCAAAAAAGCTAGAGCCGCCCCTGCTTCCAGAAGCGTGTGGTTTGGGGTCAGTCGCTCTCTCATCAGTGTCCCCATCAGGAAAAAAAATGTCCATTCCTCCCCCCTTGAGAAAATGATCACTGTTTTAGCTTAGGGAGCAGGCTCTGTAACTGTTTGCCCCAGAGACTAGGGATTGTTTCTAGGATCAGGCGGAAGGTTTGAGTCAGATGCCTCAGCCTGCGCGCGCCCCGCCCCTGTTGGGCCAGAGGCTGATGGGGGGCGGGGGGACTTCAGGCCACATGGGGACAGGGGAGGACCCCCACCTCCCTAACAATCCCCCCCCCAAAGAAACTGTCCCATACTCCCCCCACCCACACCCAGCAACCCGCCAGGTTCACTCCCAGGCTCCTTCCCTCTCCCGCACCGCCTGCCTTCTGCCCCCGACTGGGGCGCCCCGCAGCGCAGCGCAGTGTCCGTGAGGCCCTCGGGCTTTCTCCCGGCCTGGCGCTGGCCCCCAAATCGCCACCAGGTGGCGCCGCGGCAGCCCAGAAAGCCTCTGGCCAAAGGCACAGGAGCCCGAGAGCTGACGGGGGGGGGGGGGGGGGGCGCTGGTGGCCCCACCTCTGTTAAGGACCTTCCGTCACCCCAGCCCCCGCTCGGCACCAGAGAACGGCCCCTGCACGGCCCAGCTCTCACTTCATGAGCTTCCCCTGAGGCCCCGTCCCTGGGCCGCCCGCCCTCCTGCTGCTTCTTCCCCCCAAGAGCCTGCCCGCCCCCCGGCGCTCACCCTTAGGCCAGAGAATGGGGGGCGCTCCCCCCCCCCCCCGCCAAAAGGCCGCCCTCCGCTGTGGCCCTGCGCTCTCCTCCGCGGCTGGAAAGTGCCCTCCCCGCCGCTACCTCCCGGCCCACCCCCCAGGCCCCGCACCGCAGTTGAAGGCCAGAAGCCAGCGCCAAGCAGTGTAGGGGCAGCCGCTGCTCTGGCGGGAGCGGGCCCCTCGCTTTAAAAAGCAGCACCCCCCGCCCCTGGCCACCCGCCCCAACGGCGATCCGTAGGAGAGAGAAAAGTGCGCAGGGAGGCTGCAGGAAAAAGCGGTGACGTACAGCCGCTCGAAAAGACAACACCCGCAACAAGAAACTCCCCGGAGCCCGTTGTTCTGTCTTTGCACCCGCGAGATCAGGGGAGAGCGCGAACGCAGTCCCCCACTACCACAAATTATGCAGTCGAGTTTCCCGCATTTGGGGAAATCGCAGGGGTCAGCACACCCGCAGTGCAATGGATGAGCCTCACCCTGGGAAAACCACCTTCGTGATCATGGTATCTCCCCTGCCAGGTAAGTATGAGTTGTTCTGCCCCGGCCGCCGCCCGCCCTCGCTCGCCCCATACTCTCAACACACGGTGGGGCCCGACTCGGACCGACCGCCGGCCCCGCCCACACCGGCCCCGACCGCCGCCAGCTGCTCCGACAGGCCCCGGGCTCGGACCCTTCTCGCCACCGAGCCCCGCACGGTCAATTGGGGCCCTGCTCGTCAGCCTGCTCCCGTTCCCACAATGCTCCGCTCGCACGGAGATCTGCATACGTGCTCACGCGGCCCCGCCCCTCCCGCAGCCTGCCCGCGCCCCGCCCCTGCCCTGGCCAGCCCCAGCTGTTCCGCGCTGCGAGCTCAGCGGCAGCCTCGCGAGCTCCAGGCCTTGGACCTGCTCTCCCCGGGCGGGCGGGCGGCTGCGGGCCTCAGCACAGAGCACAAGGGCCTCTCCAAGCTGCCCGGAGCTCAAGCAGCTGCTGGGGCTGCCTGTGCCGGGGCCAGAACTCGGGGGGCACCAACGTGGCTTCCAGCCTCCATCGCCCCGCAGCCTGGCCCAGCCCTGCGGCGGTTCTGATCCGGGCTCAGCGGCTGGAGCAGAGCAGGGGCGATCCAGGAGCAGCCCAGACGGGTGGGACCCTCCTTAAGAAAAAGCATCCGGCCCCTGCCCCTGCTCTGCCACAGACTTCCTGGGTGCCCTCGGGCACATCACTCGGTCTCTCTAGGCCTCAGTTTCCCCGTCTTGGAAATGGGGCTGGTGGCGCTTCCCAACCTCGCACGAGTGTCGGAGGAGAACTCCCCTGCAGATTAGGAAGATGCTCGGATACTGGGGTAATGGGAGAGGGGCGCCGGGGGAGTATATTTGCACCATCGTTTGGGATGGAATCTGTTTGGAAAGAAAATATTTCCCTAGAGTAATTTTAAAAATCTGTGTTCAGCGATAACGTTGTGAAATATGTAACGGAGCAGAGCGGTATTTCCCCGTGTGGCCAGCCCCCGACCCGGCCCTAGCTCCCGCTCTGCCCTCGATCCGGCCCTTTTTCCTCCCCCAAAATTAGCCCGTCGCCCTCTCCCTCCAGTTCCTTCCGTACATTTTCGAAGGCAGCTGGGGGGGCCCCAGGCCGGCGCTCTTCAACGGAAGCAGCCCCTGCGGAGGGCAGATGGGGCGGAAACCCGGCACCAACTGGCACCACAGGATGGGCGCCCGCCCCGCCTCTCCGGTTCAGCTCTCTGGCTCCTCTGCCTTTGCCTGTAACAGCGCCAGCTTGTGGGGACGTGGGAGCCAGCACGAGGACGAGACAGCCCCAGGCCTCCCTGAGGGAAGAACTATTTGCCAGGATGGGCAGGGATGGTGTCCCTGGCCTGTTTGCCAGCAGCTGGGAATGGGCGACAGGGGATGGATCACTTGGTGATTCCCTGCTCTGGTCATTCCCTTTGGGGCACCTGGCACTGGCCGCTGTCGGCAGACAGGACACGGGGCTAGATGGACCTTTGCTCTGACCCAGTACGGCCGTTCTTATGGCTCTGCTTAAGCCACTACGGCTGTGCCACCGCGGTGCTCCAGTCTAGACGCTAGCCGGGCTTGTCCCGTCGGCGTGGGACATCTACCTCCCCGAAAGGCGGGAGCTAGGTCGATGGAAGAATTCTTCCCTCCGCACCCCTGACAGATGGAGCTGTGCTGATGTAAGTTCCCCAGGAGACAAGTCCAGAGGCTTGGTGCGTGCTGAACCGTCACGTCTACATCGCTCTGTCCGGCCAGGGTGTGAGAAGTCATACCCGCTCCTGGGGGACACGGCTACCCGGCCTAACCCCCAGTGTAGCTGACGGCGTTCAGGGAGGCGGTGGGGTAAAGCGACAGACAGACAGACCTCCTCCGCCACAGGGTTCTGCCGGCCCAGTCTCGGTAGTGCCGCCGTGCCCCGAGAGAGAGAACGGACAGCAAAAGCCAAAGGCGCCCTGGGGCAGGCCAGGAACCTGCCTCCTGGACAAGTGCTGCCAGGTGCCAGGTGAGACAGGTTTTGGAGGGGCTGTTTTTCTGCCAGAGGGGTGAGAGCCCAAGAGGGATGGATGGGCAAAGGGCTGTGGGCAGGGAAGGGGGCAGAGGAGCCGCTGGGGCTCCTTGGGGCGAGTGAGGCCATGGGTCAAGTCCCCATAGTGCAGACTGGTGAGCAAGGCAGGGGACACAGAGCCACTTGCAAAGGAACAGATCAGCTGCAGCCCCCCACCAGGCACCAGAGCAGAGGAGAGAGCAGCACACACCCCACCTCCCGCCTTCCCAGCTTTGTCTGTGCTTCACTGCGTGCCAAGGGAATCGCAAACGCAGTCCCCCATTACAGCCGAGGGGCATGGAGCGGTAAAAGCAGGGGTTCTGAAACGTTTGTACTGGTGACCCCTTTCAAATAGCAAACCTCTGCATGCGCCCCCCCCCCCCTTATACATTAAAAACAGTCCTTTATATATTTAACACCATGATAAATGCTGGATGCAAAGCAGAGCTTGGGGTGGAGACTGACAGCTTGCAACCCCTCACGTGATAACCTCACAACACCCTTGAGAGGTCCCAAGCCCCCGGTGTGAGAACCCCGGAGTAAAGAGCTGCAGAGAAAAAAGAAAACAGCAGGATGCTTTTAGTTTTAGGAGATCTCAGACGGGCCTGACTGTAACAGAACTGAGAGCAGAAATGTGAACTTCCACACAGCATGAAATAACCAGGAACACAGTAAACAAATAAACACAACCCCCAGCTAACAAATTAAAAAGCGCTACAACAGCACTTCACAGCATCCAGAATCAGTCTGTCTTTGCACCCGCGAGATCAGGGGAGAGCGCGAACGCAGTCCCCCACTACCACAAATTATGCAGTCGAGTTTCCCGCATTTGGGGAAATCGCAGGGGTCAGCACACCCGCAGTGCAATGGATGAGCCTCACCCTGGGAAAACCACCTTCGTGATCATGGTATCTCCCCTGCCAGGTAAGTATGAGTGGTTCCGCCCCGGCCGCCGCCCGCCCTCGCTCGCCCCATACTCTCAACACACGGTGGGGCCCGACTCGGACCGACCGCCGGCCCCGCCCACACCGGCCCCGACCGCCGCCAGCTGCTCCGACAGGCCCCGGGCTCGGACCCTTCTCGCCACCGAGCCCCGCACGGTCAATTGGGGCCCTGCTCGTCAGCCTGCTCCCGTTCCCACAATGCTCCGCTCGCACGGAGATCTGCATACGTGCTCACGCGGCCCCGCCCCTCCCGCAGCCTGCCCGCGCCCCGCCCCTGCCCTGGCCAGCCCCAGCTGTTCCGCGCCGCGAGCCCGCGCCAGGTCCCGGGGCTGGGCCCGGCCTCTCCGGCCTGCGGGCGGCTGCAGCTGGCGGGGGCGGGGCGCGGGAGCCTTTGTAGACCCGCCTGCGGATGGGGGGGGCAATTTAAAGCCCCCCCCACGCCCGTGTGCGGCTGCCCCGGGGTCCAACGCTGCTGAGCCCTGCGCCCAGCGCGGGGCCCAGTCCCTATATAGCCCCAGGCCCGGCTGTGACACATATGGCTCCCCCCGGCAGGGTCTGTGGGCCCCTGGGCCTGCGGGATGGTCTGTGTGTGAGCGTGTTCTGCCAGGGGGGTCCCCACAGCTCCCCCAGGAACTAGCCACCACCCGGGGCCCAGGTGAGTCGCTGCGGCTGTGACCAGCCCGGCACCCGCCCTTACCCCCAGCTGGGCTGTTCAGTGCCGCGAGCCTGTGGTGCTGCCAGAGGCCCCTCCCCACCCCTTCCGCCTGCGGGGAGCTGGGTCGGGGCCCGGGCACCCTTTTTTTGGGGTCCCCCAATTGTGCACAGGCCCCTTTGGCCCAGCGGCTAATGCCCCGTGGGTGGTGCGGGGTCTGTGCTGGTGCCCGGGGGAGGGGGCAGACTTCGGGCTTCCAGCCTCCATCGGCCCCCAGCCCAGCCGGGCCTGCCCCAGTTCTGCACAGGGTCAGACTAGACGGTCACAATCAGGGCCGGCTCCAGCATTTCTGCCGCCCCAAGCAAAAAAAAAAAAAAAAAAAGCCGAGATCGCGATCGCCCCGGCTGCAATTGGAAAAAAAAAAAAAAGCCGCGATCGCCCCGGCTGCAATTGGAAAAAAAAAAAAAAGCCGCGATCGGCGGCGGCAGTTCAGCGGCAGGTCCTTCGCTCCTAGAGGGAGTGAGGGACCTGCCGCCCCCGAATTGCCGCAGGTGCCGCCCCTCTCCCTTGGCTGCCCCAAGCACCTGCTTGTTAAACTGGTGCCTGGAGCCGGCCCTGGTCACAATGGTCCCTTCCCGCCTGGGGATCTAGGAGTCCAAAAGTGGGGAAGCCCCTTCTGCGTCTAGGGCAGGAGCCAGCCTCTCCCGGACAGGAGCAGCACCTTCGTTCCCAGGACTGTCCACTGGGCAGCGCCCTTGCACCATCCGTTGGGGCCCCCCTCTGCCCAGGGGTCTGTGCCCCTCGCCTGCACGGTGGCTCTCAAGGGGCCGAGTGGATCAGGCAGAGACAGCAGCAAAAGGGTTAAATTAACCTAACCCGCCTGGCGTCTCCCGTGCTTCCCTTCACATGCTGCCCTGTCCCTGCCTGACCCTGGGCCAGCTGGGCTGCTGGGACCCTGCATCCCCTCCCCTCCCCACTACACTCGGGGAAGGGGGCACCTGAGCCCAGCTCTTCCTGGTGATGCTGCCCAGCCCCGATGCTGCCTGGCCCCTTGCCTCGAGGTGCCCCCCGGGGAGATGGGCAGAGTCCCGGGGGCTGGTGCTCGTAGCTGTGCAGAGAAGTTCTCTGGGTGAGTCTCCCTGTCCCCTTCCCTTTGGAGAAGCCCTGGGGGCTGGGGCTCTGCTAGTGACACTGACAGTGCTGAGAACCCACCTGGTTCATTGCACGGAGCCCCCCGGTGAGCAGAGATCCCCACACTGGGGCAGCCTCTTCCAAGGAAGGCTGTAAGAATTGGAGCTGGAACCTGTTCTCTGAGTCCCACTCCCATCTCTCACCCCTTTTCCAGCTCACTCTCTCCCGTCCCTTCCAGTTCAACCCATGGTGAAAGTTTCCCCCTCAGATTGGGGTTCCAGCCCCACCTGCTGGTTTGCTCCATAATGAGGTTTTACCCCCGAGGGGGGGAGATGGTGTCCACGGAGCTGCTCCAGAACGGAGACTGGACCTTCCAGATCCTGGTGATGCTGGAGATGAGCCCCCAGCGCGGTAGCGTGACCAGACAGCAAGTGTGAAAAATCGGGACGGGGTGGGGCGTAATAAGAGCCTATATAAGAAAAAGACCCAAAAATCGGGACTGTTCCTATAAAATCGGGACATCTGGTCACCCTACGGCGCGGGGACGTCTACACCTGCCAGGTGGAGCACATCAGCCTGAGGGACCCTCTCACTGTGCACTGGGGTAAGAGTCTCTGGGTGTGAAGCCTTCAGGGGATGGGCCTGGGTCAGAGCCCCTGGGGGCAGAGAGCAGGGACATTATTACAAAGGCAAAGAGAGGCTGGGCTCAGCCCAAACCACCTGAGTTCCTGTTTTCACAGAGGCGCAGTCTGACTCCGCCAGAAGCAAGATGCTGACGGGGGTCGGGGGCTTCGTGCTGGGTCTGATCTTCCTGGCGCCCGGACTCCGCATCTACCCGAAGACTGAAGAAAGGTGAATGGCTCTGGGATGGGGCCAGCGGCCCTGGAAATGAGTCCCCAGTGGGGCCATGATGCAGTGGCACTGGAGGGTTTCACTCAAATTTTGATTCACCACAATTTACTTTAGCTTCCCCTTCTGGCACAAAGAAAGTGTTCTAGGGACCGAGGAACTTCCTGCCCGTCTCTCAGCCCAGCCCCTGGCTCCCCATAAACCTGAGTCAGACCATTCAGAGTCTGAGCTCCAGTGGTGCCCTCCTGCCTTCCCTCCAGGTCTCCTCTCTAGTCCCACACACTCCTGGACCATCAGGGAGTTGCAGACATGGTGTGAAGTGCCTGCAAATCAGTCAGTGCCTCTCTAGTTACGAAACAAATCCACTTCCCCTTTGAAAAATCCAACTCACTTGAGAAACGCACCAGAAATGGATGAACTCCTGACCCTGAATTTTGAGACTGACCTGTGCTACCCTCCAAGCTGCTTCCACCCAGCCTGTCCACAGCCCCAGCGCTCCCCAGCAACCCTACAATAACAACCCAGCCTGTCCACAGCCCCAGCGCTCCCCAGCAACCCTACAATAACATCCCAGCCTGTCCACAGCCCCAGCGCTCCCCAGCAACCCTACAATAACAACCCAGCCTGTCTATAGCCTGAGGGATGACAGTTGGCTCCTCCCCTTTTGGTGACTGTTGTCCCCTCCCCCTCATACTCCCTCAAGTGACGGTTTACCCTCCCCCTCCCGCCCCCTGAGGTGACAGTTGGCTCCTCCCCCTCCCTCAGGTGACAGTTGGTCCTTCTCACCTCCCGCTCTCTGGGGCTCTCAGGCTGAGTCTCCCCGGCAACTACTGACGCAGACACACGGCAGCGCGTCCTGATTGGCTGTCCTGCCTGAAGGGATGAGGAGGAAAGGGCGGAGCCCGGGAGAGGGCTGGGAGGAGTATGGGGAGGCGGGGCCACCGAGTGGCCGTGGCTAGCGAGCGGGAGGAAGGAGCAGAGAGGGGGAGGGGCTAATAGGAAAGAGGGCGGGGCTATTGGGAGGGATGGACGGGGCTACTGAGAGAGGGGAGGAGCAGGCAGGGAGTGACCCCCCCATACACACACCCCATTGCCTACGTTCACTCCAGGGCAGCCGGCCCCAGCCCCACTGTGGGATGAGTGGGGGGCTCGCTCTCGCCCCCCAACGTCCCCTCCTTGCGGGGCCAAGTGTGGGGCGGTGCCAGGGTGCAGCGATGGGGGGCGGCCCCCCAGGCGGGGTGAGGAGCAGGGCGCCGGCTCAACAGTTTTGGGTCCCGCCACAGTTTTGAGTCCTGGGTACCTGCCTAGTTTGCCTACGTGCGAATCTGGCCCTACATGGGGGTGGGGCGCTGTCCCCGGGCCGTCAGGGCTCCCCATTGCCCCAGGGCGGCGCTAGGGGCTGTGCTGCAGGGAGCGGGGCGGGGGGCACCAGGGGGCTCTCCCCGAGCAGTCAGGGCTCCCCATTGCCCCAGGGCGGCTCTAGGGGCTGGGCTGCAGGGAGTCGGGCGGGAGGCAGCAGGGGGCTCTGCCCGGGCAGTCAGGGCTCCCCATTGCCCCAGGGCGGCGCTAGGGGCTGGGCTGCAGGGAGTCGGGCGGGAGGCAGCAGGGGGCTCTGCCCGGGCAGTCAGGGCTCCCCATTGCCCCAGGGTGGCTCTAGGGGCTGGGCTGCAGGGAGTCGGGCGGGAGGCAGCAGGGGGCTCTGCCCGGGCAGTCAGGGCTCCGCATTGCCCCAGGGTGGCGCTAGGGGCTGTGCTGCAGGGAGCGGGGCGGGGGCAGCATAGGGCTCTCCCCGGGCAGTCAGGGCTCCCCATTGCCCCAGGGCGGCGCTAGGGGCTGTGCTGGGAGCAGCGGTACCCCAGGCCAGAGGAGATGGAGGGGGCGTCTCAAACACACTGACCCTGGGACAGGGCCTGGTTCTGATCTTGCTGCCGGGGATCCCCCTCCCGCGCTACCCCCCTCACCGACTCACTCTGCCCTGATTGGCTCGGGGCTGGCAGCTGCGGGGACAGAGCTGAGCAGAGACAGACAAAGAGAGAAGTGGGCAGAGAGGCGTGTGCCCTGGGTAGGAACAGGGCCGGCTCTGGCTTTTTTGCCGCCCCAGGCAAAAAAGCCTCCGGCCGCCCCCCCCCCCCGTGGGGGGGGGGGCGGAGCCGGGGGGGGCGGCGAGCCCCGGCGGGGGCTCCGCTCTCCCGCCGGGGGGAGGGCGGCCGGAGCCCCGGGGCGAGGGTGGCGAGCCCCGGCGGGGGCTCCGCTCTCCCCCCGGCGGCCGGAGGGAGGGCGCCGGAGGGGAGGGCGGCCGGAGCCCTGGGAGGAGGGTGGTGAGCCCCGGCGGGGGCGCGGCGAGCCCCGGCGGGGGCTCGGCTCTTCTCCCCCCACCCCCCCGGCGGCCAGAGCGCTGGGGGCAGGGCGGCGAGCCCCGGCTGGGGCTCGGCTCTCCCCCCGGCGGCCAGAGCGCAGGGCGGCGAGCCCCGGCAGCCGGGGGGAGGGCGCGGGGGGGGGGAGGGTGGCGAGCCCGGCTGTGGCCCCGCTCTCCCCGGCGGCCCGAGCGCCGCGCCGCCCCCCTCCAGGTGCCGCCCCAAGCACCAGCTTGGTTGCCTGGTGCCTGGAGCCGGCCCTGGGTAGGAACGTACTGCATGTGGGCGACCCCGGGCCCCTCGTCCCGCTGCCCTGACACCTGCCACAGCCCGGATCCCCCTTCCTCTGCCAGGATGCTGCTCCCTCTGCTGCTCCTCCCCTGGGCATGGGGGGCCCTGGCCGGTAAGTGGGGACCCCCTCCCTGCCCTTTTTTCCTACTGGGGCGGATGTGGATGGTGTAATACTAAAGCCAGGGTGGGGCAGCACCACGCTGGGCTAGTGACCCTTCCTGGGGGTGAAGGAGGAGGGGGGAGGTGGTTTAGGAGTCTGCAGGGATATCCTGAAGCTCAGGAGAATCATTAATCTCTCTCCCCACCCGCTTTCTTCTCCACTTGTTTCCTGACGCCTCCCCCCAGCCTCTCCTCATCTCCCCCCAGCATCTCTCACCCTCCGGGTGCTTAAAACCACCGTCTTCCACAACGCCAGCTCCACGGACATGCAGGGGATGGCCCTGCTGGGCGACCTGGAGACCCACTCCATGGACTGCAGCACCTGCGAGATCCACTTCCTGCAGCCCTGGGCCCATCAGGGCCTGACCCCGAAGCAGTGGCAGGACTTGGAGCTGCTGATCCATCGCTACCTGTCTGACTTCTTCCGTCTGGTGAACAAAGTGGTTAAGGATGAAGGAGAGGGCTGTGAGTATGGAGCAGTCTGAGGGCATCCCTCCCACTACCCGCCAGACAGCTGAGAACTGACACACTCCCCACAGCGATTGAGTGTATCCTGGCAGGGTGGATGGAGGGCAAAACAATGAGTCCCTAGCCCTTAGGCTGATTGAAGCCAACATTCCCTAGAAGGGAAATGTGACGGGTTGGATCACAGAATCCCCCTTGGGAGCTGCCACCTGATGTGCCAAGACTACCCCTGCTTCTGTTTTCCCTGCCAGCTCAGGACTCCAGCACCCTGTCTTGCTGAATTAGACACTCCAGTCTGCTCCAACACAGACCCAGGGTCTGAATCACTTGCCCCAAAGCTGCAAGTTTACCTGAAAACAGCTTACAGTAGTGTGCTTGTCTTTAGCACTCAGATGCTCAACTCCCAATGGGGTCTAAACCCAAATAAATCCGTTTTACCCTGCATAAAGCTTATGCAGGGCAAACTCATAAATTGTTCGCCCTCTATAACACTGATAGAGAGATATGCACAGTTGTTTGCTCCCCCAGGTATTAATACATACTCTGAGTAAATTACTAAATAAAAAGTGATTTTATTAAATACAGACAGTAGGATTTAAGTGGTTCCAAGTAGTAACAGACAGAACAAAGTAAGTCACCAAGCAAAATAAAATAAAATGCGCAAATCTATGTCTAATCAAACTGAATACAGATAATCTCACCCTCAGAGATGCTTCAGTAAGTTTTTCTCAGACTGGACACCTTCCAGGCCTGGGCACAATTCTTTCCCCTGGTACAGCTCTTGTTGCAGCTCAGGTGATAGCTAGGGGATTCTTCATGATGGCTCCTCTCCCTTTGTTCTGTTCCACCCCTTTATATATCTTTTGCATAAGGCGGGAATCCTTTGTCCCTCTGGGTTTCCACCCCCCCTCACTGGAAAAGCACCAGTTTAAAGATGGATTCCAGTTCAGGTGACATGATCACATGTCACTGCAAAACTTCATTACTCACTTGCCAGCACACACATATGCAGGGAGACTCACAGGTAAACAGCCATCTGCAGACAATGGGAGTCATCAAGATTCCAAACCATCATTAATGGCCCACACTTTACATAATTACAATAGGCCCTCAGAGTTACATTTTATATTTCTACTTTTAGATACAAGAGCGGTACATTTATACAAATCAGATGATCATACTCAGTAGATTATAAGCTTTGTAATGATACCTTACAAGAGACCTTTTGCATGAAGCATATCCCAGTTATGTTACATTCACTTATTACTGTATTTTCTCTAAAACTATCCCAGTTACATTATATTGACTTATTATCAAGTTTTTATAAAACCATATAGACTGCACAACGTCACAGGAAACACCCCATGTCCCATTCTCTACCCCACTGAGCCAGTCCTCCGGCTCTGGGGCCAGATTGTAGCCTGTGTGTCCTAGAGGGGAAAGGCCCCGTGTCCCAGCCCTGACCCTAGGCTCATGGCCACGTGTCCTACCAAAGGCCTTTGTGGAAGGAGCGTGTAGGCTGCTCACGGTGCCACCTGTCCTCCCGAACGACATTGAAAACTGACACTCTGCAAACCATGAAACCCCCAACACAAGAGCAGGAAATGCAGAGCTAAGATAGTGCCTCCCCCGCCCCACAACCAGCGCTGCCCCAGGGCATGGGACAGACCCAGCTCACCTCTGCTCAGCGGCTCAGCCCAGGGTCTGCGCTGGGTGTCTGATGCTGGAGCACTAAAAGCAGGTCCTCGGGCGAGACTTTCTCTCAGGAACCCCTTAACCACCTGCCCCCAAATTTGCACCACAAAGTGTCCCCTGCACCTTGGTGGGGCAGAGGTAGTCTCATGGCAATCTGCCTGGGCAGGTGCATTTCACGACAGAGTGACAGCCGGCCGTGTGATCACAGCTCACAGCCGCAGGAACCGCTCGGTGACAGGGCTTGGATGGGTTCTCCCGGGGCTCCGAGGTTGCAGCCTCTCCCGCTGAGCGAGTGTGTGACTCGGTGTGTCACGCCCTGAGGTGCTGCTGAGGAAACAATTGCTCGCAGAGGTGTGAACTGTCTGTGGGCAGAGGTGCCACCGCCTGGCATCCCGCTCCACAGACAGAACCAAGGCCTGGGGACTTGTGTAACGTTGTGTTGGGAAGCCAAACGTGTCTTTGCTACCGGTGCAGAGCCGAGCTCAGGGGAGCCCAGGGATGTACGTTTATTGAGGCTCAGGGCCACAGTTTTCTCTAGAGCATCTAAACAAATAAAACATTTAAAAGGCAGGTCATTTGGGCGGGGGTCTACATCTCACCAACCCCATGACCAAGGGGCCTCAGATTCCTCAGGCCCTGAAGTCTCACAGTGATTTTCAAGCCAATCTGTCTATACACGTGGACCTTAGAGCAATTCGAAAAATCAGCTATAAACAGAAACTGCAAGGTACCCTGAACTCCAGCCAGGGCCGCCCCACAATCCCGCTGCCATCTTGTGCCAAACGTCCTCATATCACTTGACATTCTGTCGTAACCCTGGCCCCCCGTCTGTCTATTTCTGCCCCCCCATGGTGACCTCCAGATGCCCGTCCTCATCCCCCCTGCCCTTCCAGCAGGTTTAAAACAAATACAAGGAAGTTCTTCTTCACGCAGCGCACAGTCAACTTGTGGAACTCCTTACCTGAGGAGGTTGTGAAGGCTAGGACTATAACAGCGTTTAAAAGAGAACTGGATAAATTCAAGGTGGTTAAGTCCATTAATGGCTATTAGCCAGGATGGGTAAGGAATGGTGTCCCTAGCCTCTGTTTGTCAGAGGGTGGAGACGGATGGCAGCAGAGAGATCACTTGATCATTGCCTGTTAGGTTCACTCCCTCTGGGACACCTGGCATTGGCCACGGTCGATAGACAGGATACTGGGCTAGATGGACCTTTGGTCTGACCCGGTACGGCCGTTCTTATGTTATGTTCTTATGTTCCTGTTCCAGACCCCTTTGTTACCCAGGTCTCCTTCAGCTGCAAGCTCCACCCCAACGGCACCTTGAGACGATTCTGTGACGCTGCGGTAAACGGCGAGGACTTCATCAGCTTCGACGTGGACACAGGCAAATGGGTCGCTCGGCACAGGGATGAGCTGGGAAGCTACGTCCAGGATCTTGTCAACCGGGATACGAGCATTTCCACCCTGTTTCCGTTCCTCCAGAGAACAATGTGTGTCTATGGGATCGATACCTTTGCCCAGTACGGGAGAGAGTCTCTGGAGAGGCAAGGTGAGGCTGGTCACCACTCCCGGCTCGCTGAGATGCAGCCACCTCTGGGGTGGGACACAGGGGCTGTTGGTACAGCCGACCCTTGCCTGGAGTACAAATGCAGCTATATCTAGGGTGGAGCACAGTAGCCATTTCATAGCCGCACTGCACAGCAATTTAAGACAGGAAGTGAAGGGGGTTCTGTCATCGCTGGTAACTGCAGGGGGCAGAATTGGGGTCTGGCCAGGACAGCGGGGCCAACGCCTGACCCTGGGGAATGGAGCTGGGCTTGGCTAGTGAGTCCCTGAGGCTCAGGCTGAATCGTCCCCTCTCCCCCGCCCCGTCTCTCTCCTCCTGTCTCAGAGCGGCCGGTCGCCGTGGTGTTTGCCCGAGCGCCTCCCCCAGCCGGGACCCCCGCGCCGGTACTGCTGGTTTGCCGGGTCACCGGTTTCTACCCCCGGCCCGTCCGCGTGGCCTGGCTGCAGGACGGGGAGGAGGTGGGGCCGGGCGGGCGGCTGAACTCCAGCGGGATCCTGCCCAACGCGGACCTGACCTACCAGCTGCGCAGCTCCCTGGCCGTGGGGCCGGGCGCCGGGCACAGCTACGCCTGCCGGGTGCAGCACAGCAGCCTGGGGGGCCGGAGCCTGCTGATCCCCTGGGGTAGGTGCATGTCCCGGGGGGGGGGGGGGGGCGTCGTGGTCTCTGGGGGCTTTTCCTGCACGTCCTGAGTGGGACGGGGGTGGTCCAGGCAGCGAGATGGGGCGCAGGGAAGCAGAGGGGGTGGGTGGGGGGCTGTGGGGATGGACCAGGGGGAGCAGGATGGAGGAGCTGAGGGGAACGGGACAGGACCTGGATGGAGGGAGCAGGCTGGGGGCTGAGGGGAGCACGAATGGGGTGGGGGGAGAGATCTGTGTGGAGTGGGCTGGGTGGAGCGAAGAGAGGCAGGGCTGGGGAGGGCTTGCGGTGGTTGGGGAGAGGGGCAGGGGTCTGGAGGGGATCGGACAGAGGGGAGCAGCACTGGAGCAGAGGGAGGCTGAGGGGGTGGGACTGTGGGAGGAGCAGGTGGGTCTGCAGGGGAGGCTGAGGGAACAGGGTCAGGGGGGCTGAGAGCAGTGGGTCGGTTGAGATGATCGGGGGGGACTGCGGGGGAGGCTGAGGGAACAGAGCCCATACTCCTGTCCCCGTTCCCAGCACGGCACCCCCTGTTTTACAGAGCACAGCAGGTCCTGGGGCCCCGGCCTGGCCGTGGGCATCACCGTGGGGGTTGTGGCCGTAGCCGCCGTGGCCGTGGTGCTGTGGCGGAGCAGACGCAGATGAGTCCTCTCCCTCTCTGGGGTGGGGGTGGGGCCGTTGCACCCCCTAACCCATCCCCTCTGCTCTCTCCTTCCAGGGGCTACCAGGACATTAGACCAGGGGAGTCCAGGCCCTGAGGGGGTTGCACCGGCCCAGGCGTGGGGATCAGCCCCTCTCCTGGGGACATGGACCTTGGGGCTGGATCTGTGCCCGGCTCCAGAGCTCAGGGCCCCGAGGGCTGATCTGCTTTGGAGTGCTGAGAGATCGGGGCCTGGGCTGGGGGGTTGGGATTTTCCTTCCTCTGAGAGGTTCGGGGCATGTTGGACATTTGGGAGCTGTCACAGAACGGGAATTTTCGGAACTATTTTGAACGAATACTGTGTGTGCCTCCGTTACCCCTACGTGCTGCACGGTTAACTAGGTGGGCAGGGAAAGGTTGTGTACTCTGCAGAGACCCAGAGGTGACAGATGCCAGTTGTGGGGCCTGGGCCCCATGTCCATGGAGAGTCCGAGAAGATAATTGCCACTTCCATTGCCTGGACCTTTGGTACCCAGCATCTAACGACCATGGGTGGCTGACCCCTCAGCAGGAAGCCTGCCGGGTGTGCCCAGTGGGGGAACAAAGGGCTGAGGAGGGGCCAGTTCGGGGGTGTGTGTGTGTGAAGTGTGGGGGGCTGGAAGCTGGGGCTCTCTCCTGAGCTGGGAAAAGGAGGGGTCAGAGGGCTCTGGGCTGACCAGGCTGAAACTCTGCTCTCTGCGCTAACCAAGGGCTGTGTACGCTGCGGTGCAGCCAACTAACAAACCCTTCCGCTGCCCCACGCTGGCTGAGTCCCTGCAGATGTTGTCGGCAGGGCAGCGCTCCCTTTGGGTGCACAAGGCTCTCTGTGTCCTTGTAGTAGGAGGATTTTACGCTTGTACTTTGTATAATTGAGAATGAAGGATAAAGAATAATAATGCAGCATTTATTAAATGTACTGGTGTATGATTTCACCATATTCTGCCAGCCACCCTTTCTGAAAGCAGGAAGGAATGGGCCGAATGGGCCATTGGTAAAGATGCATCAGCCAGAATCTTGTGTCTGAAGCTGATTTCAAGGCAGTAACAGACCTTTAGGGACATCACCACTTTGTTATAGGTTTAGCATTTTGAAATACGTAAAAGAATGCCATGATTGTTTTCTCCTGCATTGCAATTTGATGTTCCTATTCAAATGCTCTGTGTAAATCAGTCCTGTTTTGTGTGTGAATAAGGAATGTGTGAGTTAGAAGATAAGTGGATAAAGGATAAGATAAAGGATGAGAAAAACAATTTAAGAAAAGAAGCACTTGTCAAAGGACAATTCAGCATGATGGTGCAGAACTCGTTGGTCCCAATGAAGTAAGATCACTATATAAACAGGGGGCTTTGCCATGAAACTTTGGGTTTGTCCTGCCAAGACTTCCCTGGAGCATCGTGTCACGACCGACAGAACCCGGCTCCTCCCTACCCATAATCAACCGAGCTGGCCACTAGATTGATCTGCACTCTGGACTGGTAACTATGACATCGACTGGCAGGACAGTGTGTGTGTGTGTGATTGAATGCATATGCTAATTGTTGTATTTCCAATAAACGTGGCGTGTTGCCTTTTCCCCTGAAAAAGATCCCGTGTGCTTCTTATAAGCAAAACATCCCACCCAGGTGGACTCGCTGCAGGGAGCTCACGGCGTGAAGCAGGGTGCTGACGGCTCCGAGGTTCGGTTCCAGGAGGTGGTGAAGTCACGTCACTTGCCCTAGTCAGAGAGAGAGAGACACTAAGTGGGTCTGGCGCCCTGAAGGGGCCCTCCCAGGGACATTACCCTCCTAGGGGTGCCAGCTCCGATCGGCTGTTTGGGGGATGGAGTGGGAATTGTCTGTAATATTTTGTATGAATACTGTGTGTGCCTCAGTTTCCCCTATATGCTGCATTGTTCGCTAGGTGGGGGGGAAAGGCTGTTTACTCTTTGCAGAGGCCCAACGGCCCAGAGCGTGTGGACTTCCTGCCTCTCAGCAAGGGAGCTGCGCCCCATTCCCCTGGCCAAGAACACGGACTGAGGAGGGGCCGGGTGGGGGGTGAGCTCACCCGGGAACTAGAGACAAAGAGGGGGACAGGGGACAAAGAGGCCCAAAGCGGGAGCCAAGGGGTCCACACGGCTTGGCTGGGGCTGGGAGACCCCCAAAGGAACTCTGATGTACCCCATTTCTCTGTGCTGGCCTGAGGGCTTCCCATACCGTGTGCCAATCACCTCATAAACCCGCTCGCTGTGACAGGCTGCCTGAGTCCCTGCCCATGCTGGGGGGGGCATTGCCCCCTTTGGGGTACACGTTTCTCAGAGGTGCCCAGCCCAGGGGGACTCGCTGAAGGAAGCTAACAGTGTGGGGCAGGGGTGCTAAAGGCTCCGAGGTTTGACCCAAGGAGGCTGGGGGACCCGGGGGGAGGAGGGCGGGGGGTGTCTGACACTCCAAACGGGTCCTCCCAGACCCACGTCCAAGGCTGGGCCAATGCACCACACCTGGGGAGCTGTCACAGAGGGGTCCAGAGAGGAGCTCAGGGGCTGGTGTCTGAGCCGGGATCCCAGGGGTCAATTCCCGGCTCTGCCCGCGACTCCATGTGTGACCCTGGGCCAGTCACTGAATTCTCTGGGCCTCCCTCCCCAGCTGGACCATGGGGACAATGGCCCGGCCCTGCCCCACGGGGGGTGGGGGCGGGAGGGTGAATGCAGCAGAGAGGGGGAGGGGCTCAGAGACTGGGGGGCCTGAAAAGCCCCTATGGGAGATCGATGGTGGGAGCAGCCTGGGAGGCCGAGCTGTGCCTGACCCACGGAGACTGAGCCCCCGCTCTGGTGGGGTGTCTGGGGAGCAGGGCTCAGGCCCATGGGAAGGGGGAGCTCAGATCTTTTCCCTGAGACGCCAGCCCTGAACCTTTCACTAGGACTAAATTTACAGAGACAAAGCCAAGTGATCCCCCCACCCCCCGGCCTATCTCCCCCCCAGCAGCGAGGCCAAGGAGATGGAGCAGCCCAGGTACTTTGCTGTGTCCTGTTATGGGGCGGCTGGCCCCGCTCTCCAGCGTCATCCCAGCTGCTCTGGGGACCTCAATGGGGCCATGGCAGGCGCCGGGCGAGTCCTGCAGCCCCACCCCAGACCCTACAAGGGAGAAGTATGGCACCGAGCCCTGCTGAGGCCGGCTCTGCCTGGCAACTGGTGATGCTGCCCAGATCCGGTGCTGACTGGCCCTTGGGCTGGGGGTGCCCAGCCCCAGAGCGATGGGCGTAGTCCCGGGGCTGGTGCTCGGAGCTGCCAACTCCACATGGCAGGAAATCGCCAGAGACACCCTGAAAAGTCACTAGATGGTGCTATTTAAGCATTCAAAACGGCATCAAAAATGTCACTAAACAAAATGTGCACAGGATTCAGCCGAGAATTAGCGGCGTGTCTCTGCCCGGGCCAGAGGACACCCTGCTGCTGAACACGAAAGCCGCCGCGATGCTGGGCAGGCCCTGCAAAGGGTTCAGTCCCGTGCTCCGGTTTCCCCGCGGTGAATCTCCTGCAGAAGCAAAGGTCCCTTTGCCGCTCACTGCTCTGGATGTTTGCTACCAGGCCAGCAGTCACTGGAGTTGTCTGGACACGCGCAGCTCCCATCTGATCCCTTCCCTCCCTCCCAACCTCCTTCCTCCCCAGACAACTGCACCCCAGGCAGACAAAATGCGCGCACCGGCCTGCCGACGGAGAGAATCGACGGGAAGTTCAGAGAGTGCAGAGCCAGCGCTTGCAGCCAGGGCCGGCTCTAGCTTTTTTGCTGCCCCAAGCAGCAAAAAAAAGCGCCGCCCCCGAGCCCCCCCCAACCGAGCGGCCGCGCCGCCCACCCCCCAGCCGAACCCCCCCCCAGAGCGCTGTCCCCCCCCGCGCCGAGCGCCGGAGCCCACCGCCCCCTGCGCCGAGCGCCGCCGGAACACCCCCCCCGCCGCGCGCCGGAGCCCGCCCCCCCCCGTGCCGAGCGCCGCCGGAAACCCCCCCCGCCGCGCGCCGCTGGAGCCCGCCCCCCGCCCACTGCCGAGCGCCACCGGAACCCCCCTTCCAGCGCCCCGCCCGCGCCGCCCCCCCCGCCGAGCGCCGCGCGCCGGAGCCCGCTCCCGCCGACTGCCGCGCGCCGGAGCCCGCCCCCCGTGCCAAGCGCCGCCGGAAAAACCCCCCCCCAGCGCGAGCCCCGCGCTGCCCCCCCCGCCAAGCGCCGCCCCTCCGGAGCCCGCCCCCCGCCGAGCGCCGCCAGAGCGCCCCGCCCCGTGGAATGCCGCGCCGCGCTCCTCCCGCCGCCCCTTACCAGGTGCCGCCCCAAGCACGTGCTTGGGTGCCTGGTGCCTGGAGCCGGCCCTGCTTGCAGCAAAGCCCCCAGCGATCGCAGGCACGGTTTCGGGGGTTGCTGGCTGGGAGCTGAGCCCTAGGATTCAGGGGAGGGGTGACCCGCTGGTGGGATTTGATGAGCACAAAGAATAACCTTTTCTATGGCTGGAGAGACCAAACGGCCCCTCTTGGGCAGCACGGAGCGATTTCCACCGGAGCCTTTTCTCAAGGCAACATCTGCTCCGGGGGAGGCAGGTTCACTCTGCCAGGGGCAGCTTATCCCCACTGGGGCCAAGGGAATCTGGGCCACGCTGCCAGGGAGCAGAGCCCCGAAGGGAGGGCTGGAGGGGCAGCCAAATGCCAGGTTAAGAAGTGGGGGGACCCCAGCCCCGCCTCATGTAACCAGGACAGCCAGAAACCCTTTGCCAGCCCCTACCAGCTGAGAGACACCAATGGAGCCAGTCAATGATAAAATAAACTCAGCTGCCAAGACTACTCGGCCGGAAAGGGAGCGCCCAGCATAGCTGCTGCTTTCTGATCAGCAGCTGGGAGTGTCCTCGGCCCGGGAAGGGGGGGGCACAAGCTAGTCCCGGGGGCAGGCCCAGCAGAGACCCAAGGACTCACCCAACTAGACAGGCCGGCTTCCCCATCCTGGGAGGGGGATTTTGATCCGGTAACATTCCAGTGGCCAAAGGCTCAAAGCTCTGTTGACAAATGGTTTTTCCTGCCTCACCCTCGCCCAGGGAGCGGCGCCTGCCCGGGTCACAAATGGTTTTAAGATCATAACTTTTCCTCCTAAGGGCAGTTGTGTTCTCCCCTCTTCCAGCCCCTCCTCGCCGTTAGCTCTGGCTTTTCACCCCCCTCCCCACCCCAAGGAGTCGAGGCTGAGCCCCCGTTTCTGCGGCCCCCAGGAGCGGGAGTCAGCCCCAGCCGCCCTGCCCAAGAAGCCCGGGAATGTGTGTCCTTCCGAGGCCATGCCCGAGGGAGATGCAGTGACACAGAGGAATGGATTTCATTAACGCCATTGAGCTGCTGGGGAATGATTTAGTGACTAGACAAATTGGTGACGCCTGTCTCTGACTATCACTGTAATTGGCAGGGAAAGTCGCTAGATCTGTCCCGTGTCACTTTGACACCTAATTCCTCGCTAGAGAAACTGAAAAGTCACTAAGGAGTCCGGTGGCATCTTAAAGACTAACAGATTTATTTGGGCATAAGCTTTCATGGGTAAAAACCTCACTTCTTGCTTATGCCCAAATAAATCTGTTAGTCTTTAAGGTGCCACCAGACTCCTTGTTGTTTTTGTAGATACAGACTAACAGGGCTACCCCCTGATATGAAATGTCACTAAATCTAGTGACAAAATCGCTAAGTTGGCAATGGGGTTTACAGAAGAGCCCAACACCCGAGGATGAATTTGGGGGAGACTCTCTCTGGAAAAGCAGCGTCTCCGCCGGGGCCAAGTGGGGGAAACCAAGCAGGGGGCTCCCCCTGCACAGTGAACTCCCTCAGCCCCCAGAACAGCCGCACCTGATATGGGGTCCCTCCCACCAGGCGGCGATTTTCACCCATAACCAACCGGGGATTCTCATTGCATGTCTCTGTAAGCATGAGACCAGCGTGAGGCAGACCAGCACTGAGAGCAACCCTACAATAACAAACCAGCCTGTCCATAGCCCAGCTCTCCCCAACAACCCTACAATAACAACCCAGCCTGTTCACAGCCCAGTGCTCCCCAGCAACCCTACAATAACCACCCAGCCTGTCCACAGCCCCAGCGCTCCCCAGCAACCCTACAATAACCACCCAGCCTGTCCACAGCCCCAGCGCTCCCCAGCAACCCTACAATAACCACCCAGCCTGTCCACAGCCTCAGCGCTCCACAGCAACCCTACAATAACCACCCAGCCTGTCCACAGCCCCAGCGCTCCCCAGCAAGCCTACAATAACAACCCAGCCTGTCCACAGCCCCAGCGCTCCCCAGCAACCCTACAATAACAACCCAGCCTGTCCACAGCCCCAGCGCTCCCCGGCAACCCTACAATAACAACCCAGCCTGTTCACAGCCCAGTGCTCCCCAGCAACCCTACAATAACAACCCAGCCTGTCCACAGCCCAGCGCTCCCCAGCAACCCTACAATAACCACCCAGCCTGTCCACAGCCCCAGTGCTCCCCAGCAACCCTACAATAACAACCCAGCCTGTCCACAGCCCCAGCGCTCCCCAGCAACCCTACAATAACAAACCAGCCTGTCCACAGCCCAGCGCTCCCCGGCAACCCTACAATAACAACCCAGCCTGTCGACAGCCCCAGCGCTCCCCAGCAACCCTACAATAACAACCCAGCCTGTCCAGAGCCCCAGCGCTCCCCAGCAACCCTACAATAACAACCCAGCCTGTTCACAGCCCAGTGCTCCCCAGCAACCCTACAATAACCACCCAGCCTGTCCACAGCCCCAGCGCTCCCCGGCAACCCTACAATAACAACCCAGCCTGTTCAGAGCCCAGTGCTCCCCAGCAACCCTACAATAACAACCCAGCCTGTCCACAGCCCAGCGCTCCCCAGCAACCCTACAATAACAACCCAGCCTGTCCACAGCCCCAGCGCCGGGGGCTCATCTCCAGCATCACCAGGATCTGGAAGGTCCAGTCTCCGTTCTGGAGCAGCTCCGTGGACACCGCCCTGGCCGTCTGCTCCTGCCCGTTCTTCAGCCACTTGATCTCGATCCCCCCGGGGTAAAACCCCATCACCGAGCAAACCAGCAGGTGGGAGTGGGGCCCGGACCCCGATTTTGTGGGGGAAACAATAAACTGAAGGGTTTATTGAACGGCACAGGCCAGCGCCGGATCCTGGATCCCAACAATCCCACGGCGCCCCCAAGTGTCCAATGTCCCCTAAACGTCCCAGAGGGAGAAGAATCCCACCCCCCACCCAGGGCCCCGATCCAGTCCTGCCCTCGGCGCCCTCAGCTCTGGAGCCGGGCACAGACCCAGCCCTGAGTGCCATGTCCCCAGGAGAGGGGCCGATCCCCATGCCCGGGCCGGGGCCGCCCCCTGAGGCCCTGGACTCCCCTGGTCTAACGTCCTGGTAGACTCTGGAATGAGAGAGGAGAGTGGATGGGTTAGGGGTGGAGTGTAACAGTTCCCCAACCTCCACCCCCACCCCAGAGAGGGGAGGACTCACCTGCGTCTGGTCCACCACAGCATCACGGCCACGGCGGCTATGGCCACAACCCCCAGGGTGATGCCCACGGCCAGGCCGGGGCCCCAGCGCCTGCTCTGCTCTGTAAAACAGGGGGTGCCATGCTGGGAACGGGGACACTCCACACAGCTCTCTCCACCCCGTCCCATTCGCGCTCCCCACAGCCCCCACCCTGTTCCCACACCCCAGTCCTGTCCCGTCCCCCTCAGCTCCTCCAGCCTGTTCCCCTGGTCCATCGCCCAACTCTCCCCTTCTACCTCCCTCCGCCCCAATCCCGCTGCCTGGACCCACCCCTGTCTCACTGAGGATGTGCAGGAAAAGCCCCCAGAGACCACGACCCCCCCCCCGGGACGTGCACCTACCCCAGGGGATCAGCAGGCTCCGGCCCTCCAGGCTGCTGTGCTGCACCCGGCAGGCGTAGCTGTGCCCGGCGCCCGGCCCCACGGCCAGGGAGCTGCGCAGCTGGTAGGTCAGGTCCGCGTTGGGCAGGATCCCGCTGGAGTTCAGCCGCCCGCCCGGCCCCACCTCCTCCCCGTCCTGCAGCCAGGCCACGCGGACGGGCCGGGGGTAGAAACCGGTGACCCGGCAAACCAGCAGTACCGGCGCGGGGGTCCCGGCTGGGGGAGGCGCTCGGGCAAACACCACGGCGACCGGCCGCTCTGAGACAGGAGGGGAGAGACGGGGCGGGGGAGAGGGGACGATTCAGCCTGAGCCTCAGGGACTCACTAGCCAAGCCCAGCTCCATTCCCCGGGGTCAGGTGTTGGCCCCGCTGTCCTGGCCAGACCCCAATTCTGCCCCCTGCAGTTACCAGTGGTGACAGAACCCTGTTCACTTCCTGTCCTAAACTGCTGTGCAGTGCGGCTGTGAAATCGCTACTGTGCTGCACCCCAGATATAGCTGCATTTGTACTCCAGGCAAGGGGGCCATGTATAACCAGCCCCTGTGCCCCACCCCAGAGGTGGCTGCATCTCAGCGAGCAGGGAGTGGTGTCCAGCCTCACCTTGCCTCTCCAGAGACTCTTTCCCGTACAGAACAAACGTATTGAGCAGATAGATGCAAGTTATTCTAAAAAAAAACTGAAGCCTGGTGGACGCGCTCTTATCCCAGTTGAGAAGGTCCCGGGCGTTGAGCGCCAGCTTATCCTCCGACCGAGCGACCCAGGTGCCCACGTCCACGTCGAAGCTCACGACGTCCTCGCCATTCCCCGCGGCGTCATAGAATCCCCTCGAGGTGCCGTTGGGGGGCAGCTCGCAGCCGAGGGAGCCCTGGGTAACAAAGGGGTCTGGAACAGGAAGGGCAGGGGGATGAGGACGGGCGTCCGGAGGATACCGGGGGGCAGAAATAGAGAAATGGGGCAATAAAGGTGCATGATAGGTGCAATGGGGACGTTTGGCCACAAGATGGCGGCAGGATTGAGGGGCGGCTCTGGCTGGAGTTAAGGGTATGCTGCAATTTCTGTTTAAAGCTGATTGTTCGAAGTGCTCTGAGGTTCATGTGCACAGTCAGATTGGCTCGAAAATCGCTGCGATACATCGGGGCCTGAGGCAGAGTTTGTGGTGCAAATTTGGGGCCCCTTGGTCACGCGGTTCCTGAGATACGGACCCCCCCCAAATGACCTGCTTTTCAAAGGCTCAGGGTACACGTCAGGAAAGACCAGGAGCGTCGGCTCAGGGAGTGGGACGCGGGGCCTTTCCCCTCTAGGAAGTGGAGGCTACAATCTGGCCCCAGAGCTGGTGTTTCCCCTCTGGGGGACGCCCGCTCCAATCAGCCAAAGGGTCAGGGCCAGGTGAGTGTGTCAGTTCTCAGCACCCCGGGTGGGTGGGGGGAGGGATCCCCTCAGACCGCTCCATACTCACAGCCCTTTCCCTGCTGCTGGGCTATTGTGTTCACGGTAAGGATGAAGTCGGACAGGGAGCGATGGATCACCAGCTCCAGGTCCTGCCACTGCTTCGGGGTCAGGCCCTGCTGGGCCCAGGGCTGCAGGAAGCGGATCTGGCAGGTGCTGCAGTCCAGGGAGTGGGTCTCCAGGTCGCCCAGCAGGGCCTTCACCTGTATGTGCGCAGAGCTGGCGTCTGGGAACAGGGCGGTGAGGAGCACCCGGAGGGTGACAGTCCCTGGGGGGGCAGGAGGGAAGGCTGCGGAGGAGGGAGTAACAGAAAACAAGTGGAGAACAAAGCGGGTGGGGAGAGACATTAATGCGTCTCCCTGCTGACCCCTAACCCGCCTCCCCCCTCCTCCTACACCCCCAGCAAGGGTCACTAACACAGCACAGTGCTGTCCCCCCCGCCCCCCAGCCCTGGCTTTACACCATCCCCTCCCCCACAGTAGCAAAAACAGCAGGGGGGGGGTCCCCACTTACCGGCCAGGGCCCCCCATGCCCAGGGCAGGAGCAGCAGAGGGAGCAGCATCCCGGCAGGGGAAGGGGGATCCGGGCATCAGGGCAGTGGGACGAGGGGTCCGGAGTCGCCCATTTGCTCTCGGTTCTGCCCCAGGGCACACGCCTCTCTGCCAACTTCTCTCTGTCTGTGTCTGCGCAGACCTGTCCCCGCAGCTGCCAGCCCCGAGCCAATCAGGGTAGAGTGAGTCGGGGAGGGTGGCAGCGCGGGAGGGGGATCCCCGGCAGCAAGATCAGAACCAGGCCCTGTCCCAGGGTCAGTGTGTGCGATGCCCCCTCCATCTCCTCCGGCCTGGGGTACCGCTGCTCCCAGCACAGCCCCTAGCGCCACCCTGGGGCAATGGGGAGCCCTGACTGCCCGGGGAGAGCCCCCTGCTGCCCCCGCCCCGCTCCCTGCAGCACAGCCCCTACCGCCGCCCTGGGGCAATGGGGAGCCCTGACTGCCCGGGGAGAGCCCCCTGCTGCCCCCCACCCCGCTCCCTGCAGCACAGCCCCTAGCGCCGCCCTGGGGCAATGGGGAGCCCTGACTGCCCGGGCAGAGCCCCCTGCTGCCCCCCACCCCGCCCCCTGCAGCCCAGCCCCTAGCGCCACCCTGGGGCAATGGGGAGCCCTGACTGCCCGGGGAGAGCCCCCTGCTGCCCCCGCCCCGCCCCCTGCAGCACAGCCCCTAGCGCCGCCCTGGGGCAATGGGGAGCCCTGACTGCCCGGGGAGAGCCCCCTGCTGCCCCCGCCCCGCTCCCTGCAGCACAGCCCCTAGCGCCGCCCTGGGGCAATGGGGAGCCCTGACAGCCCGGGGAGAGCCCCCTGCTGCCCCCCCCCACTCCCTGCAGCCCAGTCCCTAGCGCCGCCCTGGGCCATGGGGAGCCCTGACTGCCCGGGCAGAGCCCCCTGCTGCCCCCGCCCCGCCCCCTGCAGCCCAGCCCATAGCGCCGCCCCGGGCCATGGGGAGCCCTGACTGCCCAGGCAGAGCCCCCTGCTGCCCCCGCCCCGCCCCCTGCAGCCCAGCCCCTAGCGCCGCTCTGGGGCAATGGGGAGCCCTGAGTGCCCGGGGAGAGCCCCCTGCTGCCCCCACCCCGCTCCCTGCAGCACAGCCCCTAGCACTGCCCTGGAGCAATGGGGAGCCCTGACTGCCTGGGGAGAGCCCCCTGCTGCCCCCCGCCCCGCCCCCTGCAGCCCAGCCCCTAGCGCCGCCCTGGGGCAATGGGGAGCCCTGACTGCCCGGGCAGAGCCCCCTGCTGCCCCCCACCCCGCTCCCTGCAGCCCAGCCCCTAGCGCCGCCCTGGGGCCATGGGGAGCCCTGAGTGCCCGGGGAGAGCCCCCTGCTGCCCCCACCCCGCTCCCTGCAGAACAGCCCCTAGCGCCGCCGTGGGCAGGGCCGGCTTTAGCAAGTGCGGGGCCCGATTCCTGGGGCGGCACTTCGGATTGCCAGCTGGGGAAGGGGGGGGCCGCGGGGCTGCCACGCTATGGCTGGAGCTCCAGCCAGGAGAGCGGGGCCGCGGGGTTTGCCGTGCTCTGGCCGGAGTCGCGGGGCCATGGGGCTGCCGCGCTCCGGACGGCGCTCTGGCCAGGGGAGCGGGGCCCCCGAAGATGACTGCCGCCGGGGTGAGTGCGCGGGGCCCGATTCCGGGGAATCAGGCGAATTGGCCTAAAGCCGGCCCTGGCCCTGAGGCAGTGGGGCAGCCCTCACTGCCCGGGGACAGCGCCCCCCACTCACAGCCAGATTCACCCTCAGGCAAACTAGGCAGAGGGGGAACCCATAATTCCAGGCCAAAGTCCTGCTCCTCACCTCGCCGAGGGCCCCCCCGCCCTCAGCAGCAGCCCCAGCCCTTGCACCCCGAACCTGGGGGGGGAGATTTGAAGGGGGGGAGGGAGCCCATCCCCTTCACCCCACAGGGGGCCTGATGGGCTGGACCTGAGAGGCGAAGGGACTGGGGGGGGGGGACGAGACAGAGCGGAGGGGAAGGCAGAGCCCCCCCAACCTGCCCCCTCCATCCCAATGGCCCCTCCCCCTCCCAATAGCCCCTCCTTCTCCTGGCCCCGTCCCGTTCATTAGCCCCGCCCATTATGTGGTCCTGCCTCCCCGTTCTCCTCCCACAGCTCTGCCACTCCTGGGCTCCTCCCTTTCCCTTGCCGCCTCAGCTGGCCCAGCCAATCAGAAGGCATCGCCGGGTGTTCGCGTCACTCATTGCCGGGCAGAGTCAGCAGGAGCGGGTCGAGGAGGCGAGGGAAAAGGGGGGAAGGAGCCCAAAAGCAGCGCGAGGGGGGAGGAGCCACCGGTCACCTGCGGGAGGGGGAGGGACCCACCTGTCACCCTGAGTGCTGGGCCTATGGTCAGGCTGGGTTGTTATTGTAGGGTTGCCGGGGAGCGCTGGGCTGTGAACAGGCTGGGTTGTTATTGTAGGGTTGCTGGGGAGCACTGGGCTGTGAACAGGCTGGGTTGTTATTGTAGGGTTGCTGGGGAGCGCTGGGGCTCTGGACAGGCTGGGTTGTTATTGTAGGGTTGCTGGGGAGCGCTGGGGCTGTGGACAGGCTGGGTTGTTATTGTAGGGTTGCTGGGGAGCACTGGGGCTGTGGACAGGCTGGGTGGTTATTGTAGGGTTGCTGGGGAACGCTGGGCTGTGGATAGGCTGGGTTGTTATTGTAGGGTTGCTGGGGAGCACTGGGCTGTGAACAGGCTGGGTTGTTATTGTAGGGTTGCAGGGGAGCGCTGGGGCTGTGGACAGGCTGGGTTGTTATTGTAGGCTTGCTGGGGAGCGCTGGGGCTGTGGACAGGCTGGGTGGTTATTGTAGGGTTGCTGGGGAGCGCTGGGGCTGTGGACAGGCTGGGTGGTTATTGTAGGGTTGCTGGGGAGCGCTGGGGCTGTGGACAGGCTGGGTTGTTATTGTAGGGTTGCCGGGGAGCGCTGGGACTGTGGACAGGCTGGGTTGTTATTGTAGGGTTGTTGGGGAGAGCTGGGCTATGGACAGGCTGGTTTGTTATTGTAGGGTTGCTCTCAGTGCTGGTCTGCCTCACGCTGGTCTCATGCTTACAGAGACATGCAATGAGAATCCCCGGTTGGTTATGGGTGAAAATCGCCGCCTGGTGGGAGGGACCCCATATCAGGTGCGGCTGTTCTGGGGGCTGAGGGAGTTCACTGTGCAGGGGGAGCCCCCTGCTTGGTTTCCCCCACTTGGCCCCGGCGGAGACGCTGCTTTTCCAGAGAGAATCTCCCCCAAATTCATCCTCGGGTGTTGGGCTCTTCTGTAAACCCCATTGCCAACTTAGCGATTTTGTCACTAGATTTAGTGACATTTCGTATCAGGGGGTAGCCCTGTTAGTCTGTATCTACAAAAACAACAAGGAGTCTGGTGGCACCTTAAAGACTAACAGATTTATTTGGGCATAAGCAAGAAGTGAGGTTTTTACCCACGAAAGCTTATGCCCAAATAAATCTGTTAGTCTTTAAGATGCCACCGGACTCCTTAGTGACTTTTCAGTTTCTCTAGCGAGGAATTAGGTGTCAAAGTGACACGGGACAGATCTAGCGACTTTCCCTGCCAATTACAGTGATAGTCAGAGACAGGCGTCACCAATTTGTCTAGTCACTAAATCATTCCCCAGCAGCTCAATGGCGTTAATGAAATCCATTCCTCTGTGTCACTGCATCTCCCTCGGGCATGGCCTCGGAAGGACACACATTCCCGGGCTTCTTGGGCTGGGGCTGACTCCCGCTCCTGGGGGCCGCAGAAACGGGGGCTCAGCCTCGACTCCTTGGGGTGGGGAGGGGGGTGAAAAGCCAGAGCTAACGGCGAGGAGGGGCTGGAAGAGGGGAGAACACAACTGCCCTTAGGAGGAAAAGTTATGATCTTAAAACCATTTGTGACCCGGGCAGGCGCCGCTCCCTGGGCGAGGGTGAGGCAGGAAAAACCATTTGTCAACAGAGCTTTGAGCCTTTGGCCACTGGAATGTTACCGGATCAAAATCCCCCTCCCAGGAGGGGGAAGCCGGCCTGTCTAGTTGGGTGAGTCCTTGGGTCTCTGCTGGGCCTGCCCCCGGGACTAGCTTGTGCCCCCCCTGCCCGGGCCGAGGACACTCCCAGCTGCTGATCAGAAAGCAGCAGCTATGCTGGGCGCTCCCTTTCCGGCCGAGTAGTCTTGGCAGCTGAGTTTATTTTATCATTGACTGGCTCCATTGGTGTCTCTCAGCTGGTAGGGGCTGGCAAAGGGTTTCTGGCTGTCCTGGTTACATGAGGCGGGGCTGCGGTCCCCCCACTTCTTAACCTGGCATTTGGCTGCCCCTCCAGCCCTCCCTTCGGGGCTCTGCTCCCTGGCAGCGTGGCCCAGATTCCCTTGGCCCCAGTGGGGATAAGCTGCCCCTGGCAGAGTGAACCTGCCTCCCCCGGAGCAGATGTTGCCTTGAGAAAAGGCTCCGGTGGAAATCGCTCCGCGCTGCCCAAGAGGGGCCGTTTGGTCTCTCCAGCCATAGAAAAGGTTATTCTTTGTGCTCATCAAATCCCACCAGCGGGTCACCCCTCCCCTGAATCCTAGGGCTCAGCTCCCAGCCAGCAACCCCCCAAACCGTGCCTGCGATCGCTGGGGGCTTTGCTGCAAGCAGGGCCGGCTCCAGGCACCAGGCACCCAAGCACGTGCTTGGGGCGGCACCTGGTAAGGGGCGGCGGGAGGAGCGCGGCGCGGCATTCCACGGGGCGGGGCGCTCTGGCGGCGCTCGGCGGGGGGCGGGCTCCGGAGGGGCGGCGCTTGGCGGGGGGGCAGCGCGGGGCTCGCGCTGGGGGGGGGGTTTTCCGGCGGCGCTTGGCACGGGGGGCGGGCTCCGGCGCGCGGCAGTCGGCGGGAGCGGGCTCCGGCGCGCGGCGCTCGGCGGGGGGGGGCGGCGCGGGCGGGGCGCTGGAAGGGGGGTTCCGGTGGCGCTCGGCAGTGGGCGGGGGCGGGCTCCAGCGGCGCGCGGCGGGGGGGGTTTCTGGCGGCGCTCGGCACGGGGGGGGCGGGCTCCGGCGCGCGGCGGGGGGGGTGTTCCGGCGGCGCTCGGCGCAGGGGGCGGTGGGCTCCGGCGCTCGGCGCGGGGGGGGACAGCGCTCTGGGGGGGGGTTCGGCTGGGGGGTGGGCGGCGCGGCCGCTCGGTTGGGGGGGGCTCGGGGGGGGCGCTTTTTTTTGCTGCTTGGGGCAGCAAAAAAGCTAGAGCCGGCCCTGGCTGCAAGCGCTGGCTCTGCACTCTCTGAACTTCCCGTCGATTCTCTCCGTCGGCAGGCCGGTGCGCGCATTTTGTCTGCCTGGGGTGCAGTTGTCTGGGGAGGAAGGAGGTTGGGAGGGAGGGAAGGGATCAGATGGGAGCTGCGCGTGTCCAGACAACTCCAGTGACTGCTGGCCTGGTAGCAAACATCCAGAGCAGTGAGCGGCAAAGGGACCTTTGCTTCTGCAGGAGATTCACCGCGGGGAAACCGGAGCACGGGACTGAACCCTTTGCAGGGCCTGCCCAGCATCGCGGCGGCTTTCGTGTTCAGCAGCAGGGTGTCCTCTGGCCCGGGCAGAGACACGCCGCTAATTCTCGGCTGAATCCTGTGCACATTTTGTTTAGTGACATTTTTGATGCCGTTTTGAATGCTTAAATAGCACCATCTAGTGACTTTTCAGGGTGTCTCTGGCGATTTCCTGCCATGTGGAGTTGGCAGCTCCGAGCACCAGCCCCGGGACTACGCCCATCGCTCTGGGGCTGGGCACCCCCAGCCCAAGGGCCAGTCAGCACCGGATCTGGGCAGCATCACCAGTTGCCTCAGCAGGGCTCGGTGCCATACTTCTCCCTTGTAGGGTCTGGGGTGGGGCTGCAGGACTCGCCCGGCGCCTGCCATGGCCCCATTGAGGTCCCCAGAGCAGCTGGGATGACGCTGGAGAGCGGGGCCAGACACCCCATAACAGGACACAGCAAAGTGCCTGGGCTGCTCCATCTCCTTGGCCTCGCTGCTGGGGGGGAGATAGGCCGGGGGGTGGGGGGATCACTTGGCTTTGTCTCTGTAAATTTAGTCCTAGTGAAAGGTTCAGGGCTGGCGTCTCAGGGGAAAGATCTGAGCTCCCCCTTCCCATGGGCCTGAGCCCTGCCCCCCAGACACCCCACCAGAGCGGGGGCTCAGTCTCCGTGGGTCAGGCACAGCTCGGCCTCCCAGGCTGCTCCCACCATCGATCTCCCATAGGGGCTTTTCAGGCCCCCCAGTCTCTGAGCCCCTCCCCCTCTCTGCTGCATTCACCCTCCCGCCCCCACCCCCCGTGGGGCAGGGCCGGGCCATTGTCCCCATGGTCCAGCTGGGGAGGGAGGCCCAGAGAATTCAGTGACTGGCCCAGGGTCACACATGGAGTCGCTGGCAGAGCCGGGAATTGACCCCTGGGATCCCGGCTCAGACGCCAGCCCCTGAGCTCCTCTCTGGACCCCTCTGTGACAGCTCCCCAGGTGTGGTGCATTGGCCCAGCCTTGGACGTGGGTCTGGGAGGACCCGTTTGGAGTGTCAGACACCCCCCGCCCTCCTCCCCCCGGCCCCCCGGCCTCCTTGGGTCAAACCTCGGAGCCGTTAGCACCCCTGCCCCACACTGTTAGCTTCCTTCAGCGAGTCCCCCTGGGCTGGGCACCTCTGAGAAACGTGTACCCCAAAGGGGGCAATGCCCCCCCCAGCATGGGCAGGGACTCAGGCAGCCTGTCACAGCGGGCGGGTTTATGAGGTGATTGGCACACGGTATGGGAAGCCCTCAGGCCAGCACAGAGAAATGGGGTACATCAGAGTTCCTTTGGGGGTCTCCCAGCCCCAACCAAGCCGTGTGGATCCCTTGGCTCCCGCTTTGGGCCTCTTTGTCCCCTGTCCCCCTCTTTGTCTCTAGTTCCCGGGTGAGCTCACCCCCCACCCGGCCCCTCCTCAGTCCGTGTTCTTGGCCAGGGGAATGGGGCGCAGCTCCCTTGCTGAGAGGCAGGAAGTCCACACGCTCTGGGCCGTTGGGCCTCTGCAAAGAGTAAACAGCCTTTCCCCCCCCACCTAGCGAACAATGCAGCATATAGGGGAAACTGAGGCACACACAGTATTCATACAAAATATTACAGACAATTCCCACTCCATCCCCCAAACAGCTGATCGGAGCTGGCACCCCTAGGAGGGTAATGTCCCTGGGAGGGCCCCTTCAGGGCGCCAGACCCACTTAGTGTCTCTCTCTCTCTGACTAGGGCAAGTGACGTGACTTCACCACCTCCTGGAACCGAACCTCGGAGCCGTCAGCACCCTGCTTCACGCCGTGAGCTCCCTGCAGCGAGTCCACCTGGGTGGGATGTTTTGCTTATAAGAAGCACACGGGATCTTTTTCAGGGGAAAAGGCAACACGCCACGTTTATTGGAAATACAACAATTAGCATATGCATTCAATCACACACACACTGTCCTGCCAGTCGATGTCATAGTTACCAGTCCAGAGTCCGGATCAATCTAGTGGCCAGCTCGGTTGATTATGGGTAGGGAGGAGCCGGGTTCTGTCGGTCGTGACACGATGCTCCAGGGAAGTCTTGGCAGGACAAACCCAAAGTTTCATGGCAAAGCCCCCTGTTTATATAGTGATCTTCCTTCATTGGGACCAACGAGTTCTGCACCATCATGCTGAATTGTCCTTTGACAAGTGCTTCTTTTCTTAAATTGTTTTTCTCATCCTTTATCTTATCCTTTATCCACTTATCTTCTAACTCACACATTCCTTATTCACACACAAAACAGGACTGATTTACACAGAGCATTTGAATAGGAACATCAAATTGCAATGCAGGAGAAAACAATCATGGCATTCTTTTACTTATTTCAAAATGCTAAACCTATAACAAAGTGGTGATGTCCCTAAAGGTCTGTTACTGCCTTGAAATCAGCTTCAGACACAAGATTCTGGCTGATGCATCTTTACCAATGGCCCATTCGGCCCATTCCTTCCTGCTTTCAGAAAGGGTGGCTGGCAGAATATGGTGAAATCATACACCAGTACATTTAATAAATGCTGCATTATTATTCTTTATCCTTCATTCTCAATTATACAAAGTACAAGCGTAAAATCCTCCTACTACAAGGACACAGAGAGCCTTGTGCACCCAAAGGGAGCGCTGCCCTGCCGACAACATCTGCAGGGACTCAGCCAGCGTGGGGCAGCGGAAGGGTTTGTTAGTTGGCTGCACCGCAGCGTACACAGCCCTTGGTTAGCGCAGAGAGCAGAGTTTCAGCCTGGTCAGCCCAGAGCCCTCTGACCCCTCCTTTTCCCAGCTCAGGAGAGAGCCCCAGCTTCCAGCCCCCCACACTTCACACACACACACCCCCGAACTGGCCCCTCCTCAGCCCTTTGTTCCCCCACTGGGCACACCCGGCAGGCTTCCTGCTGAGGAGTCAGCCACCCATGGTCGTTAGATGCTGGGTACCAAAGGTCCAGGCAATGGAAGTGGCAATTATCTTCTCGGACTCTCCATGGACATGGGGCCCAGGCCCCACAACTGGCATCTGTCACCTCTGGGTCTCTGCAGAGTACACAACCTTTCCCTGCCCACCTAGTTAACCGTGCAGCACGTAGGGGTAACGGAGGCACACACAGTATTCGTTCAAAATAGTTCCGAAAATTCCCATTCTGTGACAGCTCCCAAATGTCCAACATGCCCCGAACCTCTCAGAGGAAGGAAAATCCCAACCCCCCAGCCCGGGCCCCGATCTCTCAGCACTCCAAAGCAGATCAGCCCTCGGGGCCCTGAGCTCTGGAGCCGGGCACAGATCCAGCCCCAAGGTCCATGTCCCCAGGAGAGGGGCTGATCCCCACACCTGGGCCGGTGCAACCCCCTCAGGTCCTGGACTCCCCTGGTCTAATGTCCTGGTAGCCCCTGGAAGGAGAGAGCAGAGGGGATGGGTTAGGGGGTGCAACGGCCCCACCCCCACCCCAGAGAGGGAGAGGACTCACCTGCGTCTGCTCCGCCACAGCACCACGGCCACGGCGGCTACGGCCACAACCCCCACGGTGATGCCCACGGCCAGGCCGGGGCCCCAGGACCTGCTGTGCTCTGTAAAACAGGGGGTGCCGTGCTGGGAACGGGGACAGGAGTATGGGCTCTGTTCCCTCAGCCTCCCCCGCAGCCCCCCCCGATCATCTCAACCGACCCACTGCTCTCAGCCCCCCTGACCCTGTTCCCTCAGCCTCCCCTGCAGTCCCACCTGCTCCTCCCACAGTCCCACCCCCTCAGCCTCCCTCTGCTCCAGTGCTGCTCCCCTCTGTCCGATCCCCTCCAGACCCCTGCCCCTCTCCCCAACCACCGCAAGCCCTCCCCAGCCCTGCCTCTCTTCGCTCCACCCAGCCCACTCCACACAGATCTCTCCCCCCACCCCATTCGTGCTCCCCTCAGCCCCCAGCCTGCTCCCTCCATCCAGGTCCTGTCCCGTTCCCCTCAGCTCCTCCATCCTGCTCCCCCTGGTCCATCCCCACAGCCCCCCACCCACCCCCTCTGCTTCCCTGCGCCCCTATCTCGCTGCCTGGACCACCCCCGTCCCACTCAGGACGTGCAGGAAAAGCCCCCAGAGACCACGACGCCCCCCCCCCCCCCCCGGGACATGCACCTACCCCAGGGGATCAGCAGGCTCCGGCCCCCCAGGCTGCTGTGCTGCACCCGGCAGGCGTAGCTGTGCCCGGCGCCCGGCCCCACGGCCAGGGAGCTGCGCAGCTGGTAGGTCAGGTCCGCGTTGGGCAGGATCCCGCTGGAGTTCAGCCGCCCGCCCGGCCCCACCTCCTCCCCGTCCTGCAGCCAGGCCACGCGGACGGGCCGGGGGTAGAAACCGGTGACCCGGCAAACCAGCAGTACCGGCGCGGGGGTCCCGGCTGGGGGAGGCGCTCGGGCAAACACCACGGCGACCGGCCGCTCTGAGACAGGAGGAGAGAGACGGGGCGGGGGAGAGGGGACGATTCAGCCTGAGCCTCAGGGACTCACTAGCCAAGCCCAGCTCCATTCCCCAGGGTCAGGCGTTGGCCCCGCTGTCCTGGCCAGACCCCAATTCTGCCCCCTGCAGTTACCAGCGATGACAGAACCCCCTTCACTTCCTGTCTTAAATTGCTGTGCAGTGCGGCTATGAAATGGCTACTGTGCTCCACCCTAGATATAGCTGCATTTGTACTCCAGGCAAGGGTCGGCTGTACCAACAGCCCCTGTGTCCCACCCCAGAGGTGGCTGCATCTCAGCGAGCCGGGAGTGGTGACCAGCCTCACCTTGCCTCTCCAGAGACTCTCTCCCGTACTGGGCAAAGGTATCGATCCCATAGACACACATTGTTCTCTGGAGGAACGGAAACAGGGTGGAAATGCTCGTATCCCGGTTGACAAGATCCTGGACGTAGCTTCCCAGCTCATCCCTGTGCCGAGCGACCCATTTGCCTGTGTCCACGTCGAAGCTGATGAAGTCCTCGCCGTTTACCGCAGCGTCACAGAATCGTCTCAAGGTGCCGTTGGGGTGGAGCTTGCAGCTGAAGGAGACCTGGGTAACAAAGGGGTCTGGAACAGGAACATAAGAACATAACATAAGAACGGCCGTACCGGGTCAGACCAAAGGTCCATCTAGCCCAGTATCCTGTCTATCGACCGTGGCCAATGCCAGGTGTCCCAGAGGGAGTGAACCTAACAGGCAATGATCAAGTGATCTCTCTGCTGCCATCCGTCTCCACCCTCTGACAAACAGAGGCTAGGGACACCATTCCTTACCCATCCTGGCTAATAGCCATTAATGGACTTAACCACCTTGAATTTATCCAGTTCTCTTTTAAACGCTGTTATAGTCCTAGCCTTCACAACCTCCTCAGGTAAGGAGTTCCACAAGTTGACTGTGCGCTGCGTGAAGAAGAACTTCCTTGTATTTGTTTTAAACCTGCTGGAAGGGCAGGGGGGATGAGGACGGGCATCTGGAGGTCACCATGGGGGGGCAGAAATAGACAGACGGGGGGCCAGGGTTACGACAGAATGTCAAGTGATATGAGGACGTTTGGCACAAGATGGCAGCGGGATTGTGGGGCGGCCCTGGCTGGAGTTCAGGGTACCTTGCAGTTTCTGTTTATAGCTGATTTTTCGAATTGCTCTAAGGTCCACGTGTATAGACAGATTGGCTTGAAAATCACTGTGAGACTTCAGGGCCTGAGGAATCTGAGGCCCCTTGGTCATGGGGTTGGTGAGATGTAGACCCCCGCCCAAATGACCTGCCTTTTAAATGTTTTATTTGTTTAGATGCTCTAGAGAAAACTGTGGCCCTGAGCCTCAATAAACGTACATCCCTGGGCTCCCCTGAGCTCGGCTCTGCACCGGTAGCAAAGACACGTTTGGCTTCCCAACACAACGTTACACAAGTCCCCAGGCCTTGGTTCTGTCTGTGGAGCGGGATGCCAGGCGGTGGCACCTCTGCCCACAGACAGTTCACACCTCTGCGAGCAATTGTTTCCTCAGCAGCACCTCAGGGCGTGACACACCGAGTCACACACTCGCTCAGCGGGAGAGGCTGCAACCTCGGAGCCCCGGGAGAACCCATCCAAGCCCTGTCACCGAGCGGTTCCTGCGGCTGTGAGCTGTGATCACACGGCCGGCTGTCACTCTGTCGTGAAATGCACCTGCCCAGGCAGATTGCCATGAGACTACCTCTGCCCCACCAAGGTGCAGGGGACACTTTGTGGTGCAAATTTGGGGGCAGGTGGTTAAGGGGTTCCTGAGAGAAAGTCTCGCCCGAGGACCTGCTTTTAGTGCTCCAGCATCAGACACCCAGCGCAGACCCTGGGCTGAGCCGCTGAGCAGAGGTGAGCTGGGTCTGTCCCATGCCCTGGGGCAGCGCTGGTTGTGGGGCGGGGGAGGCACTATCTTAGCTCTGCATTTCCTGCTCTTGTGTTGGGGGTTTCATGGTTTGCAGAGTGTCAGTTTTCAATGTCGTTCGGGAGGACAGGTGGCACCGTGAGCAGCCTACACGCTCCTTCCACAAAGGCCTTTGGTAGGACACGTGGCCATGAGCCTAGGGTCAGGGCTGGGACACGGGGCCTTTCCCCTCTAGGACACACAGGCTACAATCTGGCCCCAGAGCCGGAGGACTGGCTCAGTGGGGTAGAGAATGGGACATGGGGTGTTTCCTGTGACGTTGTGCAGTCTATATGGTTTTATAAAAACTTGATAATAAGTCAATATAATGTAACTGGGATAGTTTTAGAGAAAATACAGTAATAAGTGAATGTAACATAACTGGGATATGCTTCATGCAAAAGGTCTCTTGTAAGGTATCATTACAAAGCTTATAATCTACTGAGTATGATCATCTGATTTGTATAAATGTACCGCTCTTGTATCTAAAAGTAGAAATATAAAATGTAACTCTGAGGGCCTATTGTAATTATGTAAAGTGTGGGCCATTAATGATGGTTTGGAATCTTGATGACTCCCATTGTCTGCAGATGGCTGTTTACCTGTGAGTCTCCCTGCATATGTGTGTGCTGGCAAGTGAGTAATGAAGTTTTGCAGTGACATGTGATCATGTCACCTGAACTGGAATCCATCTTTAAACTGGTGCTTTTCCAGTGAGGGGGGGTGGAAACCCAGAGGGACAAAGGATTCCCGCCTTATGCAAAAGATATATAAAGGGGTGGAACAGAACAAAGGGAGAGGAGCCATCATGAAGAATCCCCTAGCTATCACCTGAGCTGCAACAAGAGCTGTACCAGGGGAAAGAATTGTGCCCAGGCCTGGAAGGTGTCCAGTCTGAGAAAAACTTACTGAAGCATCTCTGAGGGTGAGATTATCTGTATTCAGTTTGATTAGACATAGATTTGCGCATTTTATTTTATTTTGCTTGGTGACTTACTTTGTTCTGTCTGTTACTACTTGGAACCACTTAAATCCTACTGTCTGTATTTAATAAAATCACTTTTTATTTAGTAATTTACTCAGAGTATGTATTAATACCTGGGGGAGCAAACAACTGTGCATATCTCTCTATCAGTGTTATAGAGGGCGAACAATTTATGAGTTTGCCCTGCATAAGCTTTATGCAGGGTAAAACGGATTTATTTGGGTTTAGACCCCATTGGGAGTTGAGCATCTGAGTGCTAAAGACAAGCACACTACTGTAAGCTGTTTTCAGGTAAACTTGCAGCTTTGGGGCAAGTGATTCAGACCCTGGGTCTGTGTTGGAGCAGACTGGAGTGTCTAATTCAGCAAGACAGGGTGCTGGAGTCCTGAGCTGGCAGGGAAAACAGAAGCAGGGGTAGTCTTGGCACATCAGGTGGCAGCTCCCAAGGGGGATTCTGTGATCCAACCCGTCACATTTCCCTTCTAGGGAATGTTGGCTTCAATCAGCCTAAGGGCTAGGGACTCATTGTTTTGCCCTCCATCCACCCTGCCAGGATACACTCAATCGCTGTGGGGAGTGTGTCAGTTCTCAGCTGTCTGGCGGGTAGTGGGAGGGATGCCCTCAGACTGCTCCATACTCACAGCCCTCTCCTTCATCCTTAACCACTTTGTTCACCAGACGGAAGAAGTCAGACAGGTAGCGATGGATCAGCAGCTCCAAGTCCTGCCACTGCTTCGGGGTCAGGCCCTGATGGGCCCAGGGCTGCAGGAAGTGGATCTCGCAGGTGCTGCAGTCCATGGAGTGGGTCTCCAGGTCGCCCAGCAGGGCCATCCCCTGCATGTCCGTGGAGCTGGCGTTGTGGAAGACGGTGGTTTTAAGCACCCGGAGGGTGAGAGATGCTGGGGGGAGATGAGGAGAGGCTGGGGGGAGGCGTCAGGAAACAAGTGGAGAAGAAAGCGGGTGGGGAGAGAGATTAATGATTCTCCTGAGCTTCAGGATATCCCTGCAGACTCCTAAACCACCTCCCCCCTCCTCCTTCACCCCCAGGAAGGGTCACTAGCCCAGCGTGGTGCTGCCCCACCCTGGCTTTAGTATTACACCATCCACATCCGCCCCAGTAGGAAAAAAGGGCAGGGAGGGGGTCCCCACTTACCGGCCAGGGCCCCCCATGCCCAGGGGAGGAGCAGCAGAGGGAGCAGCATCCTGGCAGAGGAAGGGGGATCCGGGCTGTGGCAGGTGTCAGGGCAGCGGGACGAGGGGCCCGGGGTCGCCCACATGCAGTACGTTCCTACCCAGGGCCGGCTCCAGGCACCAGGCAACCAAGCTGGTGCTTGGGGCGGCACCTGGAGGGGGGCGGCGCGGCGCTCGGGCCGCCGGGGAGAGCGGGGCCACAGCCGGGCTCGCCACCCTCCCCCCCCCCCCCGCGCCCTCCCCCCGGCTGCCGGGGCTCGCCGCCCTGCGCTCTGGCCGCCGGGGGGAGAGCCGAGCCCCAGCCGGGGCTCGCCGCCCTGCCCCCAGCGCTCTGGCCGCCGGGGGGGTGGGGGGAGAAGAGCCGAGCCCCCGCCGGGGCTCGCCGCGCCCCCGCCGGGGCTCACCACCCTCCTCCCAGGGCTCCGGCCGCCCTCCCCTCCGGCGCCCTCCCTCCGGCCGCCGGGGGGAGAGCGGAGCCCCCGCCGGGGCTCGCTGCCCTGCCCCCGGCGCTCTGGCCGCCGGGGGGGCGGGGGGGGAGAGCCGCGCCCCCGCCGGGGCTCGCCGCCCCCCCCCGGCCGCCGGGGGGAGAGCGGAGCCCCCACCGGGGGGAGAGCGGAGCCCCCGCCGGGGCTCGCCACCCTCGCCCCGGGGCTCCGGCCGCCCTCCCCCCGGCGGGAGAGCGGAGCCCCCGCCGGGGCTCGCCGCCCCCCCCGGCTCCGCCCCCCCCCCGCGGGGGGGGGGGGGGGGGGGGGCGGCCGGAGGCTTTTTTGCCTGGGGCGGCAAAAAAGCCAGAGCCGGCCCTGGTCCCGGGGCTGGGCCCGGCCTCTCCGGCCTGCGGGCGGCTGCAGCTGGCGGGGGCGGGGCGCGGGAGCCTTTGTAGACCCGCCTGCGGATGGGGGGGGGCAATTTAAAGCCCCCCCCACGCCCGTGTGCGGCTGCCCCGGGGTCCAACGCTGCTGAGCCCTGCGCCCAGCGCGGGGCCCAGTCCCTATATAGCCCCAGGCCCGGCTGTGACACATATGGCTCCCCCCGGCAGGGTCTGTGGGCCCCTGGGCCTGCGGGATGGTCTGTGTGTGAGCGTGTTCTGCCAGGGGGGTCCCCACAGCTCCCCCAGGAACTAGCCACCACCCGGGGCCCAGGTGAGTCGCTGCGGCTGTGACCAGCCCGGCACTCGCCCTTACCCCCAGCTGGGCTGTTCAGTGCCGCGAGCCTGTGGTGCTGCCAGAGGCCCCTCCCCACCCCTTCCGCCTGCGGGGAGCTGGGTCGGGGCCCGGGCACCCTTTTTTTGGGGTCCCCCAATTGTGCACAGGCCCCTTTGGCCCAGCGGCTAATGCCCCGTGGGTGGTGCGGGGTCTGTGCTGGTGCCCGGGGGAGGGGGCAGACTTCGGGCTTCCAGCCTCCATCGGCCCCCAGCCCAGCCGGGCCTGCCCCAGTTCTGCACAGGGTCAGACTAGACGGTCACAATCAGGGCCGGCTCCAGCATTTCTGCCGCCCCAAGCAAAAAAAAAAAAAAAAAAAGCCGAGATCGCGATCGCCCCGGCTGCAATTGGAAAAAAAAAAAAAAGCCGCGATCGCCCCGGCTGCAATTGGAAAAAAAAAAAAAAGCCGCGATCGGCGGCGGCAGTTCAGCGGCAGGTCCTTCGCTCCTAGAGGGAGTGAGGGACCTGCCGCCCCCGAATTGCCGCAGGTGCCGCCCCTCTCCCTTGGCTGCCCCAAGCACCTGCTTGTTAAACTGGTGCCTGGAGCCGGCCCTGCCCGGGACCTGGCGCGGGCTCGCGGCGCGGAACAGCTGGGGCTGGCCAGGGCAGGGGCAGGGCGCGGGCAGGCTGCGGGAGGGGCGGGGCCGCGTGAGCACGTATGCAGATCTCCGTGCGAGCGGAGCATTGTGGGAACGGGAGCAGGCTGACGAGCAGGGCCCCAATTGACCGTGCGGGGCTCGGTGGCGAGAAGGGTCCGAGCCCGGGGCCTGTCGGAGCAGCTAGCGGCGGTCGGGGCCGGTGTGGGCGGGGCCGGCGGTCGGTCCGAGTCGGGCCCCACCGTGTGTTGAGAGTATGGGGCGAGCGAGGGCGGGCGGCGGCCGGGGCGGAACAACTCATACTTACCTGGCAGGGGAGATACCATGATCACAAAGGTGGTTTTCCCAGGGTGAGGCTCATCCATTGCACTGCGGGTGTGCTGACCCCTGCGATTTCCCCAAATGCGGGAAACTCGACTGCATAATTTGTGGTAGTGGGGGACTGCGTTCGCGCTCTCCCCTGATCTCGCGGGTGCAAAGAAAGACTGATTCTGGAGGCTGTGAAGTGCTGTTGTACCGCTTTTTAATTTGTTAGTTGGGGGTTGTGTTTATTTGTTTACTTTGTTCCTGGTTATTTTATGCTGTGTAGAAGTTCACATCTCTGCTCTCAGTTCTGTTATAGTCAGGCCCGTCTGAAATCTCTTAAAACTAAAAGCATCCTGCTGTTTTCTTTTTTCTCTGCAGCTCTTTACTCCGGGGTTCTCACACCGGGGGCTTGGGACCTCTCAAGGGTGTTGTGAGGTTATCACGTGAGGGGTTGCAAGCTGTCAGTCTCCACCCCAAGCTCTGCTTTGCATCCAGCATTTATCATGGTGTTAAATATATAAAGGACTGTTTTTAATGTATAAGGGGGGGGGGGTCGCATGCAGAGGTTTGCTATTTGAAAGGGGTCACCAGTACAAACGTTTCAGAACCCCTGCTTTTACCGCTCCATGCCCCTCGGCTGTAATGGGGGACTGCGTTTGCGATTCCCTTGGCACGCAGTGAAGCACAGACAAAGCTGGGAAGGCGGGAGGTGGGGTGTGTGCTGCTCTCTCCTCTGCTCTGGTGCCTGGTGGGGGGCTGCAGCTGATCTGTTCCTTTGCAAGTGGCTCTGTGTCCCCTGCCTTGCTCACCAGTCTGCACTATGGGGACTTGACCCATGGCCTCACTCGCCCCAAGGAGCCCCAGCGGCTCCTCTGCCCCCTTCCCTGCCCACAGCCCTTTGCCCATCCATCCCTCTTGGGCTCTCACCCCTCTGGCAGAAAAACAGCCCCTCCAAAACCTGTCTCACCTGGCACCTGGCAGCACTTGTCCAGGAGGCAGGTTCCTGGCCTGCCCCAGGGCGCCTTTGGCTTTTGCTGTCCGTTCTCTCTCTCGGGGCACGGCGGCACTACCGAGACTGGGCCGGCAGAACCCTGTGGCGGAGGAGGTCTGTCTGTCTGTCGCTTTACCCCACCGCCTCCCTGAACGCCGTCAGCTACACTGGGGGTTAGGCCGGGTAGCCGTGTCGCCCAGGAGCGGGTATGACTTCTCACACCCCGGCCGGACAGAGCGATGTAGACGTGACGGTTCAGCACGCACCAAGCCTCTGGACTGGTCTCCTGGGGAACTTACATCAGCACAGCTCCATCTGTCAGGGGTGCGGAGGGAAGAATTCTTTCATCGACCTAGCTCCCGCCTTTCGGGGAGGTAGATGTCCCACGCCGACGGGACAAGCCCGGCTAGCGTCTAGACTGGAGCACCGCGGTGGCACAGCCGTAGTGGCTTAAGCAGAGCCATAAGAACGGCCGTACTGGGTCAGAGCAAAGGTCCATCTAGCCCCGTGTCCTGTCTGCCGACAGCGGCCAGTGCCAGGTGCCCCAAAGGGAATGACCAGAGCAGGGAATCACCAAGTGATCCATCCCCTGTCGCCCATTCCCAGCTGCTGGCAAACAGGCCAGGGACACCATCCCTGCCCATCCTGGCAAATAGTTCTTCCCTCAGGGAGGCCTGGGGCTGTCTCGTCCTCGTGCTGGCTCCCACGTCCCCACAAGCTGGCGCTGTTACAGGCAAAGGCAGAGGAGCCAGAGAGCTGAACCGGAGAGCCGGGGCGGGCGCCCATCCTGTGGTGCCAGTTGGTGCCGGGTTTCCGCCCCATCTGCCCTCCGCAGGGGCTGCTTCCGTTGAAGAGCGCCGGCCTGGGGCCCCCCCAGCTGCCTTCGAAAATGTACGGAAGGAACTGGAGGGAGAGGGCGACGGGCTAATTTTGGGGGAGGAAAAAGGGCCGGATCGAGGGCAGAGCGGGAGCTAGGGCCGGGTCGGGGGCTAGCCACACGGGGAAATACCGCTCTGCTCCGTTACATATTTCACAACGTTATCGCTGAACACAGATTTTTAAAATTACTCTAGGGAAATATTTTCTTTCCATCCCAAACGATGGTGCAAATATACTCCCCCGGCGCCCCTCTCCCATTACCCCAGTATCCGAGCATCTTCCTAATCTGCAGGGGAGTTCTCCTCCGACACTCGTGCGAGGTTGGGAAGCGCCACCAGCCCCATTTCCAAGACGGGGAAACTGAGGCCTAGAGAGACCGAGTGATGTGCCCGAGGGCACCCAGGAAGTCTGTGGCAGAGCAGGGGCAGGGGCCGGATGCTTTTTCTTAAGGAGGGTCCCACCCTCCCCCCCGGTCTGGGCTGCTCCTGGATCGCCCCTGCTCTGCTCCAGCCGCTGAGCCCGGATCAGAACCGCCGCAGGGCTGGGCCAGGCTGCGGGGCGATGGAGGCTGGAAGCCACGTTGGTGCCCCCCGAGTTCTGGCCCCGGCACAGGCAGCCCCAGCAGCTGCTTGAGCTCCGGGCAGCTTGGAGAGGCCCTTGTGCTCTGTGCTGAGGCCCGCAGCCGCCCGCCCGGGGAGAGCAGGTCCAAGGCCTGGAGCTCGCGAGGCTGCCGCTGAGCTCGCAGCGCGGAACAGCTGGGGCTGGCCAGGGCAGGGGCAGGGCGCGGGCAGGCTGCGGGAGGGGCGGGGCCGCGTGAGCACGTATGCAGATCTCCGTGCGAGCGGAGCATTGTGGGAACGGGAGCAGGCTGACGAGCAGGGCCCCAATTGACCGTGCGGGGCTCGGTGGCGAGAAGGGTCCGAGCCCGGGGCCTGTCGGAGCAGCTGGCGGCGGTCGGGGCCGGTGTGGGCGGGGCCGGCGGTCGGTCCGAGTCGGGCCCCACCGTGTGTTGAGAGTATGGGGCGAGCGAGGGCAGGCGGCGGCCGGGGCTGAGCAACTCATACTTACCTGGCAGGGGAGATACCATGATCACGAAGGTGGTTTTCCCAGGGTGAGGCTCATCCATTGCACTGCGGGTGTGCTGACCCCTGCGATTTCCCCAAATGCGGGAAACTCGACTGCATAATTTGTGGTAGTGGGGGACTGCGTTCGCGCTCTCCCCTGGTCTCGCGGGTGCAAAGACAGAACAACGGGCTCCGGGGAGTTTCTTGTTGCGGGTGTTGTCTTTTCGAGCGGCTGTACGTCACCGCTTTTTCCTGCAGTCTCCCTGCGCACTTTTCTCTCTCCTACGGATCGCCGTTGGGGCGGGTGGCCAGGGGCGGGGGGGTGCTGCTTTTTAAAGCGAGGGGCCCGCTCCCGCCAGAGCAGCGGCTGCCCCTGCACTGCTTGGCGCTGGCTTCTGGCCTTCAACTGCGGTGCGGGGCCTGGGGGGTGGGCCGGGAGGTAGCGGCGGGGAGGGCACTTTCCAGCCGCGGAGGAGAGCGCAGGGCCACAGAGGAGGGCGGCCTTTTGGCGGGGCGGGGGGGGGAGCGCCCCCCATTCTCTGGCCTAAGGGTGAGCGCCGGGGGGCGGGCAGGCTCTTGGGGGGAAGAAGCAGCAGGAGGGTGGGCGGCCCAGGGACGGGGCCTCAGGGGAAGCTCATGAAGTGAGAGCTGGGCCGTGCAGGGGCCGTTCTCTGGTGCCGAGCGGGGGCTGGGGTGACGGAAGGTCCTTAACAGAGGTGGGGCCACCAGCGCCCCCCCCCCCCCCCCCCCCCCGTCAGCTCTCGGGCTCCTGTGCCTTTGGCCAGAGGCTTTCTGGGCTGCCGCGGCGCCACCTGGTGGCGATTTGGGGGCCAGCGCCAGGCCGGGAGAAAGCCCGAGGGCCTCACGGACACTGCGCTGCGCTGCGGGGCGCCCCAGTCGGGGGCAGAAGGCAGGCGGTGCGGGAGAGGGAAGGAGCCTGGGAGTGAACCTGGCGGGTTGCTGGGTGTGGGTGGGGGGAGTATGGGACAGTTTCTTTGGGGGGGGGATTGTTAGGGAGGTGGGGGTCCTCCCCTGTCCCCATGTGGCCTGAAGTCCCCCCGCCCCCCATCAGCCTCTGGCCCAACCGGCCCCGGGGCTGTACGAGGGAGTGAGGAAAAGAGGCGGGAAACGGGCGGGGCGATGGCGCGAGGCGTCAACGGACATGGAGAGCGAGACAGGGGAGGGGCCAACTGTCACCTGAGGGGGTGGGACCAACAGTCACCTGATGGAGGAGTTGGGGGAGGGGCTAATTGTCACCTGAGGGAGGGGGATGGACCAAATGTCACCCTGCTTGGGCTGTGTGGACAGGCTGGGTTGTTATTGTAGGGTTGGTGGGGAGCGCTGGGCTGTGGACAGGCTGGGTTGTTATTGTAGGGTTGCTGGGGAGCGCTGGGGCTGTGGACACGCTGGGTTGTTATTGTAGGGTTTCTGGGGAGCGCTGGGGCTGTGGACAGGCTGGGTGGTTATTGTAGGGTTGGTGGGGAGCGCTGGGCTGTGGACAGGCTGGGTGGTTATTGTAGGGTTGGTGGGGAGCGCTGGGCTGTGGACAGGCTGGGTGGTTATTGTAGGGTTGGTGAGGAGCGCTGGGTCTGTGGACAGGCTGGGTGGTTATTGTAGGGTTGGTGAGGAGCGCTGGGGCTGTGGACAGGCTGGGTGGTTATTGTAGGGTTGGTGAGGAGCGCTGGGTCTGTGGACAGGCTGGGTGGTTATTGTAGGGTTGGTGAGGAGCGCTGGGTCTGTGGACAGGCTGGGTTGTTATTGTAGGGTTGGTGAGGAGCGCTGGGGCTGTGGACAGGCTGGGTGGTTATTGTAGGGTTGGTGGGGAGCGCTGGGGCTGTGGACAGGCTGGGTGGTTATTGTAGGGTCGCTGGGGAGCGCTGGGCTGTGGACAGGCTGGGTTGTTATTGTAGGGTTGCTGGGGAGCGCTGGGGCTGTGGACAGGCTGGGTTGTTATTGTAGGGTTGGTGAGGAGCGCTGGGGCTGTGGACAGGCTGGGTTGTTATTGTAGGGTTGGTGAGGAGCGCTGGGGCTGTGGACAGGCTGGGTTGTTATTGTAGGGTTGGTGAGGAGCGCTGGGGCTGTGGACAGGCTGGGTTGTTATTGTAGGGTTGGTGAGGAGTGCTGGGGCTGTGGACAGGCTGGGTTGTTATTGTAGGGTTGGTGAGGAGCGCTGGGGCTGTGGACAGGCTGGGTGGTTATTGTAGGGTTGGTGGGGAGCGCTGGGCTGTGCACAGGCTGGGTGATTATTGTAGGGTTGGTGAGGAGCGCTGGGTCTGTGGACAGGCTGGGTTGTTATTGTAGGGTTGGTGAGGAGCGCTGGGGCTGTGGACAGGCTGGGTGGTTATTGTAGGGTTGGTGGGGAGCGGTGGGGCTGTGGACAGGCTGGGTTGTTATTGTAGGGTTGCTGGGGAGCGCTGGGCTGTGCACAGGCTGGGTTGTTATTGTAGGGTCGCTGGGGAGCGCTGGGGCTGTGCACAGGCTGGGTGGTTATTGTAGGGTCGCTGGGGAGCGCTGGGCTGTGGACAGGCTGGGTTGTTATTGTAGGGTTGCTGGGGAGCGCTGGGCTGTGGACAGGCTGGGTTGTTATTGTAGGGTTGCTGGGGAGCGCTGGGCTGTGGACAGGCTGGGTTGTTATTGTAGGGTTACTGGGGAGCGCTGGGCTGTGGACAGGCTGGGTTGTTATTGTAGGGTTGCTGGGGAGCTCTGGGGCTGTGGACAGGTTAGGTTGTTATTGTAGGGTTGCTGGGGAGCGCTGGGCTGTGGACAGGCTGGGTTGTTATTGTAGGGTTGCTGGGGAGCGCTGGGGCTGTGTGGACAGGCTGGGTTGTTATTGTAGGGTTGCTGGGGAGCGCTGGGCTGTGGACAGGCTGGGTAGTTATTGTAGGGTTGCTGGGGAGCGCTGGGCTGTGCACAGGCTGGGTTGTTATTGTAGGGTTGCTGGGGAGCGCTGGGGCTGTGGACAGGCTGGGTTGTTGTTGTAGGGTTGCTGGGGAACGCTGGGGCTGTGGACAGGCTGGGTTGTTATTGTAGGGTTGCTGGGGAGCGCTGGGCTGTGGGCAGGCTGGGTGATTATTGTAGGGATGCTGGGGAGCGCTGGGGCTGTGGACAGGCTGGGTTGTTATTGTAGGGTTGCTGGGGAGCGCTGGGGCTGTGGACACGCTGGGTTGTTATTGTAGGGTTTCTGGGGAGCGCTGGGGCTGTGGACAGGCTGGGTGGTTATTGTAGGGTTGCTGGGGAGCGCTGGGGCTGTGGACAGGCTGGGTTGTTATTGTAGGGTTGTTGGGGAGCGCTGGGGCTGTGGACAGGCTGGGTGGTTATTGTAGGGTTGCTGGGGAGCGCTGGGGCTGTGGACAGGCTGGGTTGTTATTGTAGGGTTGCTCCTCATTGTTGTGCTGTCTCATGCTGGTCTCACAACAGTGAAATGCAATGACACTCCCCAGTTGGTTGTGGGTTCAAATTGCCACCTGGTGGGTGGGACTCCATGTGGGGTGTGTCTTTTCTGGGGGTGCGGGGACCTCTGTGTGAAGGGCGAGCTCCCTGCTTGGTTTTCCCCACTTGGCCCGGGAGCAGACGGTGCTTTTCCAGAGAGAATTTCCCCCAATTCATCCTCTGGGTTCCGGCTCTTGTCTCAACTCCATTGCTGGGGTCAGGGCAGGTCTGGGTGTTGGGCCCTGCCCCCCTCAGCATCCCCTATTTCCTCCAGCCCACAGTAACTGAGCAGATGATTGCCACCCGCAGCAGGGGGTGCAGTCCCCTGGGGTGACCCCTGTGATGTTGCACTCCATATGTTTATGGAAATATGCTTATGAGTGTAAATATAATGTTACTGGGATATGCTTTATGCAAAAGGTCTCTTGTAAGGTATCATTACAAAGCTTATAATCTATTGAGTGTGGTCATCCCATTTGTATGAATGTATCATTCTTGTATCTGAAACTAGAAATATGAAGCATTACTCTGAGGGCCTATTGTAACTATGCAAAGTGTGGGCCATTAATGGTGGCTTGGAATCTTGATGGCTCCCATTAACCAGGACCATTGGTTGTAAATGGCTCTGTTTACTCCCAAACCTTCCTGGCTCTGTGCAGGCCAACCCTGAAAGAATGGAGAATAAGGTCTTACAGTGACATGTGATCATGTCACCTGATACTGAAATCCATCTTAAACCTGGTGCTTTTCCATTGAGAAGGAGGGGTGGGGACCCAGAGAGACAAATGATTCCCGCCTTGTGCCAAAGCTATAAAAGGGTGTGGAACAGGACAAAGGGGGGGCCAGTCATGAGAAATCCCCTAGCTACCACCTGAGCTGGAACTAACAAGAACTGTACCAGGGGAAAGGATTGGGCCCAGAGTAAGAAGGAGTCTAGTCTGTGAAAGAAGCTAATTGGAACATTTCTGAGGGTGAGATTTACCTGTATTCAGTTTCTTAATGTATTAGGCTTGGACTTGCGTGTTTTGTTTTATTTTGCTTGGTAATTGACTTTGTTCTGTTATTACTTGGAACCACTTAAATCCTACTTTTTGTATTTAATAAAATCACTTTTTACTTATTAATTAACCCAGTGTATGTATTAATACCTGGGCGGGGGGGGGGGGGCAAACAGCTGTGCATATCTCTCTATCGGTGTTATAGAGGGTGAACAATTTATGAGTTTATCCTGTATAAGCTTTATAGAGGGTAAAACGGACTTACTTGGGGTTTGGACCCCATTGGGAGCTGGGTGTCTGAGTGTTGGAGACAGGAGCACTTCTTAAGCTGTTTTCAGTTAAGCCTGCAGCTTTTAGGGGATGTTGTTCAGACCTGGGTCTGGGTTTGCAGCAGGCTAGCGGGTCTGGCTCCAACCAGGCAGGGCACTGAAGTCCCAAGCTGCCAAGGGAAACAGGCTCGGGGTAGTCTCAGCACATCAGTTGGCAGTTCCCAAGGGGTTTTCTGTGACCCAGCCCGTCACAGCACAATACACAATGACCAGCTAGGGGTCTCCTAACTCCTGCCTGCACAGAAACATGTTTTCAACTTCAAGTGACCTGCCTGTTCTATACTTTAAGAACATAGTTTTTCTGTATAGATACAGAACTCCTTAAATCTCATCCACACATACAACTCATAATGCTTATGGCCACCTGCGAATTGCTGTCTTTTGTTAGAGTCCTCACATGCCGCCCTTTAATGAATTATTACATGTCTGTCTGACCCAGGGGATCCTTGTGAAACTCCTGAGCATGCCGTGTGCCCTCTGCCAGCTGGCATCAGGAGGTTCCTGGGTCACAGCGACTTTTGGGGCTCTCAGACTCACTGGTTTGAGAGAAAGGAGCCCCTGGAAGAGTCACGAATGCTCAAAGGCATCGTTCCTTTCGCTCCAGATCAGTCAATCCAGTTCAGTTCCACTTCCATCAGACTCTGTTGACGTGACCAGCTGTGCCTGCACTGCCCGAGGGTAAGGAAAAGGCAGAGCCCTGGCTCTGTGTCAGGGGAGGGCTCACACAGAGTCTGGGATGCGATCCCTTGTGTCTATTTATCCTGACTGGGCGGCAGGTTGATACATGTCAATCCCTATTGTCTCCTTTCTCCCCGGGTCACGCATGCATTGTCATCATCACTTTATGAGGAGACGACTTTTACGTTTCCCAATAACCGGAGGAAATATTTTTCTCATGTTTCCTTGTGTGGGGGACACTGGCTAGCAAGTGTTCCTGTCTCAATCTCTCCCCTGTCCTGCTGGCTGCAGTCGCTCTTCTCTGGGTTTTGACTTTGCTTTGTACTTTCCAGGCTGTACCCCAATGTTGAGGCCTTAGAGTCTGCCTAAGTTTTGCACATTTCACTATGGTCACGTATCTGCTAGCGTGATAGTTCTGTGCAGGGAGCTGGGGCCATCCCAGACAGGTTCCCGCAAGGGCAGCGAGAGTGACTGTGGGGCTGGGCAGGGGGCCAGGCGACCCTTAACTCAGGGGAAGTGTGCATGAGAAAGTGAGGACTCCCCCGGGTGGAGCAGCACAGGAGGGTGGGGAGAGCCCAGGGAGGGGACAATGACAGACCAGAGGGCACCAGGCCTCAATCAGCAGCGCAGGAGTGGACCCCTGGGCTCCCAGCTTCTACATTCTCCAGGACGGGATCTGATTCAGGAGCCCGGCAGGGAGAGAGATATCACCACCTGGCAGTGAGGCTAGCGGAGAACAACGTCGAGTCAAACTCCAGCTCCAGCCGCTCCACATTCTCCTCGCTTGATTTAAGGGGCGACTTTTGTGCTTTTAGAAAGATTGTTCTAAGGGCGAAAGGCCCCAGGGAAAACGTGGGAAGTGGTGTGTGAGTGTGAAAGGGACGTCGTTGCTAATGTCTACCCTCCTGGGAAAACACCGAAACACGGGCATCATGCAGTCAGCATTCTGACCTGCAAGTTGTTGCATGTTCTTTCGCACGTTTAGGCAAAAAGGGAAGCAGCTTGGAGGGTTGCACAGGTCAGTCTCAAAATTCAGGGTCAGGAGTTCATCCATTTCTGGTGCGTTTCTCAAGTGAGTTGGATTTTTCAAAGGGGAAGTGGATTTGTTTCGTAACTAGAGAGGCACTAACTGATTTGCAGGCACTTCACACTGTGTCTGCAACTCCCTGACGGTACAGAAGTGTGTGGGACTAGAGAGGAGACCTGGAGGGAAGGCAGGAGGGCACCACTGGAGCTCAGACTCTGAATGGTCTGACTCAGGTTTATGGGAAGCCAGGGGCTGGGATTAGCGCCACACATCCTGGGCCTGGGCTGAGAGACGGGCAGGAAGTTCCTGGGTCACTGGATTCGAGCCTGAAGGGAAAATTAAAGCAAATTGTGGTGAATCAAAATTCGAGTGAAACCCTCCAGTGCCACTGTATCATGGCCCCACTGGGGACTCATTTCCTGGGGCTGCCAGCCCCATCCCGGAGCCATTCACCTTTCTTATTCCTCAGGCAGACAAGCAATCCCAGGACCTTGAAGAGCAACCCCAGCACGGAGTCCCCGACCCCAGCCACCATCTTGCCCCGGCAGAATCAGCCCATGCCTCTGTAGAAAGAAGAGCACAGCTGGTTTAGGCTGAGCTCAGCCCCTCCTTCCCCTTGCGCTCTCTGCCCCGGGGGGGGGGGGCAGGGCTTGACCCAGGCCCATCCCCCGAGGGCTGCCCCTGCGGGCTCAGGGGCTGCCCCACACTCAGAGACTTTTACCCCAGTGCACGGTGAGGGGGTCCCGCAGGCTGATGTGCTCCACCTGGCAGGTGTAGACGTCCCTGCCCTGGGGGCTCATCTCCAGCATCACCAGGATCTGGAAGGTCCAGTCTCCGTTCTGGAGCAGCTCCGTGGACATCACCCCGGCCGTCTGCTCCTGCCCATTCTTCAGCCACTTGATTTTGATCCCCCCAGGGTAAAACCCCGACACGGAGCAAACCAGCAGGTTGCGATGCGCTGGGACTCCGATTTCATGGGGGAAACTTTCACCTTGGACTGAATTGGGAGAAATGGGAGAGAGAGAGAGATGGGAAAGGAGTGAGAGACAGAGCAGGACTCAGAGAGACCAGGTTCCAGCTCCTATTTTCACCCTCGGAGCATGAAGAGATCATCACAGATCCGGGTGAAAGTACCATTGTTAACCTTTGGTATTCCCCCATTGTCCCTATCTGGGGGACACCTACTGGGACAGATCTGACAATACCTTGCAATGTCCTGGACAAGCCTTATGGAATTAAGATAAACCTTATTGAATTAAATATTTGAGGAGTTCATTGTCTTCAAAATGCCGTGGTTTAAGTGTTGTTATGGAATTGTGTGTAACTTCTAGGCAACATGACTAACGTGATCATGAACTGATCGATTTCATGATTCTAGGGAAAGGAAGGAGTGAGAGCAGCAGAACTGGGACAGTGGCCTTCAAAAAATCAGACTTCAGCCAAGTCAGAGAGCTGGTAGGTCAGGTCCGAGGGGAAGAAAATCTCAGGAAAAAGGGAGTTCAGAAGAGCTGGCAGAGTCTCAGAAAGACAGGATTCAAGGCACAACTGCAAACTATCCCCATGAAAAGAAAAGATGGAAAGAGTCTGTCACAGAGTCACAGGGTCTGGTCTATGCCCCAGCCTGTGACCGGAACGACCCCTTAGTGTGCCGGGCCCCAAGGACCCACCCAGTTCCATAGGGGCAGGCCCGGGGCCTCCAAGACTCGGACACTGGGCCTTTGGCACCAGCAAACCCTGTCTCTCTCCTTGGCTCCCTGCAACCAATCCAGCCCAGGCAGACACCCATGGGAGGCTTGTGCGGTATTTCTGCTGGGCTCCGTGCTGTCGCTGAGGACTTGCAGCGACACAGGCAGTCTTTTCCAAACAAGGGAACCATTTATCCGTCCCCTGGCCTACAGAACCCGAAAGTCCTGAGGTTAGCAAAGGGGGTCAGAAGTGAAGCCGTCGTGCACCCTGACCAAGGCAGTGCCCTGAGGACCCAGCCAAGCTGTCATGGACTCCCTTTCTCGCGCTCTCCCCGGGACTGAGCTCCTGTGTCCCGCAAAAGGGCCCCCTTCTTCCAGTCACCTGACAGCTTCTTCTCCAGCCGTTCCCTGTTCCACCTGCTGGGGGTTCCTGGTGTTTGGTCTCGATTGTTCATCTCTTTGTCTTGCTGCACCTTCTTTTGGTTTGGGTCTGTTTCAGCCAGCTTTTCTGATGACTATAGTCACTCCGCCAGGCAGCGAGGTGACACACACATCTTCTGTCTCCTGTGCTGTTCCAGGAGCAGTGCTGACCCTATCAATGTGACGTACAGAGGGAGACTGAGGCAGGCCTAGGATTCATAACATACATCACAGAAAATTCCCACTTCATCACAGAGGCCAACATGGCTCCATCAGGAACTGTCTAATCACCTGAAAATCAAAAAGGAATCCTACAGAAAGTGGAAAGATGGACAAATTGCTAAGGAGGAGCACAAAAGAACAACATAAGCACGTAGGGATAAAATCAGAAAGGCCAAGGCACAAAATGAGTTACACCCAGCAAGGGACATAAAAGGCAGTAAGAAGAGGTTCTTTAAATACATTAGGAGCAAGAGAAAGACAGAGGAAAGTGTGGAAGTAGAGAAAGAACTGACAGGGATTTGAAGGGGATTTCAATGCAAACAGTCCCCTCTGTGAGCAAGAGTCAGGCTAGCTGTAACCCTAATAACGCGAGATTTGTAGAAGCGAGGATTGTGTGAGGCAAGTGGGAAAGAACTGTGTGAGAAGTTGTTGCGACCTTGTGTTAGATAAGTATGGAATGTGGACTAGAGTCTAAATAGAGGTGAGAAAAATAAGATATCAGGATGACCTATGTATAAACAAAATGCAGCTGTTGCTCATTATTGTATGTAACAAAAGTTATAAATGCTTGCTGTAATTGTTTACCTAGAGAGAGACCTGTTTTGCTCTCTCCCGCCACGCAATTGCTAGAGATAATAAAGTATCTGACTTGCTGCACCCAACCTGAGAGTGAGAGCTGTTTTTCTCAGACAAAAGTGTAGGTCCTCTACTTAGTGGGGAAGGAGAGCTAATACCTGACAACATCAAGAAGACTGAGGTGTTTAATGCCTATTTTGCTTCAGTCTTCACTAAAAAGGTTAATGGTGACCAGATATGCAACACAATTAATATTAACAACAAGGGGGAAGGAACACGAGCCAAAACAGGGAAAGAACAGGCTAAAGAATATTTAGATAAGTTGGATGTATTCAAGTCCAAAGGTCCTGATGAAATTCCCCCTGGGATACTTAAGGAACTAGCTGAAGCAATCTCAGAACCACTAGCCATGATCTTTGAGAGCTCATGGAAGAAGGGTGAGGTCCCACAGGACAGGGGAAGGGCAAACCTAGCACCTGTCTTTATAAACGATACCAGAACAAATTATTAAGCAATCAGTTTCTAAGCCCCTGGGGGATAATAGAATCATAAGGAATAGCCAGCTTGGATTTGTCAAGAACAAATCATGCCAAACCAACCTAATTCCCTTCTTGCACAGGGTTACTGGCCTGGTGGACAGGCGGGAAGCAGTAGACATGATGGATTTTGATTTTAGTCAGGCTTTAGACACAGTCCTGCAGGACGTTCTCATAGGCCAACGAGGGAAATGTGGGCTGGATGAAATGACAGCCATGTGGGTGCACAACTGTTTGAAAGTCCGTACTCAGAAAGCAGTTTGCAGTTTGCTGTCAAAGCGGGAGGGTGTATCTACGGGGTCCCCCAGGGGTCAGCCCTGGGTCCAGTACTAATAGCTTCATTAACGGCTTGGATCATGGAGTGGGGAGCCCTACAACATTAACTCCACGTAACCCCCGCGGGCACGGCGGCTCTCCGGTCCCAGCTAGTGGCTGATGGAGGCTGATGGAGGTGGCTCAGGCAGTAGAAGCTCCCGCTTGAGGCTCCAGAGATTGAGGATTCAATTCCCCTGGGAACCACCCAGACAAGATATTGAGTTACGCCCCCACTTACCTCTCCCGCCGTTCACCTTTCCCCCTCCATCCTCCTGTGGCCCTGGCTACAGTATGTATCCACAGCCGGGGCTCGTCTTTTCTCTAGCGCCCCACTCTGGCTGCTTGGCGAGCCACCGGCCCAGCGCTGTGATGGCGGCCTAGACACCCACATCCCTATGGAGGAATACGAGCTCCAGCCGATGCCAGCTTTGGCTCTGTGAGGGGAACGGGGAGCCCAAGCTCAGGGCTGGGCACAGCTTTCCTGCTGCACTTCCCCAGAGGGGATGTCCCAGTGTCTGCTCGGCCGTGCTTTCCTCACCTGGCGGCGCTGTGCAATGAGCCATGTGACTTCTCAGCACCGTCACCAGCCGAGCCCCAGCCCCGAGGTAGGACCCAGCCAGCCCCCAGGGCTGCTCCACAGGGAAGGGGATGAATCAGGAGACTCGGCCAGACCACCCAGACCGAGAACTTCTCTGCCCAGCTCCGAGCACCAGCGGATGGTGCAAGGGCGCCGCCCAGTGGACAGTCCCGGGAATGAAGGTGCTGCCCCTGTCCGAGAAAGGCTGGCTCCTGCCCTAGACGCAGAAAGGGCTTCTCCCCTTTTGGACTCCTAGATCCCCAGGCCGGCAGGGACCATTGTGACCGTCTAGTCTGACCCCCTGTACAGCGCAGGCCAGAGACCTGCCCCACAATAATTCCTAGAGCAGATCTCGGAGAAAAACAGCCGGTCGTGAGTTAAACATCGCCGGTGTGGGGAATCCACCACAGCCCTGGGGAACTTGTTCCACTGGTTATTTACCCTGTGAAACATTTCCCCCTTATCTCCAGTCTGAATTTGTCTATCTTCAACTTCCAGCCACTGGATCACATTATGCCTTTGTCTGGCACATTGAGGAGAACCATTATCCAATTTCCGTTCCCCCTGTAGGTACTTACTGGCCGGTAATCAAGCCATCCCTGGGGCACAACCTGGAACTGTGGGACCCCTGTGCCCCCTTCCCTCTCCAGCCTGGGCTGTCTGTCACAGAGCTAGGCCAGGGACAAGCAGCAATCGCCTCTGGGTGCTCAGCATGTGAAGCCCCACACCCAGCTAAACTGCATGAATGCTCCGGCAGCCACTCATGCATCATACGCAGAGAGGCACCAGCCTCGCAGCCCAGCACTATCCCGTCTGACACGGCTCGAGACTCCCTTGGACACTGCAACATCGGTAATTCGTCCGCCACCTCGACAAAGGGTAGTGAACGGGCGACACCCCTTGTGAACCTGAGCCGAGATTCTCTGAGCACTTCCCCCAAAACCACCCTGGTTTAGGTGAAAGATAACACAGATTTATTAACCACAGAAAGCCAGATTGTAAGTGATTATACGCAGAGATGGGGATCAAAGTTGGTTACATAAGAAATAAAATCCAACTTGCAGTCTAAATACTACAGACTAAGCAAGATTCGAATCAAGCAGTTTCTCACCTAAGGGGCTGTGTCACACTGGGCCGCCTCCACCCTGTAAGTGCCTTTGAGTCTGTCTCTGGAATAACCGGGAGTCCAGTGGCACCTTAAAGACTAACAGCTTGATTTGGGCACAAGCTTTCGTGGGTAAAAACCCCACTTCTTCAGATGCATGGAGTGAGACTGACAGATGCAGGGGTAAATATACTGACACATGACGAGAAGGGAGTTACCAGTGGAGAACCAGTGTTGATTGAATTGGGGTGGAGTGGGGGCAGGCAGAGCAGGGGCGGGGGTTTGGGAGAAGGGGTGGAATGGAGGCACGGCCTGGGGAAGAGGGGGGGTGTCCCAGGCCCTGCACCCCCCTAGGGACGGCCCTGGGCAGGGTGTTGAGCTCTGCCAGCTCCGATCTTGGGCCGTGTCCTGGAGTTGGTTCCAAAGAACTTCCAATTTTGACCCCAGTTTATAGAGTGAAACTTGCGTCCTGCTTAGCTGCACCTTCACCAGCCATTTTACTCAAGTCTTACAAAATAATTCTTTGACCAATCCTAACATATTGCAAAACAATTCTCTACCCAGTCCTACCCCTCCGCCTTAGTTGATTTAAACTTGCAAAATTAATTATGCAGGGACAGGAACAATGAAAGAACCAGACAGACCAGACAGAAAAACAATGGAGAAGTGGGGCCCATACAGGCAAAACAAGAAAGAGGTAGAGATTTTATAACCACAATCGTTGATAAGTGATTTCTTGCCAGACAGATGCCATCACACAAAGTTTTCTTTAACCATCTTGAGATCTGTTTCTTTATCTGGTGATGATAGATCCTATTAGAACAGGAGCCTCCTTAGTCGCCCGATAGTTCATTGGTTTGGTATAATGTAGAGGGAATGTGAGGACCTGCCTTTCTGCTTCTTGGCTCATGGCTGCTGCCGTGCTAATATGGCTGCAGAAAATGGCCTCAGACCTTACAGCGGGGGGGCTGGGAGCCTGGACGCCTGGGTTCTATCCCTGGCATTGGGAGGGAAGTGGAGCCTAATGCAGGGGTGGGCAAACTTTTTGGCCCGAGGGCCACATCTGGGTATGGAAATTGTATGGCGGGTCATGAATGCTGGTTTGCTCGGTGATGGGGTTTAACCCCGGGGGGATCGAGATCAAGTGGCTGAAGAACGGGCAGGAGCAGACGGCCAGGGTGGTGTCCACGGAGCTGCTCCAGAACGGAGACTGGACCTTCCAGATCCTGGTGATGCTGGAGATGAGCCCCCGGCGCGGGGACGTCTACACCTGCCAGGTGGCGCACATCAGCCTGCGGGGCCCCCTCGCCGTGCACTGGGGTAAGAGCCTCTGACTGTGGAGCCTTCAGGGGATGGGCCTGGGTCAGAGCCCCCCCCCCCCCCCCCGGGGCAGAGAGCCAGGACGTGAGAAGGGGAACGGGAGGCTGGGCTGAACCCAAACCCCCCAAGCTCCTGTTTTCACAGCGGCGCAGCCAGACTCTGCCAGGACCCCGATGCTGCTGGGGGTCGGGGGCTTCGTGCTGGGGCTGATCTCCCTGGCGCCCGGACTCCTCACCTACCTGAAGACTAAGGGAGGTGCCTGGCTCTGGGTGGGAACCGCAGCACCAGGGTGTGTGGTCAGGTGGGCTGCGGGAATCGGGTCCTGGGCTCCCCGTGGCAGACACACCGTAATCTGGTCCGGCAGGGTGTCTCCACTGCAGTTACAACCTGCAGTGTTGTCAGGGCTCCGTGGGGGTAGCTGGGCCTATGTCCCACGGGGAACCCGCTTGCTTCCCAGGCACCCCAGCTCAGCCTGGACGCCCTGCCAGGGCCCTCCTGGTTCCCATCCCCCACCTGCGCCCACCCCCTTTGTGTATGTAGCTGGGCCTGACCCCTGCACCCAGGCCTGGCTCCTACAGGCCCAGGGGCCCGCTGGGCAGCCCCTCCCTGAAGGGTTTATTGAACAGCACAGGCCAGCGCCGGATCCTGGATCCCAACAATCCCACGGCGCCCCCAAGTGTCCAACGTCCCCTGAACGTCCCAGAGGGAGAAGAATCCCACCCCCCACCCAGGGCCCCAATCTCCCAGGGCCCCGATCCAGTCCTGCCCTCGGCGCCCTCAGCTCTGGAGCCGGGCACAGACCCAGCCCTGAGTGCCATGTCCCCAGGAGAGGGGCCGATCCCCATGCCCAGGCCGGGGCCGCCCCCTGAGGCCCTGGACTCCCCTGGTCTAACGTCCTGGTAGACTCTGGAATGAGAGAGGAGAGTGGATGGGTTAGGGGTGGAGTGTAACAGTTCCCCAACCTCCACCCCCACCCCAGAGAGGGGAGGACTCACCTGCGTCTGGTCCACCACAGCACCACGGCCACGGCGGCTATGGCCACAACCCCCAGGGTGATGCCCACGGCCAGGCCGGGGCCCCAGCGCCTGCTCTGCTCTGTAAAACAGAGGGTGCCATGCTGGGAATGGGGACACTCCACACAGCTCTCTCCACCCCGTCCCATTCGCGCTCCCCACAGCCCCCACCCTGTTCCCACACCCCAGTCCTGTCCCGTCCCCCTCAGCTCCTCCAGCCTGTTCCCCTGGTTCATCGCCCAACTCTCCCCTTCTACCTCCCTCCGCCCCAATCCCGCTGCCTGGACCCACCCCTGTCTCACTGAGGATGTGCAGGAAAAGCCCCCAGAGACCACGACCCCCCCCCCCGGGACGTGCACCTACCCCAGGGGATCAGCAGGCTCCGGCCCCCCAGGCTGCTGTGCTGCACCCGGCAGGCGTAGCTGTGCCCGGCGCCCGGCCCCACGGCCAGGGAGCTGCGCAGCTGGTAGGTCAGGTCCGCGTTGGGCAGGATCCCGCTGGAGTTCAGCCGCCCGCCCGGCCCCACCTCCTCCCCGTCCTGCAGCCAGGCCACGCGGACGGGCCGGGGGTAGAAACCGGTGACCCGGCAAACCAGCAGTACCGGCGCGGGGGTCCCGGCTGGGGGAGGCGCTCGGGCAAACACCACGGCGACCGGCCGCTCTGAGACAGGAGGGGAGAGACGGGGCGGGGGAGAGGGGACGATTCAGCCTGAGCCTCAGGGACTCACTAGCCAAGCCCAGCTCCATTCCCCGGGGTCAGGTGTTGGCCCTGCTGTCCTGGCCAGACCCCAATTCTGCCCCCTGCAGTTACCAGTGGTAACAGAACCCTGTTCACTTCCTGTCCTAAACTGCTGTGCAGTGCGGCTGTGAAATCGCTACTGTGCTGCACCCCAGATATAGCTGCATTTGTACTCCAGGCAAGGGGGCCATGTATAACCAGCCCCTGTGCCCCACCCCAGAGGTGGCTGCATCTCAGCGAGCAGGGAGTGGTGTCCAGCCTCACCTTGCCTCTCCAGAGACTCTTTCCCGTACAGAACAAACGTATTGAGCAGATAGATGCAAGTTATTCTAAAAAAAACCTGAAGCCTGGTGGACGCACTCTTATCCCAGTTGAGAAGGTCCCGGGCGTTGAGCGCCAGCTTATCCTCCGACCGAGCGACCCAGGTGCCCACGTCCACGTCGAAGCTCACGACGTCCTCGCCATTCCCCGCGGCGTCATAGAATCCCCTCGAGGTGCCGTTGGGGGGCAGCTCGCAGCCGAGGGAGCCCTGGGTAACAAAGGGGTCTGGAACAGGAAGGGCAGGGGGATGAGGACGGGCGTCCGGAGGATACCGGGGGGCAGAAATAGAGAAATGGGGCAATAAAGGTGCATGATAGGTGCAATGGGGACGTTTGGCCACAAGATGGCGGCAGGATTGAGGGGCGGCTCTGGCTGGAGTTAAGGGTATGCTGCAATTTCTGTTTAAAGCTGATTGTTCTAAGTGCTCTGAGGTTCATGTGCACAGTCAGATTGGCTCGAAAATCACTGCGATACATCGGGGCCTGAGGCAGAGTTTGTGGTGCAAATTTGGGGCCCCTTGGTCACGGGGTTCCTGAGATACGGACCCCCCCCAAATGACCTGCTTTTCAAAGGCTCAGGGTACACGTCAGGAAAGACCAGGAGCGTCGGCTCAGGGAGTGGGACGCGGGGCCTTTCCCCTCTAGGAAGTGGAGGCTACAATCTGGCCCCAGAGCTGGTGTTTCCCCTCTGGGGGACGCCGGCTCCAATCAGCCAAAGGGCCAGGGCCAGGTGAGTGTGTCAGTTCTCAGCACCCCGGGTGGGTGGGGGGAGGGATCCCCTCAGACCGCTCCATACTCACAGCCCTTTCCCTGCTGCTGGGCTATTGTGTTCACGGTAAGGATGAAGTCGGACAGGGAGCGATGGATCACCAGCTCCAGGTCCTGCCACTGCTTCGGGGTCAGGCCCTGCTGGGCCCAGGGCTGCAGGAAGCGGATCTGGCAGGTGCTGCAGTCCAGGGAGTGGGTCTCCAGGTCGCCCAGCAGGGCCTTCACCTGTATGTGCGCAGAGCTGGCGTCTGGGAACAGGGCGGTGAGGAGCACCCGGAGGGTGACAGTCCCTGGGGGGGCAGGAGGGAAGGCTGCGGAGGAGGGAGTAACAGAAAACAAGTGGAGAACAAAGCGGGTGGGGAGAGACATTAATGCGTCTCCCTGCTGACCCCTAACCCGCCTCCCCCCTCCTCCTACACCCCCAGCAAGGGTCACTAACACAGCACAGTGCTGTCCCCCCCGCCCCCCAGCCCTGGCTTTACACCATCCCCTCCCCCACAGTAGCAAAAACAGCGGGGGGGGGTCCCCACTTACCGGCCAGGGCCCCCCATGCCCAGGGCAGGAGCAGCAGAGGGAGCAGCATCCCGGCAGGGGAAGGGGGATCCGGGCGTCAGGGCAGTGGGACGAGGGGTCCGGAGTCGCCCATTTGCTCTCGGTTCTGCCCCAGGGCACACGCCTCTCTGCCAACTTCTCTCTGTCTGTGTCTGCGCAGACCTGTCCCCGCAGCTGCCAGCCCCGAGCCAATCAGGGCAGAGTGAGTCGGGGAGCGGGGGCAGCGCGGGAGGGGGATCCCCGGCAGCAAGATCAGAACCAGGCCCTGTCCCAGGGTCAGTGTGTGCGATGCCCCCTCCATCTCCTCCGGCCTGGGGTACCGCTGCTCCCAGCACAGCCCCTAGCGCCACCCTGGGGCAATGCGGAGCCCTGACTGCCCGGGGAGAGCCCCCTGCTGCCCCCGCCCCGCTCCCTGAAGCACAGCCCCTAGCGCCGCCCTGGGGCCATGGGGAGCCCTGAGTGTCCGGGGAAAGCCCCCTGCTGCCCCCGCCCCGCCCCCTGCAGCCCAGCCCCTAGCGCCGCCCTGGGGAGCCCTGACTGCCCGGGCAGAGCCCCCTGCTGCCCCCCGCCCCGCCCCCTGCACCACAGCCCCTAGCGCCGCCCTGGGGAGCCCTGAGTGCCCGGGGAGAGCCCCCTGATGCTCCCGCCCCGCCCCCTGCAGCCCAGCCCCTAGCGCCGCCCTGGGGCCATGGGGAGCCCTGAGTGCCCGGGGAGAGCCCCCTGGTGCCCCCCGCCCCGCCCCCTGCAGCACAGCCCCTAGCGCCGCCCTGGGGCCATGGGGAGCCCTGAGTGCCCGGGGAGAGCCCCCTGGTGCCCCCCGCCCCGCCCCCTGCAGCACAGCCCCTAGCGCCGCCCTGGGGCCATGGGGAGCCCTGAGTGTCCGGGGAGAGCCCCCTGCTGCCCCCGCCCCGCCCCCTGCAGCCCAGCCCCTAGCGCCGCCCTGGGCAATGGGGAGCCCTGACTGCCCGGGCAGAGCCCCCTGGTGCCCCCCGCCCCGCCCCCTGCAGCCCAGCCCCTAGTGCCGCCCTGGGGAGCCCTGACTGCCCGGGCAGAGCCCCCTGCTGCCCCCCGCCCCGCCCCCTGCAGCACAGCCCCTAGCGCCGCCCTGGGGAGCCCTGAGTGCCCGGGGAGAGCCCCCTGGTGCCCCCCGCCCCGCCCCCTGCAGCACAGCCCCTAGCGCCGCCCTGGGGCCATGGGGAGCCCTGACGGCCCGGGGAGAGCCCCCTGCTGCCCCCGCCCCGCCCCCTGCAGCACAGCCCCTAGCGCCGCCCTGGGGCCATGGGGAGCCCTGACGGCCCGGGGAGATCCCCCTGCTGCCCCCGCCCCACTCCCTGCAGCGCAGCCCCTAGCGCTGCCCTGGGCAGGGCCGGCTTTAGCAAGTGCGGGGCCCGATTCCTGGGGCGGCACTTCGGATTGCCAGCTGGGGAAGGGGGGGGCCGCGGGGCTGCCACGCTATGGCTGGAGCTCCAGCCAGGAGAGCGGGGCCGCGGGGTTTGCCGTGCTCTGGCCGGAGTCGCGGGGCCATGGGGCTGCCGCGCTCCAGCCGGCGCTCTGGCCAGGGGAGCGGGGCCCCCGAAGATGACTGCCGCCGGGGTGAGTGCGCGGGGCCCGATTCCGGGGAATCAGGCGAATTGGCCTAAAGCCGGCCCTGGCCCTGAGGCAGTGGGGCAGCCCTCACTGCCCGGGGACAGCGCCCCCCACTCACAGCCAGATTCACCCTCAGGCAAACTGGGCAGAGGGGGAACCCATAATTCCAGGCCAAAGTCCTGCTCCTCACCTTGCCGAGGGGCCCCCCCGCCCTCAGCAGCAGCCCCAGCCCTTGCACCCCGAACCTGGGGGGGGAGATTTGAAGGGGGGGAGGGAGCCCATCCCCTTCACCCCACAGGGGGCCAGATGGGCTGGACCTGAGAGGCGAAGGGACTGGGGGGGGGGGACGAGACAGAGCGGAGGGGAAGGCAGAGCCCCCCCAACCTGCCCCCTCCATCCCAATGGCCCCTCCCCCTCCCAATAGCCCCTCCTTCTCCTGGCCCCGTCCCGTTCATTAGCCCCGCCCATTATGTGGCCCTGCCTCCCCGTTCTCCTCCCACAGCTCTGCCACTCCTGGGCTCCTCCCTTTCCCTTGCCGCCTCAGCTGGCCCAGCCAATCAGAAGGCATCGCCGGGTGTTCGCGTCACTCATTGCCGGGCAGAGTCAGCAGGAGCGGGTCGAGGAGGCGAGGGAAAAGGGGGGAAGGAGCCCAAAAGCAGCGCGAGGGGGGAGGAGCCACCGGTCACCTGCGGGAGGGGGAGGGGCCCAGCTGTCACCCTGAGTGCTGGGCCTGTGGACAGGCTGGGTTGTTATTGTAGGGTTGCCGGGGAGCGCTGGGGCTGTGAACAGGCTGGGTGGTTATTGTAGGGTTGCTGGGGAGCGCTGGGGCTGTGGACAGGCTGGGTGGTTATTGTAGGGTTGCTGGGGAGCACTGGGCTGTGAACAGGCTGGTTTGTTATTGTAGGGTTGCTGGGGAGCGCTGGGGCTGTGGAAAGGCTGGGTTGTTATTGTAGGGTTGCTGGGGAGCGCTGGGGCTGTGGACAGGCTAGGTTGTTATTGTAGGGTTGCTGGGGAGCACTGGGGCTGTGGACAGGCTGGGTGGTTATTGTAGGGTTGCTGGGGAGCGCTGGGCTGTGGACAGGCTGGGTGGTTATTGTAGGGTTGCTGGGGAGCACTGGGCTGTGAACAGGCTGGGTTGTTATTGTAGGGTTGCCGGGGAGCGCTGGGGCTGTGGACAGGCTGGGTTGTTATTGTAGGGTTGCTGGGGAGCGCTGGGGCTGTGGAGAGCCTTGGTGGTTATTGTAGGGTTGCTGGGGAGCGCTGGGGCTGTGGACAGGCTGGGTGGTTATTGTAGGGTTGCTGGGGAGCGCTGGGGCTGTGGACAGGCTGGGTGGTTATTGTAGGGTTGCTGGGGAGCACTGGGCTGTGAACAGGCTGGGTTGTTATTGTAGGGTTGCCGGGGAGCGCTGGGGCTGTGGACAGGCTGGGTTGTTATTGTAGGGTTGCTGGGGAGCGCTGGGCTGTGGACAGGCTGGGTTGTTATTGTAGGGTTACTGGGGAGCGCTGGGCTGTGGACAGGCTGGGTTGTTATTGTAGGGTTGCTGGGGAGCACTGGGCTGTGAACAGGCTGGGTTGTTATTGTAGGGTTGCCAAGGAGCGCTGGGGCTGTGGACAGGCTGGGTTGTTATTGTAGGGTTGCTGGGGAGCGCTTGGGCTGTGGAGAGGCTTGGTGGTTATTGTAGGGTTGCCGGGGAGCGCTGGGGCTGTGGAGAGGCTTGGTGGTTATTGTAGGGTTGCTGGGGAGCGCTGGGGCTGTGGACAGGCTGGGTGGTTATTGTAGGGTTGCTGGGGAGTGCTGGGCTGTGCACAGGCTGGGTTGTTATTGTAGGGTTGCCGGGGAGCGCTGGGACTGTGGACAGACTGGGTTGTTATTGTAGGGTTGTTGGGGAGAGCTGGGCTATGGACAGGCTGGTTTGTTATTGTAGGGTTGCTCTCAGTGCTGGTCTGCCTCACGCTGGTCTCATGATTACAGAGACATGCAATGAGAATCCCCGGTTGGTTATGGGTGAAAATCGCCGCCTGGTGGGAGGGACCCCATATCAGGTGCGGCTGTTCTGGGGGCTGAGGGAGTTCACTGTGCAGGGGGAGCCCCCTGCTTGGTTTCCCCCACTTGGCCCCGGCGGAGACGCTGCTTTTCCAGACAGAATCTCCCCCAAATTCATCCTCGGGTGTTGGGCTCTTCTGTAAACCCCATTGCCAACTTAGCGATTTTGTCACTAGATTTAGTGACATTTCGTATCAGGGGGTAGCCCTGTTAGTCTGTATCTACAAAAACAACAAGGAGTCTGGTGGCACCTTAAAGACTAACAGATTTATTTGGGCATAAGCAAGAAGTGAGGTTTTTACCCACGAAAGCTTATGCCCAAATAAATCTGTTAGTCTTTAAGATGCCACCGGACTCCTTAGTGACTTTTCAGTTTCTCTAGCGAGGAATTAGGTGTCAAAGTGACACGGGACAGATCTAGCGACTTTCCCTGCCAATTACAGTGATAGTCAGAGACAGGCGTCACCAATTTGTCTAGTCACTAAATCATTCCCCAGCAGCTCAATGGCGTTAATGAAATCCATTCCTCTGTGTCACTGCATCTCCCTCGGGCATGGCCTCGGAAGGACACACATTCCCGGGCTTCTTGGGCAGGGCGGCTGGGGCTGACTCCCGCTCCTGGGGGCCGCAGAAACGGGGGCTCAGCCTCGACTCCTTGGGGTGGAGAGGGGGGTGAAAAGCCAGAGCTAACGGCGAGGAGGGGCTGGAAGAGGGGAGAACACAACTGCCCTTAGGAGGAAAAGTTATGATCTTAAAACCATTTGTGACCCGGGCAGGCGCCGCTCCCTGGGCGAGGGTGAGGCAGGAAAAACCATTTGTCAACAGAGCTTTGAGCCTTTGGCCACTGGAATGTTACCGGATCAAAATCCCCCTCCCAGGAGGGGGAAGCCGGCCTGTCTAGTTGGGTGAGTCCTTGGGTCTCTGCTGGGCCTGCCCCCGGGACTAGCTTGTGCCCCCCCTGCCCGGGCCGAGGACACTCCCAGCTGCTGATCAGAAAGCAGCAGCTATGCTGGGCGCTCCCTTTCCGGCCGAGTAGTCTTGGCAGCTGAGTTTATTTTATCATTGACTGGCTCCATTGGTGTCTCTCAGCTGTTAGGGGCTGGCAAAGGGTTTCTGGCTGTCCTGGTTACATGAGGCGGGGCTGGGGTCCCCCCACTTCTTAACCTGGCATTTGGCTGCCCCTCCAGCCCTCCCTTCGGGGCTCTGCTCCCTGGCAGCATGGCCCAGATTCCCTTGGCCCCAGTGGGGATAAGCTGCCCCTGGCAGAGTGAACCTGCCTCCCCCGGAGCAGATGTTGCCTTGAGAAAAGGCTCTGGTGGAAATCGCTCCGCGCTGCCCAAGAGGGGCCGTTTGGTCTCTCCAGCCATAGAAAAGGTTATTCTTTGTGCTCATCAAATCCCACCAGCGGGTCACCCCTCCCCTGAATCCTAGGGCTCAGCTCCCAGCCAGCAACCCCCCAAACCGTGCCTGCGATCGCTGGGGGCTTTGCTGCAAGCGCTGGCTCTGCACTCTCTGAACTTCCTGTCGATTCTCTCCGTCGGCAGGCCGGTGCGCGCATTTTGTCTGCCTGGGGTGCAGTTGTCTGGGGAGGAAGGAGGTTGGGAGGGAGGGAAGGGATCAGATGGGAGCTGCGCGTGTCCAGACAACTCCAGTGACTGCTGGCCTGGTAGCAAACATCCAGAGCAGTGAGCGGCAAAGGGACCTTTGCTTCTGCAGGAGATTCACTGCGGGGAAACCGGAGCACAGGACTGAACCCTTTGCAGGGCCTGCCCAGCATCGCTGCGGCTTTCGTATTCAGCAGCAGGGTGTCCTCTGGCCCGGGCAGAGACACGCCGCTAATTCTCGGCTGAATCCTGTGCACATTTTGTTTAGTGACATTTTTGATGCCGTTTTGAATGCTTAAATAGCACCATCTAGTGACTTTTCAGGGTGTCTCTGGCGATTTCCTGCCATGTGGAGTTGGCAGCTCCGAGCACCAGCCCCGGGACTACGCCCATCGCTCTGGGGCTGGGCACCCCCAGCCCAAGGGCCAGTCAGCACCGGGTCTGGGCAGCATCACCAGTTGCCAGGCAGAGCCGGCCTCAGCAGGGCTCGGTTCCATACTTCTCCCTTGTAGGGTCTGGGGTGGGGCTGCAGGACTCGCCCGGCGCCTGCCATGGCCCCATTGAGGCCCCCAGAGCAGCTGGGATGACGCTGGAGAGCGGGGCCAGCCGCCCCATAACAGGACACAGCAAAGTGCCTGGGCTGCTCCATCTGCTTGGCCTCCTGCCCCACACCCAGGGCCGGCTCCAGGCACCAGGCAACCAAGCTGGTGCTTGGGGCGGCACCTGGAAGGGGGCGGCGCGGCGCTCGGGCCGCCGGGGAGAGCGGGGCCACAGCCGGGCTCGCCGCCCTCCCCCCGGCGCTCTGGCCGCCCTCCCCCCCGCGCCCTCCCCCCGGCTGCCGGGGGCAGAGCGGCGAGAGCTCGCCGCCCTCTCGCCGCCCTGCCCGAGGGGGGGGGGGGGGCGGCGGAGGCTTTTTTGCCTGGGGCGGCAAAAAAGCCAGAGCCGGCCCTGCCCAAACCCCTCGCTGCTGGGGGGGAGATAGGCCGGGGGGTGGGGGGATCACTTGGCTTTGTCTCTGTAAATTTAGTCCTAGTGAAAGGTTCAGGGCTGGCGTCTCAGGGAAAAGATCTGAGCTCCCCGTTCCCATGGGCCTGAGCCCTGCCCCCCAGGCACCCCACCAGAGCGGGGGCTCAGTCTCCGTGGGTCAGGCACAGCTCGGCCTCCCTGGCTGCTCCCACCATCGATCTCCCATAGGGGCTTTTCAGGCCCCCCAGTCTCTGAGCCCCTCCCCCTCTCTGCTGCATTCACCCTCCCGCCCCCACCCCCCGTGGGGCAGGGCTGGGCCATTGTCCCCATGGTCCAGCTGGGGAGGGAGGCCCAGAGAATTCAGTGACTGGCCCAGGGTCACACATGGAGTCGCGGGCAGAGCCGGGAATTGACCCCTGGGATCCCGGCTCAGACGCCAGCCCCTGAGCTCCTCTCTGGACCCCTCTGTGACAGCACCCCAGGTGTGGTGCATTGGCCCAGCCTTGGACGTGGGTCTGGGAGGACCCGTTTGGAGTGTCAGACACCCCCCGCCCTCCTCCCCCCGGGTCCCCCGGCCTCCTTGGGTCAAACCTCGGAGCCGTTAGCACCCCTGCCCCACACTGTTAGCTTCCTTCAGCGAGTCCCCCTGGGCTGGGCACCTCTGAGAAACGTGTACCCCAAAGGGGGCAATGCCCCCCCCAGCATGGGCAGGGACTCAGGCAGCCTGTCACAGCGGGTGGGTTTATGAGGTGATTGGCACACGGTATGGGAAGCCCTCAGGCCAGCACAGAGAAATGGGGTACATCAGAGTTCCTTTGGGGGTCTCCCAGCCCCAGCCAAGCCGTGTGGACCCCTTGGCTTCCGCTTTGGGCCTCTTTGTCCCCTGTCCCCCTCTTTGTCTCTAGTTCCCGGGTGAGCTCACCCCCCACCCGGCCCCTCCTCAGTCCGTGTTCTTGGCCAGGGGAATGGGGCGCAGCTCCCTTGCTGAGAGGCAGGAAGTCCACACGCTCTGGGCCGTTGGGCCTCTGCAAAGAGTAAACAGCCTTTCCCCCCCACCTAGCGAACAATGCAGCATATAGGGGAAACTGAGGCACACACAGTATTCATACAAAATATTACAGACAATTCCCACTCCATCCCCCAAACAGCCGATCGGAGCTGGCACCCCTAGGAGGGTAATGTCCCTGGGAGGGCCCCTTCAGGGCGCCAGACCCACTTAGTGTCTCTCTCTCTCTGACTAGGGCAAGTGACTTGACTTCACCACCTCCTGGAACCGAACCTCGGAGCCGTCAGCACCCTGCTTCACGCCGTGAGCTCCCTGCAGCGAGTCCACCTGGGTGGGATGGTTTGCTTATAAGAAGCACACGGGATCTTTTTCAGGGGAAAAGGCAACACGCCACGTTTATTGGAAATACAACAATTAGCATATGCATTCAATCACACACACACACTGTCCTGCCAGTCGATGTCATAGTTACCAGTCCAGAGTCCGGATCAATCTAGTGGCCAGCTCGGTTGATTATGGGTAGGGAGGAGCCGAGTTCTGTCGGTCGTGACACGATGCTCCAGGGAAGTCTTGGCAGGACGAACCCAAAGTTTCCTGGCAAAGCCCCCTGTTTATATAGTGATCTTCCTTCATTGGGACCAACGAGTTCTGCACCGTCATGCTGAATTGTCCTTTGACAAGTGCTTCTTTTCTTAAATTGTTTTTCTCATCCTTTATCTTATCCTTTATCCACTTATCTTCTAACTCACACATTCCTTATTCACACACAAAACAGGATTGATTTACACAGAGCATTTGAATAGGAACATCAAATTGCAATGCAGGAGAAAACAATCATGGCATTCTTTTACTTATTTCAAAATGCTAAACCTATAACAAAGTGGTGATGTCCCTAAAGGTCTGTTACTGCCTTGAAATCAGCTTCAGACACAAGATTCTGGCTGATGCATCTTTACCAATGGCCCATTCGGCCCATTCCTTCCTGCTTTCAGAAAGGGTGGCTGGCAGAATATGGTGAAATCATACACCAGTACATTTAATAAATGCTGCATTATTATTCTTTATCCTTCATTCTCAATTATACAAAGTACAAGCGTAAAATCCTCCTACTACAAGGACACAGAGAGCCTTGTGCACCCAAAGGGAGCGCTGCCCTGCCGACAACATCTGCAGGGACTCAGCCAGCGTGGGGCAGCGGAAGGGTTTGTTAGTTGGCTGCACCGCAGCGTACACAGCCCTTGGTTAGCGCAGAGAGCAGAGTTTCAGCCTGGTCAGCCCAGAGCCCTCTGACCCCTCCTTTTCCCAGCTCAGGAGAGAGCCCCAGCTTCCAGCCCCCCACACTTCACACACACACACCCCCGAACTGGCCCCTCCTCAGCCCTTTGTTCCCCCACTGGGCACACCCGGCAGGCTTCCTGCTGAGGGGTCAGCCACCCATGGTCGTTAGATGCTGGGTACCAAAGGTCCAGGCAATGGAAGTGGCAATTATCTTCTCGGACTCTCCATGGACATGGGGCCCAGGCCCCTCAACTGGCATCTGTCACCTCTGGGTCTCTGCAGAGTACACAACCTTTCCCTGCCACCTAGTTAACCGTGCAGCACGTAGGGGTAACGGAGGCACACACAGTATTCGTTCAAAATAGTTCCGAAAATTCCCGTTCTGTGACAGCTCCCAAATGTCCAACATGCCCCGAACCTCTCAGAGGAAGGAAAATCCCAACCCCCCAGCCCGGGCCCCGATCTCTCAGCACTCCAAAGCAGATCAGCCCTCGGGGCCCTGAGCTCTGGAGCCGGGCACAGATCCAGCCCCAAGATCCATGTCCCCAGGAGAGGGGCTGATCCCCATGCCTGGGCCGGTGCAACCCCCTCAGGGCCTGGACTCCCCTGGTCTAATGTCCTGGTAGCCCCTGGAAGGAGAGAGCAGAGGGGATGGGTTAGGGGGTGCAACGGCCCCACCCCCACCCCAGAGAGGGAGAGGACTCACCTGCGTCTGCTCCGCCACAGCACCACGGCCACGGCGGCTACGGCCACAACCCCCACGGTGATGCCCACGGCCAGGCCGGGGCCCCAGGACCTGCTGTGCTCTGTAAAACAGGGGGTGCCGTGCTGGGAACGGGGACAGGAGTATGGGCTCTGTTCCCTCAGCCTCCCCCGCAGGCCCCCCCCCGATCATCTCATCCGACCCACTGCTCTCAGCCCCCCTGACCCTGTTCCCTCAGCCTCCCCTGCAGTCCCACCTGCTCCTCCCACAGTCCCACCCCCTCAGCCTCCCTCTGCTCCAGTGCTGCTCCCCTCTGTCCGATCCCCTCCAGACCCCTGCCCCTCTCCCCAACCACCGCAAGCCCTCCCCAGCCCTGCCTCTCTTCGCTCCACCCAGCCCACTCCACACAGATCTCTCCCCCCACCCCATTCGTGCTCCCCTCAGCCCCCAGCCTGCTCCCTCCATCCAGGTCCTGTCCCGTTCCCCTCAGCTCCTCCATCCTGCTCCCCCTGGTCCATCCCCACAGCCCCCCCCCACCCCCTCTGCTTCCCTGCGCCCCATCTCGCTGCCTGGACCACCCCCGTCCCACTCAGGACGTGCAGGAAAAGCCCCCAGAGACCACGACGCCCCCCCCCCCCCGCCGGGACATGCACCTACCCCAGGGGATCAGCAGGCTCCGGCCCCCCAGGCTGCTGTGCTGCACCCGGCAGGCGTAGCTGTGCCCGGCGCCCGGCCCCACGGCCAGGGAGCTGCGCAGCTGGTAGGTCAGGTCTGCGTTGGGCAGGATCCCGCTGGAGTTCAGCCGCCCACCCGGCCCCACCTCCTCCCCAGGCCACGCGGACGGGCCGGGGGTAGAAACCGGTGACCCGGCAAACCAGCAGTACCGGCGCGGGGGTCCCGGCTGCGGGAGGCGCTCGGGCAAACACCACGGCGACCGGCCGCTCTGAGACAGGAGGGGAGAGACGGGGCGGGGGAGAGGGGACGATTCAGCCTGAGCCTCAGGGACTCACTAGCCAAGCCCAGCTCCATTCCCCAGGGTCAGGTGTTGGCCCCGCTGTCCTGGCCAGACCCCAATTCTGCCCCCTGCAGTTACCAGCGATGACAGAACCCCCTTCACTTCCTGTCTTAAACTGCTGTGCAGTGCGGCTATGAAATGGCTACAGTGCTCCACCCTAGATATAGCTGCATTTGTACTCCAGGCAAGGGTCGCTGTACCAACAGCCCCTGTGCCCCACCCCAGAGGTGGCTGCATCTCAGCGAGCCGGGAGTGGTGACCAGCCTCACCTTGCCTCTCCAGAGACTCTCTCCCGTACTGGGCAAAGGTATCGATCCCATAGACACACATTGTTCTCTGGAGGAACGGAAACAGGGTGGAAATGCTCGTATCCCGGTTGACAAGATCCTGGACGTAGCTTCCCAGCTCATCCCTGTGCCGAGCGACCCATTTGCCTGTGCCCACGTCGAAGCTGATGAAGTCCTCGCCGTTCACCGCAGCGTCACAGAATCGTCTCAAGGTGCCGTTGGGGTGGAGCTTGCAGCTGAAGGAGACCTGGGTAACAAAGGGGTCTGGAACAGGAACATAAGAACATAACATAAGAACGGCCGTACCGGGTCAGACCAAAGGTCCATCTAGCCCAGTATCCTGTCTATCGACAGTGGCCAATGCCAGGTGTCCCAGAGGGAGTGAACCTAACAGGCAATGATCAAGTGATCTCTCTGCTGCCATCCATCTCCACCCTCTGACAAACAGAGGCTAGGGACACCATTCCTTACCCATCCTGGCTAATAGCCATTAATGGACTTAACCACCTCGAATTTATCCAGTTCTCTTTTAAACGCTGTTATAGTCCTAGCCTTCACAACCTCCTCAGGTAAGGAGTTCCACAAATTGACTGTGCGCTGCGTGAAGAAGAACTTCCTTGTATTTGTTTTAAACCTGCTGGAAGGGCAGGGGGGATGAGGACGGGCATCTGGAGGTCACCATGGGGGGGCAGAAATAGACAGACGGGGGGCCAGGGTTACGACAGAATGTCAAGTGATATGAGGACGTTTGGCACAAGATGGCAGCGGGATTGTGGGGCGGCCCTGGCTGGAGTTCAGGGTACCTTGCAGTTTCTGTTTATAGCTGATTTTTCGAATTGCTCTAAGGTCCAAGTGTATAGACAGATTGGCTTGAAAATCACTGTGAGACTTCAGGGCCTGAGGCATCTGGGGCCCCTTGGTCATGGGGTTGGTGAGATATAGACCCCCGCCCAAATGACCTGCCTTTTAAATGTTTTATTTGTTTAGATGCTCTAGAGAAAACTGTGGCCCTGAGCCTCAATAAACGTACATCCCTGGGCTCCCCTGAGCTCGGCTCTGCACCGGTAGCAAGGACACGTTTGGCTTCCCAACACAACGTTACACAAGTCCCCAGGCCTTGGCTCTGTCTGTGGAGCGGGATGCCAGGCGGTGGCACCTCTGCCCACAGACAGTTCACACCTCTGCGAGCAATTGTTTCCTCAGCAGCACCTCAGGGCGTGACACACCGAGTCACACACTCGCTCAGCGGGAGAGGCTGCAACCTCGGAGCCCCGGGAGAACCCATCCAAGCCCTGTCACTGAGCGGTTCCTGCGGCTGTGAGCTGTAATCACACGGCCGGCTGTCACTCTGTCGTGAAACGCACCTGCCCAGGCAGATTGCCATGAGACTAGCTCTGCCCCACCAAGGTGCAGGGGACACTTTGTGGTGCAAATTTGGGGGCAGGTGGTTAAGGGGTTCCTGAGAGAAAGTCTCGCCCGAGGACCTGCTTTTAGTGCTCCAGCATCAGACACCCAGCGCAGACCCTGGGCTGAGCCGCTGAGCAGAGGTGAGCTGGGTCTGTCCCATGTCCTGGGGCAGCGCTGGTTGTGGGGCGGGGGAGGCACTATCTTAGCTCTGCATTTCCTGCTCTTGTGTTGGGGGTTTCATGGTTTGCAGAGTGTCAGTTTTCAATGTCGTTCGGGAGGACAGGTGGCACCGTGAGCAGCTTACACGCTCCTTCCACAAAGGCCTTTGGTAGGACACGTGGCCATGAGCCTAGGGTCAGGGCTGGGACACGGGGCCTTTCCCCTCTAGGACACACAGGCTACAGTCTGGCCCCAGAGCCGGAGGACTGGCTCAGTGGGGTAGAGAATGGGACATGGGGTGTTTCCTGTGACGTTGTGCAGTCTATATGGTTTTATAAAAACTTGATAATAAGTCAATATAATGTAATTGGGATAGTTTTAGAGAAAATACGGTAATAAGTGAATGTAACGTAACTGGGATATGCTTCATGTGAAAGGTCTCTTGTAAGGTATCATTACAAAGCTTATAATCTACTGAGTATGATCATCTGATTTGTATAAATGTACCACTCTTGTATCTAAAACTAGAAATATAAAATGTAACTCTGAGGGCCCATTGTAATTATGTAAAGTGTGGGCCATTAATGATGGTTTGGAATCTTGATGACTCCCATTGTCTGCAGATGGCTGTTTACCTGTGAGTCTCCCTGCATATGTGTGTGCTGGCAAGTGAGTAATGAAGTTTTGCAGTGACATGTGATCATGTCACCTGAACTGGAATCCATCTTTAACCTGGTGCTTTTCCAGTGAGGGGGGGTGGAAACCCAGAGGGACAAAGGATTCCCGCCTTATGCAAAAGATATATAAAGGGGTGGAACAGAACAAAGGGAGAGGAGCCATCATGAAGAATCCCCTAGCTATCACCTGAGCTGCAACAAGAGCTGTACCAGGGGAAAGAATTGTGCCCAGGCCTGGAAGGTGTCCAGTCTGAGAAAAACTTACTGAAGCATCTCTGAGGGTGAGATTATCTGTATTCAGTTTGATTAGACATAGATTTGCGCATTTTATTTTATTTTGCTTGGTGACTTACTTTGTTCTGTCTGTTACTACTTGGAACCACTTAAATCCTACTGTCTGTATTTAATAAAATCACTTTTTATTTAGTAATTTACTCAGAGTATGTATTAATACTTGGGGGAGCAAACAGCTGTGCATATCTCTCTATCAGTGTTATAGAGGGCGAACAATTTATGAGTTTGCCCTGCATAAGCTTTATGCAGGGTAAAACGGATTTATTTGGGTTTAGACCCCATTGGGAGTTGAGCATCTGAGTGCTAAAGACAAGCACACTACTGTAAGCTGTTTTCAGGTAAACTTGCAGCTTTGGGGCAAGTGATTCAGACCCTGGGTCTGTGTTGGAGCAGACTGGAGTGTCTAATTCAGCAAGACAGGGTGCTGGAGTCCTGAGCTGGCAGGGAAAACAGAAGCAGGGGTAGTCTTGGCACATCAGGTGGCAGCTCCCAAGGGGGTTTCTGTGATCCAACCCGTCACATTTCCCTTCTAGGGAATGTTGGCTTCAATCAGCCTAAGGGCTAGGGACTCATTGTTTTGCCCTCCATCCACCCTGCCAGGATACACTCAATCGCTGTGGGGAGTGTGTCAGTTCTCAGCTGTCTGGCGGGTAGTGGGAGGGATGCCCTCAGACTACTCCATACTCACAGCCCTCTCCTTCATCCTTAACCACTTTGTTCACCAGACGGAAGAAGTCAGACAGGTAGCGATGGATCAGCAGCTCCAAGTCCTGCCACTGCTTCGGGGTCTGGCCCTGCTGGGCCCAGGGCTGCAGGAAGCGGATCTCGCAGGTGCTGCAATCCATGTTGTGGGTCTCCAGGTCGCCCAGCAGGGCCATCCCCTGCATGTCCATGGAGCTGGCGTTGTGGAAGACGGTGGTTTTAAGCACCCGGAGGGTGAGAGATGCTGGGGGGAGATGAGGAGAGGCTGGGGGGAGGCGTCAGGAAACAAGTGGAGAAGAAAGCGGGTGGGGAGAGAGATTAATGATTCTCCTGAGCTTCAGGATATCCCTGCAGACTCCTAAACCACCTCCCCCCTCCTCCTTCACCCCCAGGAAGGGTCACTAGCCCAGCGTGGTGCTGCCCCACCCTGGCTTTAGTATTACACCATCCACATCCGCCCCAGTAGGAAAAAAGGGCAGGGAGGGGGTCCCCACTTACCGGCCAGGGCCCCCCATGCCCAGGGGAGGAGCAGCAGAGGGAGCAGCATCCTGGCAGAGGAAGGGGGATCCGGGCTGTGGCAGGTGTCAGGGCAGCGGGACGAGGGGCCCGGGGTCACCCACATGCAGTACGTTCCTACCCAGGGCACACGCCTCTCTGCCCACTTCTCTCTTTGTCTGTCTCTGCTCAGCTCTGTCCCCGCAGCTGCCAGCCCCGAGCTAATCAGGGCAGAGTGAGTCGGTGAGGGGGGTAGCGCGGGAGGGGGATCCCTGGCAGCAAGATCAGAACCAGGCCTTGTCCCAGGGTCAGTGTGTGTGAGACGCCCCCTCCATCTCCTCTGGCCTGGGGTACCGCTGCTCCCAGCACAACCCCTAGCGCCGCCCTGGGGCAATGGGGAGCCCTGACTGCCCGGGGAGAGCCCTATGCTGCCCCCGCACCGCTCCCTGCAGCACAGCCCCTAGCGCCGCCCTGGGGCAATGCGGAGCCCTGACTGCCCGGGCAGAGCCCCCTGCTGCCTCCCGCCCGACTCCCTGCAGCCCAGCCCCTAGAGCCGCCCTGGGGCAATGGGAAGCCCTGACTGCCCGGGGAGAGCCCCCTGCTGCCTCCCGCCCGACTCCCTGCAGCCCAGCACCTAGAGCCGCCCTGGGGCAATGGGAAGCCCTGACTGCCCGGGGAGAGCCCCCTGGTGTCCCCGCCCCGCCCCCTGCAGCACAGCCCCTAGCGCCGCCCTGGGGCAATGGGGAGACCTGACTGCCCAGGGAGATCCCCCTGCTGCCCCCTGCCCCCTCCCTGCAGCACAGCCCCTAGCGCCGCCCTGGGGCCATGGGGAGCCCTGACGGCCCGGGCAGAGCCCCCTGCTGCCCCCGCCCCGCTCCCTGCAGCACAGCCCCCAGTGCCGCCCTGGGGCCATGGGGAGCCCTGACTGCCCGGGCAGAGCCCCCTGCTGCCCCCGCCCCGCTCCCTGCAGCACAGCCCCTAGCGCCGCCCTGGGGCAATGGGGAGCCCTGACGGCCCGGGGAGAGCCCCCTGCTGCCCCCGCCCCGCCCCTTGCAGCCCAGCCCCTAGCGCCGCCCTGGGGCAATGGGGAGCCCTGACGGCCCAGGGAGAGCGCCCCAGCCCCATGTAGGGCCAGATTCGCACGTAGGCAAACTAGGCAGGTACCCAGGACTCAAAACTGTGGCGGGACCCAAAACTGTTGAGCCGGCGCCCTGCTCCTCACCCCACCCGGGGGGCCACCCCCCATCGCTGCACCCTGGCACCGCCCCACACTTGGCCCCGCAAGGAGGGGACGTTGGGGGGCGAGAGCGAGCCCCCCACTCATCCCACAGTGGGGCTGGGGCCGGCTGCCCTGGAGTGAACGTAGGCAATGGGGTGTGTGTATGGGGGGGTCACCCCCTGCCTGCTCCTCCCCTCAGTAGCCCCGTCCATCCCTCCCAATAGCCCCGCCCTCTTTCCTATTAGCCCCTCCCCCTCTCTGCTCCTTCCTCCCGCTCGCTAGCCACGCCCACTCTGTGGCCCCGCCTCCACATTCTCCTCTAAGCCCTCTCCCGGGCTCCGCCCTTTCCTCCTCATCCCTTCAGGCAGGACAACCAATCAGGACGCGCTGCCGTGTGTGTGCGTCAGTAGTTGCCGGGGAGACTCAGCCTGAGCGTCAGGAGGGAGCGAGGAAAAAAAGGCGGGAACGGGGGGCAGGGGGGGGGGGGGGGGGCGAGGCTCCAAAGGCCCCAGAGAGCGGGAGGTGAGAAGGACCAACTGTCACCTGAGGGAGGGGGAGGAGCCAACTGTCACCTCAGGGGGTGGGAGGGGGAGGGTAAACCGTCACTTGAGGGAGTATGAGGGGGAGGGGACAACAGTCACCAAAAGGGGAGGAGCCAACTGTCATCCCTCAGGCTATAGACAGGCTGGGTTGTTATTGTAGGGTTGCCGGGGAGCGCTGGGGCTGTGGACAGGCTGGGATGTTATTGTAGGGTTGCTGGGGAGCGCTGGGCTGTGCACAGGCTGGGTTGTTATTGTAGGGTTGTTGGGGAGCGCTGGGGCTGTGGACAGGCTGGGTGATTATTGTAGGGATGCTGGGGAGCGCTGGGGCTGTGGACAGGCTGGGTTGTTATTGTAGGGTTGCTGGGGAGCGCTGGGGCTGTGGACAGGCTGGGTGGTTATTGTAGGGTTGCTGGGGCACACTGGGGCTGTGCACAGGCTGGGTGGTTATTGTAGGGTTGCTGGGGAGCGCTGGGGCTGTGGACAAGCTGGGTGGTTATTGTAGGGTTGCTGGGGAGCGCTGGGCTGTGGACAGGCTGGGTTGTTATTGTAGGGTTGCTGGGGAGCGCTGGGGCTGTGGACAAGCTGGGTGGTTATTGTAGGGTTGCTGGGGAGCGCTGGGGCTATGGACAGGCTGGGTGGTTATTGTAGGGTTGCCGGGGAGCGCTGGGGCTGTGAACAGGCTGGGTGGTTATTGTAGGGTTGCTGGGGAGCGCTGGGGCTGTGGACAGGCTGGGTGGTTATTGTAGGGTTGCTGGGGAGCGCTGGGGCTGTGGACAGGCTGGGTTGTTATTGTAGGGTTGCTGGGGAGCTCTGGGGCTGTGGACAGGCTGGGTTGTTATTGTAGGGTTGCTGGGGAGCACTGGGCTGTGGACAGGCTGGGTTGTTATTGTAGGGGTCCTGGGGAGCGCTGGGGCTGTGGACAGGCTGGGTTATTATTGTAGGGTTGCTGGGGAGCTCTGGGGCTGTGGACAGGCTGGGTTGTTATTGTAGGGTTGCTGGGGAGCGCTGGGCTGTGGACAGGCTGGGTGGCTATTGTAGGGCTGCTGGGGAGCGCTGGGGCTGTGGACAGGCTGGGTGGTTATTGTAGGGTTGCTGGGGAGCTCTGGGGCTGTGGACAGGATGGGTTGTTATTATAGGGTTGCTGGGGAGCGCTGCGGCTGTGGACAGGCTGGGTTGTTATTGTAGGGTTGCTGGGGAGCGCTGGGGCTGTGGACAGGCTGGGTGGTTATTGTAGGGTTGCTGGGGAGCTCCGGGGCTGTGGACAGGCTGGGTTGTTATTGTAGGGTTGCTGGGGAGCGCTGGGGCTGTGGACAGGCTGGGTTGTTATTGTAGGGTTGCTGGGGAACTCTGGGGCTGTGGACAGGCTGGGTTGTTATTGTAGGGTTGCTGGGGAGCACTGGGCTGTGGACAGGCTGGGTTGTTATTGTAGGGGTTCTGGGGAGCGCTGGGGCTGTGGACAGGCTGGGTTGTTATTGTAGGGTTGCTGGGGAGCTCTGGGGCTGTGGACAGGCTGGGTTGTTATTGTAGGGTTGCTGGGGAGCTCTGGGGCTGTGGACAGGCTGGGTTGTTATTGTAGGGTTGCTGGGGAGCGCTGGGCTGTGGACAGGCTGGGTTGTTATTGTAGGGTTGCTCCTCAGTTCTGTGCTGCCTCACGCTGGTCTCATGATAACAGAGACATGCAATGACCATGCCCGGTTGGATTCAGTGCAAATCACTGCCTCGTGGCAGGGACCCTATGTGGGGTACGGTTGTTCTGGGGGTGGGGGGCCTCACTGTGCAGGAGGAGTCACCTGCTTGGTTTCCCCCACTTGGCCCCGGAGCAGATGCTGCTTTTCCAGATTGAATCTCCCCCAAATTCATCCTCCGGGTTCCGGCTCTTAGCTCAACCCCATTGCTGGGGTCAGGGCAGGTTTGGGTTTGGGGCCCTGCCCCCCTGGGGGTCCCCTATTTCCCCCTGAGGTGACCCCCCCATCACGACACCCCCACTGGGCCGTGTGATGGAGGGAAGGAGGCCGGGCAGTCGCAGCCACAGACAGACCCCACACGTCCTGCTGGAGGATGCCACGTGCCGTCCCTGTATCTCCGCCGTGGAGCAGGCATAGCGGGTCCCTGCACAGCGAGACAGCAGGAGACACTGGGGAGCAGCCTCCCAGCCCCCTGAGAGCGCAGCGAGGTGACTGCAATGGGTTTCACACCGTTTTGCCGGTGGTGGTTGTACCACGTGTGCTCTGCAAGGCTGATGCTGGGGTTTATCTGCTTTTGCAGCAGGGGGCTTTGTTATTTTGTCTTGTGTGTTTTAGGGTCGACATCTGAGCTCTGAGGCAGCACACAAAAGACCCTCCTGTGACACGCCAGCGTGTTCGGTCCCTGGCTATTAGTGACAATAAGACGAGACAGGCTGGTTATTTCTGCAATATCACTTGTTAGCACCAGGGCCGTGCACATTCTGGTTTCTCACCATTTCCTTACATGGTTTTAGGTTTGCGCTGACAGTTAACCGCCAGCCAAGCAAGCAAATACCATTAGCCCCTGTTGCAGAGAGAAGGAAATGGGGAGCTGCAGCAGAGCTTGACAGAACCCAGGTGTCCTGACTCCAGTCTGGCGTGGTGGCTGCAACACTGTCCTGGCCAGCCCCTGCAGTGGAGGCTCTGACGGCCTTTCATTGCATGCCCTTGCTCTAGAAAGGGAACCCTTCTGCCAGGTGGAGTCGGCAGCCACAAGACCAGGTTCCACATCTAGGGGTTCCCCTTAACAATACAGCCCAGAACCGGCTCGAGCCCCCACCCAGTAATCTGGGAAAATTAAACACCCCCCCCCCCCCAGCGCCTCTAAGAGGCAACACTTCCCCTCACGCAAGCACTGAGTCTGTGTCTAGCAAAGAGAACTTGTAATGCACATGGGAAAGGAACCCGGCATTGATTTGGTAAAACACCACAACCACTAGTCATAAGCATGTGACTGTGACGGGTTGGATCACAGAACCCCCCTTGGGGCTGCCAACTGATGTGCCAAGACTACTTCTGCCCCTGTTTCCCCTGCCAGCTTGGGACTCCAGCACCCTGTCTTGTTAAGCCAGACACGCCCGTCTGCTCCAACACAGACCCAGGGTCTGAACCACATGCCCCAAAGTTGCAGACTTAACTGAAAGCAACTTAAGAAGTGTTCCTGTCTTTAACACGTAGATGCCCAACTCCCAATGGGGTCCAAACCCCAAATAAATCCGTTTTACCCTGTATAAAGCTTATACAGGGTAAACTCGTAAATTGCTCGCCCTCCATAACACTGATAGAGAGATATGCACGGCTGTTTGCCCTCCCAGGTATTAATACATACTCTGGGTTAATTAATAAGTAAAAAATGATTTTACTAAATACAGAAAGTAGGATTTAAGTGGTTCCAAGTAGTAACAGAACAAAGTGAAGTACCAAACAAAATAAAATAGAACACGCAAGTCTATGTCTAATACAGTAAGAAAACTGAATACAGATAAAAACTCACCCTCAGAGGAATTCCAGTAAGCTTCCTTTTACAGACTAGCCTCCTTCTAGTCTGGGTCCAGCAATCAATCACACCCCCTGTAGTTATTGTCCTTTGTTCCAGTTTCTTTCAGGTATCCTTGGGGGTGGAGAGGCTATCTCTTGAGCCAGCTGAAGACAAAATGGAGGGGTCTCCCAGGAGTTTAAATAGACTTTCTCTTGTGGGTGGAGACCCCTCCCTCCCCCTGTGTAGAATTCCAGCTACAAGATGGAGTTTTGGAGTCACATGGGCAAGTCACATGTCCATGCATGACTCAGAATTTACAGGTAGCAGCCATGGTTCACATGCTACCTTGAATGTCCTCATGTAGACTTCTTATGTGGATTGGAGCCTCCCAAGATCCATTGTCCGTTAAGTGCTTCTTGATTGGGCACTTAACTTGCAAATTCCTTTCTAAAGAAGCTGACCAAATGCCTTACTAAGGTTATTTAAAATCAAACAAGTATGTGGCCAATATTCATAACTTTGAATACAACAATGATACATGCATACAAATAGGATGAATATATTCAGTAGATCATAACCTTTACAGAGATTTGTTACATGGCATATGTAGCATAAAACATATTCCAGTTTTGTCATAGATACATTCATAAGCATATTTCTATAAAGCCTCATGTGGTGCAACGTCACAGTGACCATGTGCAAAACGCCCACCCCCAGTACGTTGGGCAGTGCCCTTTGCCTCAGTTCCTCACTTGCGCTGTGAAAGTCCAACAAAGAAATGCTCCTTTCACACGCCACTCCCCTCTCCCTCTCCCTCCGCTGCGCCCCCCTCACAGCTGCTGTCCTTGGCCAGCAAAGACTCCGAGTCCGGAGGTGCATTCACATGAGTTCGTCTCCCACCCCCATTGAGTGATGCCCCAGCTGCTGCTGCCACCACCAGGGCAATACAGCAATGCCACCATTCACTGTGCTCCCCGCCGTGCTCGTTTGTTCTGTCCCAGATGGCCATTGCCCTGCGCCATCGCTTTTTCTGCTGCCACCGACCTGCCTCTCTATTGCAACCTCTGTGCTGCCACATCTTGAGGTCACACCGCTTAACCCAGCTCTCAGTGATTTCAGCAGTGAGCGGGGGAACCTCACTGCTAGTGCAGGCTGAGCAGTCGCTGCCTTGAACCCCTGTCCCACAGCAGGTCTAGGCCTTAGCACTAAGGCTACGTCTTCACGACAGGGGGGGGTCGATTTAAGATACGCAAATTCAGCTACGCGAATAGCGTAGCTGAATTCGACGTATCGCAGCCGACTTACCCCGCTGTAGGGACGGTGGCAAAATCGACCTCTGCGGCTTCCTGTCGACGGCGCTTACTCCCACCTTCGCTGGTGGAGTAAGACCGTCGATTCGGGGATCGATTGTCGCGTCACGATGAGACGCGATAAATCGATCCCCGAGAGGTCGATTTCTACCCGCCGATTCAGGCGGGTAGTGTAGACCTAGCCTCAGACCTGGTTATCAGTGACTTGAGCTTAGGGTGACCAGACAGCAAGTGTGAGAAATCGGGACAGGGGTTGGGGGGGTAATAGGCGCCTATGTAAGACAAAGCCCCAAATATCGGGACTGTCCCTATAAAATCAGGACATCTGGTCACCCTACTTGAGCTCCAGGGATCATTTAACTAAAGAAGGGACTCTCGACTGAGTCTAATTGGCTCTGCCTTTCAATAAGAGAGAGCAGAAGGGTCTGATGGTGCGTAGAATCCTTAGGCCATGTCTACACTAGTTCACTTACAGCAGGCGCCGCTGTAGCGCTTTGGGGGAAGATGCTCCAAGCCGATGAGAGAGAGCAAACCCTGCCTCAGCGAGAGGCCATAAGTATGTCGGCCCCGCTGTTACCCCAAGGGGAGTAAGTTAGCGCTTCAGAGAGAAAATACTCCAGAAATGGTAGGGGGAAATATGGAAAAGGAAAGCCCCTTTTCTCAGAAGAGCAGACTCGGCTCCCTTCCGTGTCTGTCACCGGTGGATTTAGCTTACAATAAGGGTGTCCCTCCCTTCCTGTGGGATGTAATAAAAATGAAGACAAGACAAGGTAATATGGTGCAAACAAAGGTTAGTGTATTAAGGGTAACGGTACAGAAAACTGGGAAAATGGGGGGAAGAAACACAAACTTAACCATACAGTGATTCAGTGACTGGCTTTAGGAGCTTGACGCTCAGACCCACAAAACCTCCCTTGGCATTTGGAAAAACAAGAAATGAAACCCCAATACAGAAACCTTTCCTATGATTTAGGCGCAGTGGACACAGCGCACAGGTGCGAAGCCCGGGACCTTCTACTCTCCGGCTGATTTAGCGCCTTCGAGGAGGACTACTGGGGAGTCCCGACGACTGTTGGATTTCGTCGCAGGTGGGAAGACCCTGTGGGATGATGGACACCAGGAAAGCAGGACCCTCCACAGGTAAGATGGATAGTGGCGGGATAGCTGGTACTCTTCTCTCTAGCTCTGGAGCGTTAGGAAGACCTGACCATGCACGCGCAAACGCTGGAAGGGACAGCCCTGCGCAGGCGCTGAGCAAGTTCTTATATAGACTTTGTGGTGGGAAACGTTTTGAGGGAATAGGATGTTGGGGGTTGGTTTTGGCGGGAAAAACTGGTTCAGTCCGGTTTGAGCCAGGGAAATCCAGTGTCTTTAACAGTAAACAAGTCTGCTTACAAAGATGGAATCCGAGGGTTACAGATGATATACTCCATATTGGATTTCATTAAAGCCAGTGACTTACATAACCTTTACCTTATACACACTATTAAAACAGCTAATTAAACACATTTAAACAGTACCAACACAACACCGCCTCTACATCAACACTTAGCTCAGTATAACTACGTCGCTCAGGAGTGTGGATTATTCCCACGTAATTTCTAGTGTAGAGTTGTTCTTAGACAGAATCCCCCCCACTGGATAGAAACTCCGCTCCCACCCTCTTTCCCTTCCCATAGGGATTTGGCACCCCTACCGCCTGCTTAGCGAGTGCAGTGCCAGGAGCATAATCTCTAAAAAAAGGTCTGCTAAGCACAGATCTGCTGCCCTTTACTTATACCATATGGATAACAACATTGCAGGACCCCTGCATTCAAATTTAATTGTTTTTATTAAAGCTAATGCTAAAATTATCTCATACACGGGTTAAGGAAAGAGTATGTATACATCTGAGTGTAGTGCTTAAATTATTCAAATGTACAAAGTTTGGTTTAAAAGTCATAAAACACATAATCTGTAATATCCCAAATTAAGGTTAATACATTTAAACATTAGCATCCAACTATTTGGGTACATCACTCCTAAAAAATTATACTAAGAGTGGCTTGTGGAAAGCAAATATAGCAGTGAGTGTAGATTGTCCCTCAGTAATTGAGAATTTAGGATAGGGTGTCCCTCTGGGAAGTATTTCAGTAACTGATCACCTTGGCAAGGCAGCTCTGCTGCTGGATACCTAGGCAGGTGTGTTTATGCAAATACGGTCTGGTCCTGATGTCAGGGGAGAGCTCATTCAGACCCGGCTTACACATCCTGTGTGGAAGCAAAATGTGACTATAGGCAGGACTCTGTCTAGCTTGTTTTATTCCATGGATGGGGGTATCGGTAAGTGGGTGGTTGATGTTGGCAGTGACCTGCGCGACCAGCCACTCACCTGTTAGAGAGGGAGCAAGAGAAGCTGATGGAGGTGAGCTAGGAACAAGGGCTCCCTAAACCCGAGTAAAGAAGTGGCTCCCTCATGAACATAGAACATAAGAAAGGCCGTACTGGGTCAGACCAAAGGTCCATCTAGCCCAGTATCTGTCTACCGACAGTGGCCAATGCCAGGTGCCCCAGAGGGAGTGAACCTAACAGGCAATGATCAAGTGATCTCTCTCCTGCCATCCATCTCCATCCTCTGACGAACAGAGGCTAGGGACACCATTCTTACCCATCCTGGCTAATAGCCATTTATGGACTTAGCCACCATGAATTTATCCAGTCCCCTTTTAAACATTGTTATAGTCCTAGCCTTCACAACCTCCTCAGGTAAGGAGTTCCACAAGTTGACTGTGCGCTGCGTGAAGAAGAACTTCCTTTTATTTGTTTTAAACCTGCTACCTATTAATTTCTTTTGGTGACCCCTAGTTCTTGTATTATGGGAATAAGTAAATAACTTTTCCTTATCCACTTTCTCAACATCACTCATGATTTTATATACCTCTATCATGTCCCCCCTTAGTCTTCTCTTTTCCAAACTGAAGAGTCCTAGCCTCTTTAATCTTTCCTCATATGGGACCCTCTCTAAACCCTTAATCATTTTAGTTGCTCTCCTGTTTGGTCTAAGGAGTCTGTGTTGTACCCAGCCCGCAGCACAGCTCCTCGGAACCTGCTGGGAACTAGGGCCTGTTCTGGGGAGTCCCCATCCCCCAAGGCTGCTGGGCTGCATTTTGACCTGCAAGTTATTACATGGTTTTTCATGCATTTAGCAAAAAGGGAAGCAGCTTGGAGGGTAGCACAGGTCAGTCTCAAAATTCAGGGTCAGGAGTTCATCCATTTCTGGTGCGTTTCTCAAGTGAGTTGGATTTTTCAAAGGGGAAGTGGATTTGTTTCGTAACTAGAGAGGCACTGACTGATTTGCAGGCACTTCACACCGTGTCTGCAACTCCCTGATGGTCCAGGAGTGTGTGGGACTAGAGAGGAGACCTGGAGGGAAGGCAGGAGGGCACCACTGGAGCCCAGACTCTGAATGGTCTGACTCAGGTTTATGGGGAGCCAGGGGCTGGGCTGAGAGACGGGCAGGAAGTTCCTCGGTCCCTAGAACACTTTCTTTGTGCCAGAAGGGGAAGCTAAAGTAAATTGTGGTGAATCAAAATTTGAGTGAAACCCTCCAGTGCCACTGCATCATGGCCCCATTTCCAGGGCCGCTGGCCCCATCCCAGAGCCATTCACCTTTCTTCAGTCTTCGGGTAGATGCGGAGTCCGGGCGCCAGGAAGATCAGACCCAGCAGGAAGCCCCCGACCCCCGTCAGCATCTTGCTTCTGGCGGAGTCAGACTGCGCCTCTGTGAAAACAGGAACTCAGGTGGTTTGGGCTGAGCCCAGCCTCTCTTTGCCTTTGTAATAATGTCCCTGCTCTCTGCCCCCAGGGGCTCTGACCCAGGCCCATCCCCTGAAGGCTTCACACCCAGAGACTCTTACCCCAGTGCACAGTGAGAGGGTCCCTCAGGCTGATGTGCTCCACCTGGCAGGTGTAGACGTCCCCGCGCCGTAGGGTGACCAGATGTCCCGATTTTATAGGAACAGTCCCGATTTTTGGGTCTTTTTCTTATATAGGCTCTTATTACGCCCCACCCCGTCCCGATTTTTCACACTTGCTGTCTGGTCACGCTACCGCGCTGGGGGCTCATCTCCAGCATCACCAGGATCTGGAAGGTCCAGTCTCCATTCTGGAGCAGCTCCGTGGACACCATCTCCCCCCCTCGGGGGTAAAACCTCATTATGGAGCAAACCAGCAGGTGGGGGTGGGGCTGGAACCCCAATCTGAGGGGGAAACTTTCACCATGGGTTGAACTGGAAGGGACAGGAGAGAGTGAGCTGGAAAAGGGGTGAGAGATGGGAGTGGGACTCAGAGAACAGGTTCCAGCTCCAATTCTTACAGCCTTCCTTGGAAGAGGCTGCCCCAGTGTGGGGATCTCTGCTCACCGGGGGGCTCCGTGCAATGAACCAGGTGGGTTCTCAGCACTGTCAGTGTCACTAGCAGAGCCCCAGCCCCCAGGGCTGCTCCAAAGGGAAGGGGACAGGGAGACTCACCCAGAGAACTTCTCTGCACAGCTACGAGCACCAGCCCCCGGGACTCTGCCCATCTCCCCGGGGGGCACCTCCAGGCAAGGGGCCAGGCAGCATCGGGGCTGGGCAGCATCACCAGGAAGAGCTGGGCTCAGGTGCCCCCTTCCCCGAGTGTAGTGGGGAGGGGAGGGGATGCAGGGTCCCAGCAGCCCAGCTGGCCCAGGGTCAGGCAGGGACAGGGCAGGATGTGAAGGGAAGCACGGGAGACGCCAGGCGGGTTAGGTTAATTTAACCCTTTTGCTGCTGTCTCTGCCTGATCCACTCGGCCCCTTGAGAGCCACCGTGCAGGCGAGGGGCACAGACCCCTGGGCAGAGGGGGGCCCCAACGGATGGTGCAAGGGCGCTGCCCAGTGGACAGTCCTGGGAACGAAGGTGCTGCTCCTGTCCGGGAAAGGCTGGCTCCTGCCCTAGACGCAGAAGGGGCTTCCCCACTTTTGGACTCCTAGATCCCCAGGCGGGAAGGGACCATTGTGACCAGGGCCGGCTCCAGGCACCAGCTTAACAAGCAGGTGCTTGGGGCAGCCAAGGGAGAGGGGCGGCACCTGCGGCAATTCGGGGGCGGCAGGTCCCTCACTCCCTCTAGGAGCGAAGGACCTGCCGCTGAACTGCCGCCGCCGATCGCGGCTTTTTTTTTTTTTTTTCCAATTGCAGCCGGGGCGATCGCGATCGCGGCTTTTTTTTTTTTTTTTTGCTTGGGGCGGCAGAAATGCTGGAGCCGGCCCTGATTGTGACCGTCTAGTCTGACCCTGTGCAGAACTGGGGCAGGCCCGGCTGGGCTGGGGGCCGATGGAGGCTGGAAGCCCGAAGTCTGCCCCCTCCCCCGGGCACCAGCACAGACCCCGCACCACCCACGGGGCATTAGCCGCTGGGCCAAAGGGGCCTGTGCACAATTGGGGGACCCCAAAAAAAGGGTGCCCGGGCCCCGACCCAGCTCCCCGCAGGCGGAAGGGGTGGGGAGGGGCCTCTGGCAGCACCACAGGCTCGCGGCACTGAACAGCCCAGCTGGGGGTAAGGGCGGGTGCCGGGCTGGTCACAGCCGCAGCGACTCACCTGGGCCCCGGGTGGTGGCTAGTTCCTGGGGGAGCTGTGGGGACCCCCCTGGCAGAACACGCTCACACACAGACCATCCCGCAGGCCCAGGGGCCCACAGACCCTGCCGGGGGGAGCCATATGTGTCACAGCCGGGCCTGGGGCTATATAGGGACTGGGCCCCGCGCTGGGCGCAGGGCTCAGCAGCGTTGGACCCCGGGGCAGCCGCACACGGGCGTGGGGGGGGCTTTAAATTGCCCCCCCCCATCCGCAGGCGGGTCTACAAAGGCTCCCGCGCCCCGCCCCCGCCAGCTGCAGCCGCCCGCAGGCCGGAGAGGCCGGGCCCAGCCCCGGGACCTGGCGCGGGCTCGCGGCGCGGAACAGCTGGGGCTGGCCAGGGCAGGGGCGGGGCGCGGGCAGGCTGCGGGAGGGGCGGGGCCGCGTGAGCACGTATGCAGATCTCCGTGCGAGCGGAGCATTGTGGGAACGGGAGCAGGCTGACGAGCAGGGCCCCAATTGACCGTGCGGGGCTCGGTGGCGAGAAGGGTCCGAGCCCGGGGCCTGTCGGAGCAGCTAGCGGCGGTCGGGGCCGGTGTGGGCGGGGCCGGCGGTCGGTCCGAGTCGAGCCCCACCGTGTGTTGAGAGTATGGGGCGAGCGAGGGCGGGCGGCGGCCGGGGCGGAACAACTCATACTTACCTGGCCGGGGAGATACCATGATCACGAAGGTGGTTTTCCCAGGGTGAGGCTCATCCATTGCACTGCGGGTGTGCTGACCCCTGCGATTTCCCCAAATGCGGGAAACTCGACTGCATAATTTGTGGTAGTGGGGGACTGCGTTCGCGCTCTCCCCTGATCTCGCGGGTGCAAAGAAAGACTGATTCTGGAGGCTGTGAAGTGCTGTTGTAGCGCTTTTTAATTTGTTAGTTGGGGGTTGTGTTTATTTGTTTACTTTGTTCCTGGTTATTTTATGCTGTGTAGAAGTTCACATCTCTGCTCTCAGTTCTGTTATAGTCAGGCCCGTCTGAAATCTCTTAAAACTAAAAGCATCCTGCTGTTTTCTTTCTTCTCTGCAGCTCTTTACTCCGGGGTTCTCACACCGGGGGCTTGGGACCTCTCAAGGGTGTTGTGAGGTTATCACGTGAGGGGTTGCAAGCTGTCAGTCTCCACCCCAAGCTCTGCTTTGCATCCAGCATTTATCATGGTGTTAAATATATAAAGGACTGTTTTTAATGTATAAGGGGGGGGGGTCGCATGCAGAGGTTTGCTATTTGAAAGGGGTCACCAGTACAAACGTTTCAGAACCCCTGCTTTTACCGCTCCATGCCCCTCGGCTGTAATGGGGGACTGCGTTTGCGATTCCCTTGGCACGCAGTGAAGCACAGACAAAGCTGGGAAGGCGGGAGGTGGGGTGTGTGCTGCTCTCTCCTCTGCTCTGGTGCCTGGTGGGGGGCTGCAGCTGATCTGTTCCTTTGCAAGTGGCTCTGTGTCCCCTGCCTTGCTCACCAGTCTGCACTATGGGGACTTGACCCATGGCCTCACTCGCCCCAAGGAGCCCCAGCGGCTCCTCTGCCCCCTTCCCTGCCCACAGCCCTTTGCCCATCCATCCCTCTTGGGCTCTCACCCCTCTGGCAGAAAAACAGCCCCTCCAAAACCTGTCTCACCTGGCACCTGGCAGCACTTGTCCAGGAGGCAGGTTCCTGGCCTGCCCCAGGGCGCCTTTGGCTTTTGCTGTCCATTCTCTCTCTCGGGGCACGGCGGCACTACCGAGACTGGGCCGGCAGAACCCTGTGGCGGAGGAGGTCTGTCTGTCTGTCGCTTTACCCCACCGCCTCCCTGAACGCCGTCAGCTACACTGGGGGTTAGGCCGGGTAGCCGTGTCGCCCAGGAGCGGGTATGACTTCTCACACCCCGGCCGGACAGAGCGATGTAGACGTGACGGTTCAGCACGCACCAAGCCTCTGGACTGGTCTCCTGGGGAACTTACATCAGCACAGCTCCATCTGTCAGGGGTGCGGAGGGAAGAATTCTTCCATCGACCTAGCTCCCGCCTTTCGGGGAGGTAGATGTCCCACGCCGACGGGACAAGCCCGGCTAGCGTCTAGACTGGAGCACCGCGGTGGCACAGCCGTAGTGGCTTAAGCAGAGCCATAAGAACGGCCGTACTGGGTCAGAGCAAAGGTCCATCTAGCCCCGTGTCCTGTCTGCCGACAGCGGCCAGTGCCAGGTGCCCCAAAGGGAATGACAAGAGCAGGGAATCACCAAGTGATCCATCCCCTGTCGCCCATTCCCAGCTGCTGGCAAACAGGCCAGGGACACCATCCCTGCCCATCCTGGCAAATAGTTCTTCCCTCAGGGAGGCCTGGGGCTGTCTCGTCCTCGTGCTGGCTCCCACGTCCCCACAAGCTGGCGCTGTTACAGGCAAAGGCAGAGGAGCCAGAGAGCTGAACCGGAGAGGCGGGGCGGGCGCCCATCCTGTGGTGCCAGTTGGTGCCGGGTTTCCGCCCCATCTGCCCTCCGCAGGGGCTGCTTCCGTTGAAGAGCGCCGGCCTGGGGCCCCCCCAGCTGCCTTCGAAAATGTACGGAAGGAACTGGAGGGAGAGGGCGACGGGCTAATTTTGGGGGAGGAAAAAGGGCCGGATCGAGGGCAGAGCGGGAGCTAGGGCCGGGTCGGGGGCTGGCCACACGGGGAAATACCGCTCTGCTCCGTTACATATTTCACAACGTTATCGCTGAACACAGATTTTTAAAATTACTCTAGGGAAATATTTTCTTTCCATCCCAAACGATGGTGCAAATATACTCCCCCGGCGCCCCTCTCCCATTACCCCAGTATCCGAGCATCTTCCTAATCTGCAGGGGAGTTCTCCTCCGACACTCGTGCGAGGTTGGGAAGCGCCACCAGCCCCATTTCCAAGACGGGGAAACTGAGGCCTAGAGAGACCGAGTGATGTGCCCGAGGGCACCCAGGAAGTCTGTGGCAGAGCAGGGGCAGGGGCCGGATGCTTTTTCTTAAGGAGGGTCCCACCCTCCCCCCCGGTCTGGGCTGCTCCTGGATCGCCCCTGCTCTGCTCCAGCCGCTGAGCCCGGATCAGAACCGCCGCAGGGCTGGGCCAGGCTGCGGGGCGATGGAGGCTGGAAGCCACGTTGGTGCCCCCCGAGTTCTGGCCCCGGCACAGGCAGCCCCAGCAGCTGCTTGAGCTCCGGGCAGCTTGGAGAGGCCCTTGTGCTCTGTGCTGAGGCCCGCAGCCGCCCGCCCGCCCGGGGAGAGCAGGTCCAAGGCCTGGAGCTCGCGAGGCTGCCGCTGAGCTCGCAGCGCGGAACAGCTGGGGCTGGCCAGGGCAGGGGCAGGGCGCGGGCAGGCTGCGGGAGGGGCGGGGCCGCGTGAGCACGTATGCAGATCTCCGTGCGAGCGGAGCATTGTGGGAACGGGAGCAGGCTGACGAGCAGGGCCCCAATTGACCGTGCGGGGCTCGGTGGCGAGAAGGGTCCGAGCCCGGGGCCTGTCGGAGCAGCTGGCGGCGGTCGGGGCCGGTGTGGGCGGGGCCGGCGGTCGGTCCGAGTCGGGCCCCACCGTGTGTTGAGAGTATGGGGCGAGCGAGGGCAGGCGGCGGCCGGGGCTGAGCAACTCATACTTACCTGGCAGGGGAGATACCATGATCACGAAGGTGGTTTTCCCAGGGTGAGGCTCATCCATTGCACTGCGGGTGTGCTGACCCCTGCGATTTCCCCAAATGCGGGAAACTCGACTGCATAATTTGTGGTAGTGGGGGACTGCGTTCGCGCTCTCCCCTGGTCTCGCGGGTGCAAAGACAGAACAACGGGCTCCGGGGAGTTTCTTGTTGCGGGTGTTGTCTTTTCGAGCGGCTGTACGTCACCGCTTTTTCCTGCAGCCTCCCTGCGCACTTTTCTCTCTCCTACGGATCGCCGTTGGGGCGGGTGGCCAGGGGCGGGGGGGTGCTGCTTTTTAAAGCGAGGGGCCCGCTCCCGCCAGAGCAGCGGCTGCCCCTGCACTGCTTGGCGCTGGCTTCTGGCCTTCAACTGCGGTGCGGGGCCTGGGGGGTGGGCCGGGAGGTAGCGGCGGGGAGGGCACTTTCCAGCCGCGGAGGAGAGCGCAGGGCCACAGCGGAGGGCGGCCTTTTGGCGGGGCGGGGGGGGGAGCGCCCCCCATTCTCTGGCCTAAGGGTGAGCGCCGGGGGGCGGGCAGGCTCTTGGGGGGAAGAAGCAGCAGGAGGGTGGGCGGCCCAGGGACGGGGCCTCAGGGGAAGCTCATGAAGTGAGAGCTGGGCCGTGCAGGGGCCGGTCTCTGGTGCCGAGCGGGGGCTGGGGTGACGGAAGGTCCTTAACAGAGGTGGGGCCACCAGCGCCCCCCCCCCCCCCCCCCGTCAGCTCTCGGGCTCCTGTGCCTTTGGCCAGAGGCTTTCTGGGCTGCCGCGGCGCCACCTGGTGGCGATTTGGGGGCCAGCGCCAGGCCGGGAGAAAGCCCGAGGGCCTCACGGACACTGCGCTGCGGGGCGCCCCAGTCGGGGGCAGAAGGCAGGCGGTGCGGGAGAGGGAAGGAGCCTGGGAGTGAACCTGGCGGGTTGCTGGGTGTGGGTGGGGGGAGTATGGGACAGTTTCTTTGGGGGGGGGATTGTTAGGGAGGTGGGGGTCCTCCCCTGTCCCCATGTGGCCTGAAGTCCCCCCGCCCCCCATCAGCCTCTGGCCCAACCGGCCCCGGGGCTGTACGAGGGAGTGAGGAAAAGAGGCGGGAAACGGGCGGGGCGATGGCGCGAGGCGTCAACGGACATGGAGAGCGAGACAGGGGAGGGGCCAACTGTCACCTGAGGGGGTGGGACCAACAGTCACCTGATGGAGGAGTTGGGGGAGGGGCTAATTGTCACCTGAGGGAGGGGGATGGACCAAATGTCACCCTGCTTGGGCTGTGTGGACAGGCTGGGTTGTTATTGTAGGGTTGGTGGGGAGCGCTGGGCTGTGGACAGGCTGGGTTGTTATTGTAGGGTTGGTGGGGAGCGCTGGGCTGTGGACAGGCTGGGTGGTTATTGTAGGGTTGGTGGGGAGCGCTGGGCTGTGGACAGGCTGGGTGGTTATTGTAGGGTTGGTGGGGAGCGCTGGGGCTGTGGACAGGCTGGGTGGTTATTGTAGGGTTGGTGAGGAGCGCTGGGTCTGTGGACAGGCTGGGTGGTTATTGTAGGGTTGGTGAGGAGCGCTGGGGCTGTGGACAGGCTGGGTGGTTATTGTAGGGTTGGTGAGGAGCGCTGGGTCTGTGGACAGGCTGGGTGGTTATTGTAGGGTTGGTGAGGAGCGCTGGGTCTGTGGACAGGCTGGGTTGTTATTGTAGGGTTGGTGAGGAGCGCTGGGGCTGTGGACAGGCTGGGTGGTTATTGTAGGGTTGGTGGGGAGCGCTGGGGCTGTGGACAGGCTGGGTGGTTATTGTAGGGTCGCTGGGGAGCGCTGGGCTGTGGACAGGCTGGGTTGTTATTGTAGGGTTGCTGGGGAGCGCTGGGGCTGTGGACAGGCTGGGTTGTTATTGTAGGGTTGGTGAGGAGCGCTGGGGCTGTGGACAGGCTGGGTTGTTATTGTAGGGTTGGTGAGGAGCGCTGGGGCTGTGGACAGGCTGGGTTGTTATTGTAGGGTTGGTGAGGAGCGCTGGGGCTGTGGACAGGCTGGGTTGTTATTGTAGGGTTGGTGAGGAGTGCTGGGGCTGTGGACAGGCTGGGTTGTTATTGTAGGGTTGGTGAGGAGCGCTGGGGCTGTGGACAGGCTGGGTGGTTATTGTAGGGTTGGTGGGGAGCGCTGGGCTGTGCACAGGCTGGGTGATTATTGTAGGGTTGGTGAGGAGCGCTGGGTCTGTGGACAGGCTGGGTTGTTATTGTAGGGTTGGTGAGGAGCGCTGGGGCTGTGGACAGGCTGGGTGGTTATTGTAGGGTTGGTGGGGAGCGGTGGGGCTGTGGACAGGCTGGGTTGTTATTGTAGGGTTGCTGGGGAGCGCTGGGCTGTGCACAGGCTGGGTTGTTATTGTAGGGTCGCTGGGGAGCGCTGGGGCTGTGCACAGGCTGGGTGGTTATTGTAGGGTCGCTGGGGAGCGCTGGGCTGTGGACAGGCTGGGTTGTTATTGTAGGGTTGCTGGGGAGCGCTGGGCTGTGGACAGGCTGGGTTGTTATTGTAGGGTTGCTGGGGAGCGCTGGGCTGTGGACAGGCTGGGTTGTTATTGTAGGGTTACTGGGGAGCGCTGGGCTGTGGACAGGCTGGGTTGTTATTGTAGGGTTGCTGGGGAGCTCTGGGGCTGTGGACAGGTTAGGTTGTTATTGTAGGGTTGCTGGGGAGCGCTGGGCTGTGGACAGGCTGGGTTGTTATTGTAGGGTTGCTGGGGAGCGCTGGGGCTGTGTGGACAGGCTGGGTTGTTATTGTAGGGTTGCTGGGGAGCGCTGGGCTGTGGACAGGCTGGGTAGTTATTGTAGGGTTGCTGGGGAGCGCTGGGCTGTGCACAGGCTGGGTTGTTATTGTAGGGTTGCTGGGGAGCGCTGGGGCTGTGGACAGGCTGGGTTGTTGTTGTAGGGTTGCTGGGGAACGCTGGGGCTGTGGACAGGCTGGGTTGTTATTGTAGGGTTGCTGGGGAGCGCTGGGCTGTGGGCAGGCTGGGTGATTATTGTAGGGATGCTGGGGAGCGCTGGGGCTGTGGACAGGCTGGGTTGTTATTGTAGGGTTGCTGGGGAGCGCTGGGGCTGTGGACACGCTGGGTTGTTATTGTAGGGTTTCTGGGGAGCGCTGGGGCTGTGGACAGGCTGGGTGGTTATTGTAGGGTTGCTGGGGAGCGCTGGGGCTGTGGACAGGCTGGGTTGTTATTGTAGGGTTGTTGGGGAGCGCTGGGGCTGTGGACAGGCTGGGTGGTTATTGTAGGGTTGCTGGGGAGCGCTGGGGCTGTGGACAGGCTGGGTTGTTATTGTAGGGTTGCTCCTCATTGTTGTGCTGTCTCATGCTGGTCTCACAACAGTGAAATGCAATGACACTCCCCAGTTGGTTGTGGGTTCAAATTGCCACCTGGTGGGTGGGACTCCATGTGGGGTGTGTCTTTTCTGGGGGTGCGGGGACCTCTGTGTGAAGGGCGAGCTCCCTGCTTGGTTTTCCCCACTTGGCCCGGGAGCAGACGGTGCTTTTCCAGAGAGAATTTCCCCCAATTCATCCTCTGGGTTCCGGCTCTTGTCTCAACTCCATTGCTGGGGTCAGGGCAGGTCTGGGTGTTGGGCCCTGCCCCCCTCAGCATCCCCTATTTCCTCCAGCCCACAGTAACTGAGCAGATGATTGCCACCCGCAGCAGGGGGTGCAGTCCCCTGGGGTGACCCCTGTGATGTTGCACTCCATATGTTTATGGAAATATGCTTATGAGTGTAAATATAATGTTACTGGGATATGCTTTATGCAAAAGGTCTCTTGTAAGGTATCATTACAAAGCTTATAATCTATTGAGTGTGGTCATCCCATTTGTATGAATGTATCATTCTTGTATCTGAAACTAGAAATATGAAGCATTACTCTGAGGGCCTATTGTAACTATGCAAAGTGTGGGCCATTAATGGTGGCTTGGAATCTTGATGGCTCCCATTAACCAGGACCATTGGTTGTAAATGGCTCTGTTTACTCCCAAACCTTCCTGGCTCTGTGCAGGCCAACCCTGAAAGAATGGAGAATAAGGTCTTACAGTGACATGTGATCATGTCACCTGATACTGAAATCCATCTTAAACCTGGTGCTTTTCCATTGAGAAGGAGGGGTGGGGACCCAGAGAGACAAATGATTCCCGCCTTGTGCCAAAGCTATAAAAGGGTGTGGAACAGGACAAAGGGGGGGCCAGTCATGAGAAATCCCCTAGCTACCACCTGAGCTGGAACTAACAAGAACTGTACCAGGGGAAAGGATTGGGCCCAGAGTAAGAAGGAGTCTAGTCTGTGAAAGAAGCTAATTGGAACATTTCTGAGGGTGAGATTTACCTGTATTCAGTTTCTTAATGTATTAGGCTTGGACTTGCGTGTTTTGTTTTATTTTGCTTGGTAATTGACTTTGTTCTGTTATTACTTGGAACCACTTAAATCCTACTTTTTGTATTTAATAAAATCACTTTTTACTTATTAATTAACCCAGTGTATGTATTAATACCTGGGCGGGGGGGGGGGGGCAAACAGCTGTGCATATCTCTCTATCGGTGTTATAGAGGGTGAACAATTTATGAGTTTATCCTGTATAAGCTTTATAGAGGGTAAAACGGACTTACTTGGGGTTTGGACCCCATTGGGAGCTGGGTGTCTGAGTGTTGGAGACAGGAGCACTTCTTAAGCTGTTTTCAGTTAAGCCTGCAGCTTTTAGGGGATGTTGTTCAGACCTGGGTCTGGGTTTGCAGCAGGCTAGCGGGTCTGGCTCCAACCAGGCAGGGCACTGAAGTCCCAAGCTGCCAAGGGAAACAGGCTCGGGGTAGTCTCAGCACATCAGTTGGCAGTTCCCAAGGGGTTTTCTGTGACCCAGCCCGTCACAGCACAATACACAATGACCAGCTAGGGGTCTCCTAACTCCTGCCTGCACAGAAACATGTTTTCAACTTCAAGTGACCTGCCTGTTCTATACTTTAAGAACATAGTTTTTCTGTATAGATACAGAACTCCTTAAATCTCATCCACACATACAACTCATAATGCTTATGGCCACCTGCGAATTGCTGTCTTTTGTTAGAGTCCTCACATGCCGCCCTTTAATGAATTATTACATGTCTGTCTGACCCAGGGGATCCTTGTGAAACTCCTGAGCATGCCGTGTGCCCTCTGCCAGCTGGCATCAGGAGGTTCCTGGGTCACAGCGACTTTTGGGGCTCTCAGACTCACTGGTTTGAGAGAAAGGAGCCCCTGGAAGAGTCACGAATGCTCAAAGGCATCGTTCCTTTCGCTCCAGATCAGTCAATCCAGTTCAGTTCCACTTCCATCAGACTCTGTTGACGTGACCAGCTGTGCCTGCACTGCCCGAGGGTAAGGAAAAGGCAGAGCCCTGGCTCTGTGTCAGGGGAGGGCTCACACAGAGTCTGGGATGCGATCCCTTGTGTCTATTTATCCTGACTGGGCGGCAGGTTGATACATGTCAATCCCTATTGTCTCCTTTCTCCCCGGGTCACGTATGCATTGTCATCATCACTTTATGAGGAGACGACTTTTACGTTTCCCAATAACCGGAGGAAATATTTTTCTCATGTTTCCTTGTGTGGGGGACACTGGCTAGCAAGTGTTCCTGTCTCAATCTCTCCCCTGTCCTGCTGGCTGCAGTCGCTCTTCTCTGGGTTTTGACTTTGCTTTGTACTTTCCAGGCTGTACCCCAATGTTGAGGCCTTAGAGTCTGCCTAAGTTTTGCACATTTCACTATGGTCACGTATCTGCTAGCGTGATAGTTCTGTGCAGGGAGCTGGGGCCATCCCAGACAGGTTCCCGCAAGGGCAGCGAGAGTGACTGTGGGGCTGGGCAGGGGGCCAGGCGACCCTTAACTCAGGGGAAGTGTGCATGAGAAAGTGAGGACTCCCCCGGGGGGAAGCAGCACAGGAGGGTGGGGAGAGCCCAGGGAGGGGACAATGACAGACCAGAGGGCACCAGGCCTCAATCAGCAGCGCAGGAGTGGACCCCTGGGCTCCCAGCTTCTACATTCTCCAGGACGGGATCTGATTCAGGAGCCCGGCAGGGAGAGAGATATCACCACCTGGCAGTGAGGCTAGCGGAGAACAACGTCGAGTCAAACTCCAGCTCCAGCCGCTCCACATTCTCCTCGCTTGATTTAAGGGGCGACTTTTGTGCTTTTAGAAAGATTGTTCTAAGGGCGAAAGGCCCCAGGGAAAACGTGGGAAGTGGTGTGTGAGTGTGAAAGGGACGTCGTTGCTAATGTCTACCCTCCTGGGAAAACACCGAAACACGGGCATCATGCAGTCAGCATTCTGACCTGCAAGTTGTTGCATGTTCTTTCGCACGTTTAGGCAAAAAGGGAAGCAGCTTGGAGGGTAGCACAAGTCAGTCTCAAAATTCAGGGTCAGGAGTTCATCCATTTCTGGTGCGTTTCTCAAGTGAGTTGGATTTTTCAAAGGGGAAGTGGATTTGTTTCGTAACTAGAGAGGTACTAACTGATTTGCAGGCACTTCACACTGTGTCTGCAACTCCCTGACGGTCCAGAAGTGTGTGGGACTAGAGAGGAGACCTGGAGGGAAGGCAGGAGGGCACCACTGGAGCCCAGACTCTGAATGGTCTGACTCAGGTTTATGGGAAGCCAGGGGCTGGGATTAGCGCCACACATCCTGGGCCTGGGCTGAGAGACGGGCAGGAAGTTCCTGGGTCACTGGATTCGAGCCTGAAGGGAAAATTAAAGCAAATTGTGGTGAATCAAAATTCGAGTGAAACCCTCCAGTGCCACTGTATCATGGCCCCACTGGGGACTCATTTCCTGGGGCTGCCAGCCCCATCCCGGAGCCATTCACCTTTCTTATTCCTCAGGCAGACAAGCAATCCCAGGACCTTGAAGAGCAACCCCAGCACGGAGTCCCCGACCCCAGCCACCATCTTGCCCCGGCAGAATCAGCCCATGCCTCTGCAGAAAGAAGAGCACAGCTGGTTTAGGCTGAGCTCAGCCCCTCCTTCCCCTTGCGCTCTCTGCCCCGGGGGGGGGGGCAGGGCTTGACCCAGGCCCATCCCCCGAGGGCTGCCCCTGCGGGCTCAGGGGCTGCCCCACACTCAGAGACTTTTACCCCAGTGCACGGTGAGGGGGTCCCGCAGGCTGATGTGCTCCACCTGGCAGGTGTAGACGTCCCTGCGCTGGGGGCTCATCTCCAGCATCACCAGGATCTGGAAGGTCCAGTCTCCGTTCTGGAGCAGCTCCGTGGACATCACCCCGGCCGTCTGCTCCTGCCCGTTCTTCAGCCACTTGATTTTGATCCCCCCAGGGTAAAACCCCGACACGGAGCAAACCAGCAGGTTGAGATGCGCTGGGACTCCGATTTCATGGGGGAAACTTTCACCTTGGACTGAATTGGGAGAAATGGGAGAGAGAGAGAGATGGGAAAGGAGTGAGAGACAGAGCAGGACTCAGAGAGACCAGGTTCCAGCTCCTATTTTCACCCTCGGAGCATGAAGAGATCATCACAGATCCGGGTGAAAGTACCATTGTTAACCTTTGGTATTCCCCCATTGTCCCTATCTGGGGGACACCTACTGGGACAGATCTGACAATACCTTGCAATGTCCTGGACAAGCCTTATGGAATTAAGATAAACCTTATTGAATTAAATATTTGAGGAGTTCATTGTCTTCAAAATGCCGTGGTTTAAGTGTTGTTATGGAATTGTGTGTAACTTCTAGGCAACATGACTAACGTGATCATGAACTGATCGATTTCATGATTCTAGGGAAAGGAAGGAGTGAGAGCAGCAGAACTGGGACAGTGGCCTTCAAAAAATCAGACTTCAGCCAAGTCAGAGAGCTGGTAGGTCAGGTCCGAGGGGAAGAAAATCTCAGGAAAAAGGGAGTTCAGAAGAGCTGGCAGAGTCTCAGAAAGACAGGATTCAAGGCACAACTGCAAACTATCCCCATGAAAAGAAAAGATGGAAAGAGTCTGTCACAGAGTCACAGGGTCTGGTCTATGCCCCAGCCTGTGACCAGAACGACCCCTTAGTGTGCCGGGCCCCAAGGACCCACCCAGTTCCATAGGGGCAGGCCCGGGGCCGCCAAGACTCGGACACTGGGCCTTTGGCACCAGCAAACCCTGTCTCTCTCCTTGGCTCCCTGCAACCAATCCAGCCCAGGCAGACACCCATGGGAGGCTTGTGCGGTATTTCTGCTGGGCTCCGTGCTGTCGCTGAGGACTTGCAGCGACACAGGCAGTCTTTTCCAAACAAGGGAACCATTTATCCGTCCCCTGGCCTACAGAACCCGAAAGTCCTGAGGTTAGCAAAGGGGGTCAGAAGTGAAGCCGTCGTGCACCCTGACCAAGGCAGTGCCCTGAGGACCCAGCCAAGCTGTCATGGACTCCCTTTCTCGCGCTCTCCCCGGGACTGAGCTCCTGTGTCCCGCAAAAGGGCCCCCTTCTTCCAGTCACCTGACAGCTTCTTCTCCAGCCGTTCCCTGTTCCACCTGCTGGGGGTTCCTGGTGTTTGGTCTCGATTGTTCATCTCTTTGTCTTGCTGCACCTTCTTTTGGTTTGGGTCTGTTTCAGCCAGCTTTTCTGATGACTATAGTCACTCCGCCAGGCAGCGAGGTGACACACACATCTTCTGTCTCCTGTGCTGTTCCAGGAGCAGTGCTGACCCTATCAATGTGACGTACAGAGGGAGACTGAGGCAGGCCTAGGATTCATAACATACATCACAGAAAATTCCCACTTCATCACAGAGGCCAACATGGCTCCATCAGGAACTGTCTAATCACCTGAAAATCAAAAAGGAATCCTACAGAAAGTGGAAAGATGGACAAATTGCTAAGGAGGAGCACAAAAGAACAACATAAGCACGTAGGGATAAAATCAGAAAGGCCAAGGCACAAAATGAGTTACACCCAGCAAGGGACATAAAAGGCAGTAAGAAGAGGTTCTTTAAATACATTAGGAGCAAGAGAAAGACAGAGGAAAGTGTGGAAGTAGAGAAAGAACTGACAGGGATTTGAAGGGGATTTCAATGCAAACAGTCCCCTCTGTGAGCAAGAGTCAGGCTAGCTGTAACCCTAATAACGCGAGATTTGTAGAAGCGAGGATTGTGTGAGGCAAGTGGGAAAGAACTGTGTGAGAAGTTGTTGCGACCTTGTGTTAGATAAGTATGGAATGTGGACTAGAGTCTAAATAGAGGTGAGAAAAATAAGATATCAGGATGACCTATGTATAAACAAAATGCAGCTGTTGCTCATTATTGTATGTAACAAAAGTTATAAATGCTTGCTGTAATTGTTTACCTAGAGAGAGACCTGTTTTGCTCTCTCCCGCCACGCAATTGCTAGAGATAATAAAGTATCTGACTTGCTGCACCCAACCTGAGAGTGAGAGCTGTTTTTCTCAGACAAAAGTGTAGGTCCTCTACTTAGTGGGGAAGGAGAGCTAATACCTGACAACATCAAGAAGACTGAGGTGTTTAATGCCTATTTTGCTTCAGTCTTCACTAAAAAGGTTAATGGTGACCAGATATGCAACACAATTAATATTAACAACAAGGGGGAAGGAACACGAGCCAAAACAGGGAAAGAACAGGCTAAAGAATATTTAGATAAGTTGGATGTATTCAAGTCCAAAGGTCCTGATGAAATTCCCCCTGGGATACTTAAGGAACTAGCTGAAGCAATCTCAGAACCACTAGCCATGATCTTTGAGAGCTCATGGAAGAAGGGTGAGGTCCCACAGGACAGGGGAAGGGCAAACCTAGCACCTGTCTTTATAAACGATACCAGAACAAATTATTAAGCAATCAGTTTCTAAGCCCCTGGGGGATAATAGAATCATAAGGAATAGCCAGCTTGGATTTGTCAAGAACAAATCATGCCAAACCAACCTAATTCCCTTCTTGCACAGGGTTACTGGCCTGGTGGACAGGCGGGAAGCAGTAGACATGATGGATTTTGATTTTAGTCAGGCTTTAGACACAGTCCTGCAGGACGTTCTCATAGGCCAACGAGGGAAATGTGGGCTGGATGAAATGACAGCCATGTGGGTGCACAACTGTTTGAAAGTCCGTACTCAGAAAGCAGTTTGCAGTTTGCTGTCAAAGCGGGAGGGTGTATCTACGGGGTCCCCCAGGGGTCAGCCCTGGGTCCAGTACTAATAGCTTCATTAACGGCTTGGATCATGGAGTGGGGAGCCCTACAACATTAACTCCACGTAACCCCCGCGGGCACGGCGGCTCTCCGGTCCCAGCTAGTGGCTGATGGAGGCTGATGGAGGTGGCTCAGGCAGTAGAAGCTCCCGCTTGAGGCTCCAGAGATTGAGGATTCAATTCCCCTGGGAACCACCCAGACAAGATATTGAGTTACGCCCCCACTCACCTCTCCCGCCGTTCACCTTTCCCCCTCCATCCTCCTGTGGCCCTGGCTACAGTATGTATCCACAGCCGGGGCTCGTCTTTTCTCTAGCGCCCCACTCTGGCTGCTTGGCGAGCCACCGGCCCAGCGCTGTGATGGCGGCCTAGACACCCACATCCCTATGGAGGAATACGAGCTCCAGCCGATGCCAGCTTTGGCTCTGTGAGGGGAACGGGGAGCCCAAGCTCAGGGCTGGGCACAGCTTTCCTGCTGCACTTCCCCAGAGGGGATGTCCCAGTGTCTGCTCGGCCGTGCTTTCCTCACCTGGCGGCGCTGTGCAATGAGCCATGTGACTTCTCAGCACCGTCACCAGCCGAGCCCCAGCCCCGAGGTAGGACCCAGCCAGCCCCCAGGGCTGCTCCACAGGGAAGGGGATGAATCAGGAGACTCGGCCAGACCACCCAGACCGAGAACTTCTCTGCCCAGCTCCGAGCACCAGCGGATGGTGCAAGGGCGCCGCCCAGTGGACAGTCCCGGGAATGAAGGTGCTGCCCCTGTCCGAGAAAGGCTGGCTCCTGCCCTAGACGCAGAAAGGGCTTCTCCCCTTTCGGACTCCTAGATCCCCAGGCCGGCAGGGACCATTGTGACCGTCTAGTCTGACCCCCTGTACAGCGCAGGCCAGAGACCTGCCCCACAATAATTCCTAGAGCAGATCTCGGAGAAAAACAGCCGGTCGTGAGTTAAACATCGCCGGTGTGGGGAATCCACCACAGCCCTGGGGAACTTGTTCCACTGGTTATTTACCCTGTGAAACATTTCCCCCTTATCTCCAGTCTGAATTTGTCTATCTTCAACTTCCAGCCACTGGATCACATTATGCCTTTGTCTGGCACATTGAGGAGAACCATTATCCAATTTCCGTTCCCCCTGTAGGTACTTACTGGCCGGTAATCAAGCCATCCCTGGGGCACAACCTGGAACTGTGGGACCCCTGTGCCCCCTTCCCTCTCCAGCCTGGGCTGTCTGTCACAGAGCTAGGCCAGGGACAAGCAGCAATCGCCTCTGGGTGCTCAGCATGTGAAGCCCCACACCCAGCTAAACTGCATGAATGCTCCGGCAGCCACTCATGCATCATACGCAGAGAGGCACCAGCCTCGCAGCCCAGCACTATCCCGTCTGACACGGCTCGAGACTCCCTTGGACACTGCAACATCGGTAATTCGTCCGCCACCTCGACAAAGGGTAGTGAACGGGCGACACCCCTTGTGAACCTGAGCCGAGATTCTCTGAGCACTTCCCCCAAAACCACCCTGGTTTAGGTGAAAGATAACACAGATTTATTAACCACAGAAAGCCAGATTGTAAGTGATTATACGCAGAGATGGGGATCAAAGTTGGTTACATAAGAAATAAAATCCAACTTGCAGTCTAAATACTACAGACTAAGCAAGATTCGAATCAAGCAGTTTCTCACCTAAGGGGCTGTGTCACACTGGGCCGCCTCCACCCTGTAAGTGCCTTTGAGTCTGTCTCTGGAATAACCGGGAGTCCAGTGGCACCTTAAAGACTAACAGCTTGATTTGGGCACAAGCTTTCGTGGGTAAAAACCCCACTTCTTCAGATGCATGGAGTGAGACTGACAGATGCAGGGGTAAATATACTGACACATGACGAGAAGGGAGTTACCAGTGGAGAACCAGTGTTGATTGAATTGGGGTGGAGTGGGGGCAGGCAGAGCAGGGGCGGGGGTTTGGGAGAAGGGGTGGAATGGAGGCACGGCCTGGGGAAGAGGGGGGGTGTCCCAGGCCCTGCACCCCCCTAGGGACGGCCCTGGGCAGGGTGTTGAGCTCTGCCAGCTCCGATCTTGGGCCGTGTCCTGGAGTTGGTTCCAAAGAACTTCCAATTTTGACCCCAGTTTATAGAGTGAAACTTGCGTCCTGCTTAGCTGCACCTTCACCAGCCATTTTACTCAAGTCTTACAAAATAATTCTTTGACCAATCCTAACATATTGCAAAACAATTCTCTACCCAGTCCTACCCCTCCGCCTTAGTTGATTTAAACTTGCAAAATTAATTATGCAGGGACAGGAACAATGAAAGAACCAGACAGACCAGACAGAAAAACAATGGAGAAGTGGGGCCCATACAGGCAAAACAAGAAAGAGGTAGAGATTTTATAACCACAATCGTTGATAAGTGATTTCTTGCCAGACAGATGCCATCACACAAAGTTTTCTTTAACCATCTTGAGATCTGTTTCTTTATCTGGTGATGATAGATCCTATTAGAACAGGAGCCTCCTTAGTCGCCCGATAGTTCATTGGTTTGGTATCATGTAGAGGGAATGTGAGGACCTGCCTTTCTGCTTCTTGGCTCATGGCTGCTGCCGTGCTAATATGGCTGCAGAAAATGGCCTCAGACCTTACAGCGGGGGGGCTGGGAGCCTGGACGCCTGGGTTCTATCCCTGGCATTGGGAGGGAAGTGGAGCCTAATGCAGGGGTGGGCAAACTTTTTGGCCCGAGGGCCACATCTGGGTATGGAAATTGTATGGCGGGCCATGAATGCTCATGAAATCGGGGGTTAGGATGCGGGAGGGGTGAGGGCTCCAGCTGGGAGTGTGGGCTCTGGGGTAGGGCCAGACATGAGGAGTTCAGGGTGCGGGAGGGGGGTCCAGGAGGGGGCAGGGGGTTGGGGTGCCGGAGGGGAGGTGAGGGCTCTGGCTTGGGGGGTGGGCTCTGGGGTGCCGGAGGGTGGGACTGAGGGGTTTGGAGAGCGGGAGGGGGATGAGGGCTGCAGCAGGGGGTTGGGGTGCTGGAGGGGGTGAAGGATGCAGGCTCCGGGCGGCGCTTACCTCAAGCAGCTCACGGAAGCAGCGGCATGTGCTCCCTCCAGCTACTACGCGGAGGCGCAGCCAGGAGTCTCTGCGTGCTGCCCCGTCCACAGGCACCGCCCCTGCAGCTCCCAATGGCTGCAGTTGCCGGCCAATGGGAGCTGCAGGAGCAGTGCTTGGCGCAGGGGCAGCGTTGAGGAGCCTCCGGCTGGCTCTACACGTAGGAGCCGGAGGGAGACATGCCGCCGTATCTGGGAGCCGCCTGGGGCCACGGCACACACTCCCCGGCAGGAGCTCGAAGGCCGGATTAAAACGTCTGAAGAGCCAGATGCGGCCCCTGGGCCATAGTTTGCCCACCCCTGGTCTAGTGGGTTAGAGCAGGGGGGCTGGGAGCCAAGCTTCTTCAGCCACCAAACTCCTGCCCCCCACTGTAGGCCCTGTCTCCACACCAGGGTATGGGGGGGGCACAGGGATGAGAGCAGGGCCCCATTCTGTCTCTGGCCCTTTCCCACCCTTCCCTGACCCCCCAGTTCAGCCCAAGGTGAAAGTTTCCCCCACGAAATCGGGGTCCGGGCCCCACTCCCACCTGCTGGTTTGCTCGGTGATGGGGCTTTACCCCGGGGGGATCGAGATCAAGTGGCTGAAGAACGGGCAGGAGCAGACGGCCAGGGCAGTGTCCACGGAGCTGCTCCAGAACGGAGCCTGGACCTTCCAGATCCTGGTGATGCTGGAGATGAGCCCCCAGCGCGGGGACGTCTACACCTGCCAGGTGGAGCACATCAGCCTGCGGGGCCCCCTCGCCGTGCACTGGGGTAAGAGCCTCTGACTGTGGAGCCTTCAGGGGATGGGCCTGGGTCAGAGCCCCCCCCCCCCCCCCCCGGGGCAGAGAGCCAGGACGTGAGAAGGGGAACGGGAGGCTGGGCTGAGCCCAAACCCCCCAAGCTCCTGTTTTCACAGCGGCGCAGCCAGACTCTGCCAGGACCCCGATGCTGCTGGGGGTCGGGGGCTTCGTGCTGGGGCTGATCTCCCTGGCGCCCGGACTCCTCACCTACCTGAAGACTAAGGGAGGTGCCTGGCTCTGGGTGGGAACCGCAGCACCAGGGTGTGTGGTCAGGTGGGCTGCGGGAATCGGGTCCTGGGCTCCCCGTGGCAGACACACCGTAATCTGGTCCGGCAGGATGTCTCCACTGCAGTTACAACCTGCAGTGTTGTCAGGGCTCCGTGTGGGTAGCTGGGCCTATGTCCCACGGGGAACCCGCTTGCTTCCCAGGCACCCCAGCTCAGCCTGGACGCCCTGCCAGGGCCCTCCTGGTTCCCATCCCCCACCTGCGCCCACCCCCTTTGTGTATGTAGCTGGGCCTGACCCCTGCACCCAGGCCTGGCTCCTACAGCCCCAGGGGCCCGCTGGGCAGCCCCTCCCTGAAGGGTTTATTGAACGGCACAGGCCAGCGCCGGATCCTGGATCCCAACAATCCCACGGCGCCCCCAAGTGTCCAACGTCCCCTGAACGTCCCAGAGGGAGAAGAATCCCACCCCCCACCCAGGGCCCCGATCTCCCAGGGCCCCGATCCAGTCCTGCCCTCGGCGCCCTCAGCTCTGGAGCCGGGCACAGACCCAGCCCTGAGTGCCATGTCCCCAGGAGAGGGGCCGATCCCCACGCCCGGGCCGGGGCCGCCCCCTGAGGCCCTGGACTCCCCTGGTCTAACGTCCTGGTAGACTCTGGAATGAGAGAGGAGAGTGGATGGGTTAGGGGTGGAGTGTAACAGTTCCCCAACCTCCACCCCCACCCCAGAGAGGGGAGGACTCACCTGCGTCTGGTCCACCACAGCACCACGGCCACGGCGGCTATGGCCACAACCCCCAGGGTGATGCCCACGGCCAGGCCGGGGCCCCAGCGCCTGCTCTGCTCTGTAAAACAGAGGGTGCCATGCTGGGAATGGGGACACTCCACACAGCTCTCTCCACCCCGTCCCATTCGCGCTCCCCACAGCCCCCACCCTGTTCCCACACCCCAGTCCTGTCCCGTCCCCCTCAGCTCCTCCAGCCTGTTCCCCTGGTTCATCGCCCAACTCTCCCCTTCTACCTCCCTCCGCCCCAATCCCGCTGCCTGGACCCACCCCTGTCTCACTGAGGATGTGCAGGAAAAGCCCCCAGAGACCACGACCCCCCCCCCGGGACGTGCACCTACCCCAGGGGATCAGCAGGCTCCGGCCCCCCAGGCTGCTGTGCTGCACCCGGCAGGCGTAGCTGTGCCCGGCGCCCGGCCCCACGGCCAGGGAGCTGCGCAGCTGGTAGGTCAGGTCCGCGTTGGGCAGGATCCCGCTGGAGTTCAGCCGCCCGCCCGGCCCCACCTCCTCCCCGTCCTGCAGCCAGGCCACGCGGACGGGCCGGGGGTAGAAACCGGTGACCCGGCAAACCAGCAGTACCGGCGCGGGGGTCCCGGCTGGGGGAGGCGCTCGGGCAAACACCACGGCGACCGGCCGCTCTGAGACAGGAGGGGAGAGACGGGGCGGGGGAGAGGGGACGATTCAGCCTGAGCCTCAGGGACTCACTAGCCAAGCCCAGCTCCATTCCCCGGGGTCAGGTGTTGGCCCCGCTGTCCTGGCCAGACCCCAATTCTGCCCCCTGCAGTTACCAGCGATGACAGAACCCCCTTCACTTCCTGTCCTAAACTGCTGTGCAGTGCGGCTGTGAAATCGCTACTGTGCTGCACCCCAGATATAGCTGCATTTGTACTCCAGGCAAGGGGGCCATGTATAACCAGCCCCTGTGCCCCACCCCAGAGGTGGCTGCATCTCAGCGAGCAGGGAGTGGTGTCCAGCCTCACCTTGCCTCTCCAGAGACTCTTTCCCGTACAGAACAAACGTATTGAGCAGATAGATGCAAGTTATTCTAAAAAAAAACTGAAGCCTGGTGGACGCGCTCTTATCCCAGTTGAGAAGGTCCCGGGCGTTGAGCGCCAGCTTATCCTCCGACCGAGCGACCCAGGTGCCCACGTCCACGTCGAAGCTCACGACGTCCTCGCCATTCCCCGCGGCGTCATAGAATCCCCTCGAGGTGCCGTTGGGGGGCAGCTCGCAGCCGAGGGAGCCCTGGGTAACAAAGGGGTCTGGAACAGGAAGGGCAGGGGGATGAGGACGGGCGTCCGGAGGATACCGGGGGGTAGGGGGTAGGGATAGCTCAGTGGTTTGAGCATTGGCCTGCTAAACCCAGGGTTGTGAGTTCAATCCTTGATAGGGCCACTTAGGGATCTGGGGCAAAATCAGTACTTGGTCCTGCTAGTGAAGGCAGGGGGCTGGACTCGATGACCTTTCAAGGTCCCTTCCAGTTCTAGGAGATGGGATATCTCCATTAACTTACTTACTTACTAGAAATAGAGAAATGGGGCAATAAAGGTGCATGATAGGTGCAATGGGGACGTTTGGCCACAAGATGGCAGCAGGATTGTGGGGCGGCTCTGGCTGGAGTTAAGGGTATGCTGCAATTTCTGTTTAAAGCTGATTGTTCGAAGTGCTCTGAGGTTCATGTGCACAGTCAGATTGGCTCGAAAATCGCTGCGATACATCGGGGCCTGAGGCAGAGTTTGTGGTGCAAATTTGGGGCCCCTTGGTCACGCGGTTCCTGAGATACGGACCCCCCCAAATGACCTGCTTTTCAAAGGCTCAGGGTACACGTCAGGAAAGACCAGGAGCGTCGGCTCAGGGAGTGGGACGCGGGGCCTTTCCCCTCTAGGAAGTGGAGGCTACAATCTGGCCCCAGAGCTGGTGTTTCCCCTCTGGGGGACGCCCGCTCCAATCAGCCAAAGGGCCAGGGCCAGGTGAGTGTGTCAGTTCTCAGCACCCCGGGTGGGTGGGGGGAGGGATCCCCTCAGACCGCTCCATACTCACAGCCCTTTCCCTGCTGCTGGGCTATTGTGTTCACGGTAAGGATGAAGTCGGACAGGGAGCGATGGATCACCAGCTCCAGGTCCTGCCACTGCTTCGGGGTCAGGCCCTGCTGGGCCCAGGGCTGCAGGAAGCGGATCTGGCAGGTGCTGCAGTCCAGGGAGTGGGTCTCCAGGTCGCCCAGCAGGGCCTTCACCTGTATGTGCGCAGAGCTGGCGTCTGGGAACAGGGCGGTGAGGAGCACCCGGAGGGTGACAGTCCCTGGGGGGGCAGGAGGGAAGGCTGCGGAGGAGGGAGTAACAGAAAACAAGTGGAGAACAAAGCGGGTGGGGAGAGACATTAATGCGTCTCCCTGCTGACCCCTAACCCGCCTCCCCCCTCCTCCTACACCCCCAGCAAGGGTCACTAACACAGCACAGTGCTGTCCCCCCCGCCCCCCAGCCCTGGCTTTACACCATCCCCTCCCCCACAGTAGCAAAAACAGCAGGGGGGGGTCCCCACTTACCGGCCAGGGCCCCCCATGCCCAGGGCAGGAGCAGCAGAGGGAGCAGCATCCCGGCAGGGGAAGGGGGATCCGGGCCTCAGGGCAGTGGGACGAGGGGTCCGGAGTCGCCCATTTGCTCTCGGTTCTGCCCCAGGGCACACGCCTCTCTGCCAACTTCTCTCTGTCTGTGTCTGCGCAGACCTGTCCCCGCAGCTGCCAGCCCCGAGCCAATCAGGGTAGAGTGAGTCGGGGAGGGTGGCAGCGCGGGAGGGGGATCCCCGGCAGCAAGATCAGAACCAGGCCCTGTCCCAGGGTCAGTGTGTGCGATGCCCCCTCCATCTCCTCCGGCCTGGGGTACCGCTGCTCCCAGCACAGCCCCTAGCGCCACCCTGGGGCAATGGGGAGCCCTGACTGCCCGGGGAGAGCCCCCTGCTGCCCCCGCCTCGCTCCCTGCAGCACAGCCCCTAGCGCCGCCCTGGGGCAATGGGGAGCCCTGACTGCCCGGGCAGAGCCCCCTGCTGCCCCCCACCCCGCTCCCTGCAGCACAGCCCCTAGCGCCGCCCTGGGGCAATGGGGAGCCCTGACTGCCCGGGGAGAGCCCCCTGCTGCCCCCCACCCCGCCCCCTGCAGCACAGCCCCTAGCGCCACCCTGGGGCAATGGGGAGCCCTGACTGCCCGGGGAGAGCCCCCTGCTGCCCCCACCCCGCTCCCTGCAGCACAGCCCCTAGCGCCACCCTGGGGCAATGGGGAGCCCTGACTGCTCGGGGAGAGCCCCCTGCTGCCCCCGCCCCGCTCCCTGCAGCACAGCCCCTAGCGCCGCCCTGGGGCAATGGGGAGCCCTGACTGCCCGGGGAGAGCCCCCTGCTGCCCCCCACCCCGCTCCCTGCAGCACAGCCCCTAGCGCTGCCCTGGAGCAATGGGGAGCCCTGACTGCCTGGGGAGAGCCCCCTGCTGCCCCCGCCCCGCCCCCTGCAGCACAGCCCCTAGCGCCGCCCTGGGGCCATGGGGAGCCCTGAGTGCCCGGGGAGAGCCCCCTGCTGCCCCCACCCCGCTCCCTGCAGAACAGCCCCTAGCGCCGCCCTGGGCAGGGCCGGCTTTAGCAAGTGCGGGGCCCGATTCCTGGGGCGGCACTTCGGATTGCCAGCTGGGGAAGGGGGGGGCCGCGGGGCTGCCACGCTATGGCTGGAGCTCCAGCCAGGAGAGCGGGGCCGCGGGGTTTGCCGTGCTCTGGCTGGAGTCGCGGGGCCATGGGGCTGCCGCGCTCCAGCCGGCGCTCTGGCCAGGGGAGCGGGGCCCCCGAAGATGACTGCCGCCGGGGTGAGTGCGCGGGGCCCGATTCCGGGGAATCAGGCGAATTGGCCTAAAGCCGGCCCTGGCCCTGAGGCAGTGGGGCAGCCCTCACTGCCCGGGGACAGCGCCCCCCACTCACAGCCAGATTCACCCTCAGGCAAACTAGGCAGAGGGGGAACCCATAATTCCAGGCCAAAGTCCTGCTCCTCACCTCGCCGAGGGCCCCCCCGCCCTCAGCAGCAGCCCCAGCCCTTGCACCCCGAACCTGGGGGGGGAGATTTGAAGGGGGGGAGGGAGCCCATCCCCTTCACCCCACAGGGGGCCTGATGGGCTGGACCTGAGAGGCGAAGGGACTGGGGGGGGGGACGAGACAGAGCGGAGGGGAAGGCAGAGCCCCCCCAACCTGCCCCCTCCATCCCAATGGCTCCTCCCCCTCCCAATAGCCCCTCCTTCTCCTGGCCCCGTCCCGTTCATTAGCCCCGCCCATTATGTGGCCCTGCCTCCCCGTTCTCCTCCCACAGCTCTGCCACTCCTGGGCTCCTCCCTTTCCCTTGCCGCCTCAGCTGGCCCAGCCAATCAGAAGGCATCGCCGGGTCTTCGCGTCACTCATTGCCGGGCAGAGTCAGCAGGAGCGGGTCGAGGAGGTGAGGGAAAAGGGGGGAAGGAGCCCAAAAGCAGCGCGAGGGGGGAGGAGCCACCGGTCACCTGCGGGAGGGAGAGGGGCCCAGCTGTCACCCTGAGTGCTGGGCCTATGGTCAGGCTGGGTTGTTATTGTAGGGTTGCCGGGGAGCGCTGGGGCTGTGGACAGGCTGGGTGGTTATTGTAGGGTTGCTGGGGAGCGCTGGGCTGTGGACAGGCTGGGTTGTTATTGTAGGGTTGCTGGGGAGCACTGGGCTGTGAACAGGCTGGGTTGTTATTGTAGGGTTGCTGGGGAGCACTGGGCTGTGAACAGGCTGGGTTGTTATTGTAGGGTTGCTGGGGAGCGCTGGGGCTGTGGACAGGCTGGGTTGTTATTGTAGGGTTGCTGGGGAGCACTGGGGCTGTGGACAGGCTGGGTGGTTATTGTAGGGTTGCTGGGGAGCGCTGGGCTGTGGACAGGCTGGGTTGTTATTGTAGGGTTGCTGGGGAGCACTGGGCTGTGAACAGGCTGGGTTGTTATTGTAGGGTTGCCGGGGAGCGCTGGGGCTGTGGACAGGCTGGGTTGTTATTGTAGGCTTGCTGGGGAGCGCTGGGGCTGTGGACAGGCTGGGTGGTTATTGTAGGGTTGCTGGGGAGCGCTGGGGCTGTGGACAGGCTGGGTTGTTATTGTAGGGTTGCCGGGGAGCGCTGGGACTGTGGACAGGCTGGGTTGTTATTGTAGGGTTGTTGGGGAGAGCTGGGCTATGGACAGGCTGGTTTGTTATTGTAGGGTTGCTCTCAGTGCTGGTCTGCCTCACGCTGGTCTCATGCTTACAGAGACATGCAATGAGAATCCCCGGTTGGTTATGGGTGAAAATCGCCGCCTGGTGGGAGGGACCCCATATCAGGTGCGGCTGTTCTGGGGGCTGAGGGAGTTCACTGTGCAGGGGGAGCCCCCTGCTTGGTTTCCCCCACTTGGCCCCGGCGGAGATGCTGCTTTTCCAGAGAGAATCTCCCCCAAATTCATCCTCGGGTGTTGGGCTCTTCTGTAAACCCCATTGCCAACTTAGCGATTTTGTCACTAGATTTAGTGACATTTCGTATCAGGGGGTAGCCCTGTTACCGCCCAAGTGCTCGAGGCGGACTTCAAATGGTCCGTTGCCCGGTGTGCTTGGCACCAATAAAGACACCGAGGGGAGAAAGCAAGCCAAGTTTATTTCAGCGCTCTGAAATGGCACTAGGAGACCAGCATGTCTCAAATCCAGTGCAACAAATACAAATAACTTTTACCTTTTATACTTCAAGCAGTCTCTGTGTAAGCCTTTGTCCTGTTACTCCCTCTTACACCTCCCACCCCTCCCTTCTCTAGCAGTTACAATTAGAAAGTTCCCATACGCCTGCTTATCTTGTGGCCTTGCAAGGCCTGTTTACAGCAGTCTGCCTGCTAGAAAAGCTGACCCTTACATTTCTGCTTCAGCTTGCTACAAAGCCTGTAAGCAGCGAGCACAGAAGTAGGTGAGAGTTCACAAGATGGGGTTTGGGGGTGCAGATAGGCCCAGAGCAAAAGAGCTTCATCGACACTTTGGTCTTCCACTCTCCCGAGTTACCTGGTAGCTATGCCTAGTGGTCCCCCAACAATCCCTCCTTTGAGAACACTCAACAAACCTTTGTCAGAGTTTTCTCATACTCTAAAGACAAAATGCGATTAAGCTCCATACAATCAGGATTATCAATGAGAGGGTATAAAGGAACCTCTGGGGAGGGAGAGGTACAAATCTTACATATGAGCACTTTACAGCAAATGAGCAAAAGAACAAGAATAAAACATATCACCACACCTGTGAGCAAGATGCGAACAATGTTTCCCCCTATATCCCCTAGTTCTCCTAAACCAGGTATCCAACCCCAAAGGGAATCCAAAATAGTGGGTTCCCCTTCCTGGGCCTTCCACTGGTTAAAGGCCCATTCAGCTGACAAGATGTGCTTGTTAATGTCCTGTGAAAACTCTGGGACATAGGTACAACACTCTTCTCCAATAAGGGCACAGACCCCGCCTTGTGAGGCTAACACATAATCTAGGGCCTGTCGGTTCTGCAAAGCCAGCAGTCGAAGCTGGTACAGCTCAGAACTTATGCTTTTCTCTATGGCTAGGGTATCATTGGCAAACTGGGTGAGAAATTTAGATAATCTTCTGTAAAGTTGGGCTAGTCGTCCCACCCCATAGGAAGGGAGGGCTATCATCCCAAACCTGTCTCCTTCACTGATGGGTTCTAAGGTAGCTCTCAAGGACCGATAGTACCTGGGACGACCTGAAGGAGCCTTGGGTAGAATGCGGAGGGGAGGAGCAAGATAGCCTTTGTAACAGCTACCATGCCAACCATTAGGAAGCCATTTGTAGGCACTAGTACCACAAACCCAAATACCCAGAGGACAATAAGAATTATTGACACTAAACAAGTCAAAAAATAACAAGACCAAATACATAGGCCAGGTCCGCCTTCTGTGAGAAAATAAAACCAATGCTCAGGGTTTTCGCGGGGAGTATGCCGTGACTGTTCAGAAAGATCACAACGCATTCCCAGCGATCCTTACTGTCTTTTGAATAACAGCTTAAGTCCCAAATCGTCGTTAGCAGTCTTCTCCGCAGGCTGGACAGTCCACTGTTCAGGAGCGGGCACTGCTTTCAGTCGAGACTGATGAATCCAGTTCTTGTGTCCTTCGACCTTTGCCGCTGTATGGGTGACAAGCAGGACGGTGTGGGATCCCTTCCACTTCTCTTGGAGAGGCTCGTCCTTCCAGGTCCGCACGAGAACGGAGTCACCAGGCTGCAGGGAGTGGACCGGAGTATCCAGCAGAAGAGGCTGTGAATCTTTGGTGTACCTGTGAAGAGAAGAAAGAACAGCAGACAGAGGGCACATGTACTGAGACAAGAAACCACACCCCACTTCCCATTCCCCTGCCAGAACTGGGGTACCATTCATAGGCCATGCTCTTCCAAACATAATCTCGAAGGGACTAAGCCCTAACCTACCCTTAGGGAGAGCACGAATGCGAAGTAACACAAGGGGTAAGGCATCAGGCCACTTAAGAGAGGCCTCCTGACAGACCTTTGAAAGGTGTCTCTTGAGCGTCTGATTTGTGCGTTCCACTACTCCACTGGCTTGTGGTCGCCAGGGTGTGTGGAGTTTCCAGGGGATTTGCAGAGCACTTGATAGCTTTTGAACCACTTGAGATGTGAAGTGTGTTCCATTATCAGATTCCATCCACTGGGGGAGGCCGAAGCGAGGAATAATTTCCTTGACAAACTTAAGAGCCACTGTTTTGGCAGTGTTGTTGCGACATGGGAAGGCTTCAGGCCATCCGCTGAATCGATCCACTAAAACAAGAAGGTACCTGTACCCTTGAGTCCTGGGAAACTCAGTAAAGTCTATTTGCCACACCAATCCTGGGCCTGGGGTAGGTTCCAGGGTGGCTGGTGGCACTGCTACTCCTGGTCGTGGGTTATTCTTTTGGCAAATTAAACATTCAGCTTGTACCTGTGATGCTAGGGGTTTAAGTCCAGAGGTTAGAAAATATTTAGTCATGAGCTGGGTGAGAGCCTCTCTGCCTGCGTGTGTGGTTTGATGTAGTTTCTGCAACACTGGTCGAATCAGGCCCTTGGGCAGGAGGATTTTTCCCTCTGTGGAATAAAACCATCCCTCTTTTTCCTGGAGACCAAGACTGTCAGCCAGGTTTCTGTCCTCTTGGGAGTACTGAGGGGCTGCAAGTTCACCCACTGATGGGATGAGGGCATGCATTTGGGCATTCTCCTCTGTTGGTGATTTCAGGGTAGCAGCTCGCTTAGCTTCCCTGTCTGCTCTGGCATTGCCCCTGGTTACATCTTGATCTTCCCTTTGATGGGCTTTGCAATGCACCACTGCTACTGCTGAGGGGAGTTGTACTGCTTCTAAAAGCCGGAGAATTTGAGATCCATGCTTGACCGGAGAGCCTTGAGCTGTTAACATTCCCCTTTGCTTCCACAAACCAGCGTGGGCATGCAATACCCCAAAAGCATACTTTGAATCAGTAAAGATATTAACCCGTTTGTCTTTTGCCAGCTCGAGGGCACGGGTCAGGGCCACTAGTTCAGCAAGCTGGGCAGACGTTCCTGCCGGTAAACTCTCAGCTTCCACGGTATCATGAAGAGACACAATAGCATAACCAGCCCTCCTTTGCCCATCCACAACAGTACTACTTCCATCTGTATACCATTCCAAGTCAGCATTTGGGAGTGGCTGATCTTTTAGATCTGGGCGGCTAGAATACTGAACATCTATGATTTCTAAACAGTCATGTTCCTGCCTTTCTGTCTCTGGTAGCAGTGTAGCTGGATTAAGGGAGGGACAGATCTGCAGGGTGACTTCAGGATTCTCTAACAGCTTTGCCTGGTACCGAGCAACCCGAGCCTGTGTGAGCCAAAGACCCCCCTTAGTGTCCAGCAAGGCTCGGACCATATGAGGAACATACACTTGCACAGCTCCTCCCAGTGTCAGCTTCTCCGCTTCCCCAAGCACCAGAGCAGTAGCTGCGACCGCCCTCAAACAGGCTGGCCATCCCTTTGAAACTTGATCCAGTTGTTTAGAAAAGTATGCTACAGGACGCTTCCAGGCACCTAATAGCTGGGTAAGCATTCCCAAAGCTACCCCTTTTCGCACATACAGTTGGAACGGCTTAGATATATCGGGCAAGCCGAGGGCTGGAGCTTCCATTAGCTTCCTTTTCAAGATCTTAAATGCCCTGTCCGCTTCTGGGGACCAGTGAAAGGGGTCTTGATCCGCTCCCTTAACATATTCATACAGAGGTTTAGCCCACAGTCCAAACTCTGGAATCCATATTCTGCAAAAGCCTGCCATGCCCAGAAATGCTCTAAGCCGTTTACGGTTGCTGGGGATGGGAACTTGGCAGATAGCCTCCTTTCTTTCGTTTGAGAGCTGTCTCTCTCCCTGCCTGATGTGAAATCCCAGATATTGAACCTCTGTAAGAGCAATTTGGGCTTTGTTTTGAGATACCCTGTATCCTCGCAATCCAATAAAGTTTAGGAGACTCACAGTAGCTCTGAAACAAGGGATTAGACCCACAGCAGCAATTAGCAAGTCATCTACATATTGCAGCAAGAGGGCTTTGTCTGAATTATCCCACTCCTCCAAATCTCTGGCCAAAGCCTGTCCAAACAGAGTGGGGGAATTTTTAAATCCTTGAGCCAATACAGTCCAACAAAGCTGCTTCTTAACCCTTCTGTTGTCCTCATTATGCCTTGCAGTATTTTGCTGATCTCAGTTGCTTGGGCACATTCAGGCCCCCCTTCCTCTTGGTTGTCAGCAAAGTCTTGGCTGTGAACACTGACCTTGGACTGAGGCCAGCTGTATTTTCCTCTCAGTTAACTCATTCTGTGCTTTTTCCTCTTCTCCCTTTCTCAGCTTCTTCTAACTTCCAAAGGAACCTTCCATTCTTCACTTATACACCTTTCCTCCAACCATTAACACATACACATTGCCATCATACACCTTTCCAGTAACATAACTTCTGTGCAAAGCTTTGAAACAACAAACCAGGATGAGCACACTCACTTCTGAGGATTCCACTCTGTACAACCTCTGGAGTCCAATAGCTTTCCCTTTTAAACCTTAAATGCCTTCTCTGTCTTCCTTCGCTTAGCCTTGGCTATAACCTGATTCCGCTCCACTTCAGACAACAGGGTTCTTATAAGTATATTACAATCTTCCCAGTCAGGCTTATGGCTAGCTAAACAACCTTCAAAGATTTCTTGTGTTCCTGGACAGGCTACCACACTCTCAGTAATCAACGGATACAATCCCACGGGGGTGGGGGGGGTACTCTCTAAAGCCTGTGGGGGTGGAGGAGCCGAAGGGGACACCGATTCTGGCATTACAACAGTGGGAGGGTTCTGGGGTTTAGCAGCACATACTACCGAACCTGTCGGAGTCAAATGACACTTGAGCAAAATATCAGTCCTATTTCTTAATACCATAAACGTATACGCATAGAGATGTTCATTCCATTTACCTGTTCTCTGACAAAACAAAAGCAACTGAAGGATCATGCTGCAATTAAGTGATCCTTCCGGTGGCCACCTTTCTTGGCACTCCAGCTGGTACTGAGGCCAATCAACTGTACAGAACCTTTTCAATTTACTTTTAATCAACTGATCAGATCCAAACACCTTCCAGTTCACCAGAATGCATTCTAAAGGTGTACACTGTACCCTGCCGGCTGTACTCTGTCCCTGCCCCATACTGAGGGAGACTCTGGGCGTCCCCAAGTCACAACAGGTAGACCTCTGGGCGTCCCCAGGTCAAGACAGATAAAGTCCCCACTGGACTATACCTACCTTATCCACGGGTCCGGTTCTGCACCGTCGCCCTATCGACGGTCCGTCGCCCTATCAACGGGACCGGTTCCCCACCGTCGCCCGCAGCTGCTTCTCCACTGTCTGTGTGCGTTGCACCGTTGTGCCCTCCGGGGTCGAGCAAACCACGTCTCTGCCGAGGCCCCCGATGAAGTCACCGGTGCGCGCTGGGCGTCGGTCGTCGTCGTAATCCGTCGGCCACCAGGAGGGATCCGGGCAAGGCTAAATTTCAGCCTCGAGCCCACCCAGGGACGCCAAAACTGTTACCGCCCAAGTGCTCGAGGCGGACTTCAAATGGTCCGTTGCCCGGTGTGCTTGGCACCAATAAAGACACCGAGGGGAGAAAGCAAGCCAAGTTTATTTCAGAGCTCTGAAATGGCACTAGGAGACCAGCATGTCTCAAATCCAGTACAACAAATACAAATAACTTTTACCTTTTATACTTCAAGCAGTCTCTGTGTAAGCCTTTGTCCTGTTACTCCCTCTTACACCTCCCACCCCTCCCTTCTCTAGCAGTTACAATTAGAAAGTTCCCATACGCCTGCTTATCTTGTGGCCTTGCAAGGCCTGTTTACAGCAGTCTGCCTGCTAGAAAAGCTGACCCTTACATTTCTGCTTCAGCTTGCTACAAAGCCTGTAAGCAGCGAGCACAGAAGTAGGTGAGAGTTCACAAGATGGGGTTTGGGGGTGCAGATAGGCCCAGAGCAAAAGAGCTTCATCGACACTTTGGTCTTCCACTCTCCCGAGTTACCTGGTAGCTATGCCTAGTGGTCCCCCAACAGCCCTGTTAGTCTGTATCTACAAAAACAACAAGGAGTCTGGTGGCACCTTAAAGACTAACAGATTTATTTGGGCATAAGCAAGAAGTGAGGTTTTTACTCACGAAAGCTTATGCCCAAATAAATCTGTTAGTCTTTAAGATGCCACCGGACTCCTTAGTGACTTTTCAGTTTCTCTAGCGAGGAATTAGGTGTCAAAGTGACACGGGACAGATCTAGCGACTTTCCCTGCCAATTACAGTGATAGTCAGAGACAGGCGTCACCAATTTGTCTAGTCACTAAATCATTCCCCAGCAGCTCAATGGTGTTAATGAAATCCATTCCTCTGTGTCACTGCATCTCCCTCGGGCATGGCCTCGGAAGGACACACATTCCCGGGCTTCTTGGGCAGGGCGGCTGGGGCTGACTCCCGCTCCTGGGGGCCGCAGAAACGGGGGCTCAGCCTCGACTCCTTGGGGTGGGGAGGGGGGTGAAAAGCCAGAGCTAACGGCGAGGAGGGGCTGGAAGAGGGGAGAACACAACTGCCCTTAGGAGGAAAAGTTATGATCTTAAAACCATTTGTGACCCGGGCAGGCGCCGCTCCCTGGGCGAGGGTGAGGCAGGAAAAACCATTTGTCAACAGAGCTTTGAGCCTTTGGCCACTGGAATGTTACCGGATCAAAATCCCCCTCCCAGGAGGGGGAAGCCGGCCTGTCTAGTTGGGTGAGTCCTTGGGTCTCTGCTGGGCCTGCCCCCGGGACTAGCTTGTGCCCCCCCTGCCCGGGCCGAGGACACTCCCAGCTGCTGATCAGAAAGCAGCAGCTATGCTGGGCGCTCCCTTTCCAGCCGAGTAGTCTTGGCAGCTGAGTTTATTTTATCATTGACTGGCTCCATTGGTATCTCTCAGCTGGTAGGGGCTGGCAAAGGGTTTCTGGCTGTCCTGGTTACATGAGGCGGGGCTGGGGTCCCCCCACTTCTTAACCTGGCATTTGGCTGCCCCTCCAGCCCTCCCTTCGGGGCTCTGCTCCCTGGCAGCGTGGCCCAGATTCCCTTGGCCCCAGTGGGGATAAGCTGCCCCTGGCAGAGTGAACCTGCCTCCCCCGGAGCAGATGTTGCCTTGAGAAAAGGCTCCGGTGGAAATCGCTCCGCGCTGCCCAAGAGGGGCCGTTTGGTCTCTCCAGCCATAGAAAAGGTTATTCTTTGTGCTCATCAAATCCCACCAGCGGGTCACCCCTCCCCTGAATCCTAGGGCTCAGCTCCCAGCCAGCAACCCCCCAAACCGTGCCTGCGATCGCTGGGGGCTTTGCTGCAAGTGCTGGCTCTGCACTCTCTGAACTTCCCGTCGATTCTCTCCGTCGGCAGGCCGGTGCGCGCATTTTGTCTGCCTGGGGTGCAGTTGTCTGGGGAGGAAGGAGGTTGGGAGGGAAGGGATCAGATGGGAGCTGCGCGTGTCTAGACAACTCCAGTGACTGCTGGCCTGGTAGCAAACATCCAGAGCAGTGAGCGGCAAAGGGACCTTTGCTTCTGCAGGAGATTCACTGCGGGGAAACCGGAGCACAGGACTGAACCCTTTGCAGGGCCTGCCCAGCATCGCTGCGGCTTTCGTATTCAGCAGCAGGGTGTCCTCTGGCCCGGGCAGAGACACGCCGCTAATTCTCGGCTGAATCCTGTGCACATTTTGTTTAGTGACATTTTTGATGCCGTTTTGAATGCTTAAATAGCACCATCTAGTGACTTTTCAGGGTGTCTCTGGCGATTTCCTGCCATGTGGAGTTGGCAGCTCCGAGCACCAGCCCCGGGACTACGCCCATCGCTCTGGGGCTGGGCACCCCCAGCCCAAGGGCCAGTCAGCACCGGGTCTGGGCAGCATCACCAGTTGCCAGGCAGAGCCGGCCTCAGCAGGGCTCGGTTCCATACTTCTCCCTTGTAGGGTCTGGGGTGGGGCTGCAGGACTCGCCCGGCGCCTGCCATGGCCCCATTGAGGCCCCCAGAGCAGCTGGGATGACGCTGGAGAGCGGGGCCAGCCGCCCCATAACAGGACACAGCAAAGTGCCTGGGCTGCTCCATCTCCTTGGCCTCGCTGCTGGGGGGGAGATAGGCCGGGGGGTGGGGGGATCACTTGGCTTTGTCTCTGTAAATTTAGTCCTAGTGAAAGGTTCAGGGCTGGCGTCTCAGGGGAAAGATCTGAGCTCCCCCTTCCCATGGGCCTGAGCCCTGCCCCCCAGACACCCCACCAGAGCGGGGGCTCAGTCTCCGTGGGTCAGGCACAGCTCGGCCTCCCAGGCTGCTCCCACCATCGATCTCCCATAGGGGCTTTTCAGGCCCCCCAGTCTCTGAGCCCCTCCCCCTCTCTGCTGCATTCACCCTCCCGCCCCCACCCCCCGTGGGGCAGGGCCGGGCCATTGTCCCCATGGTCCAGCTGGGGAGGGAGGCCCAGAGAATTCAGTGACTGGCCCAGGGTCACACATGGAGTCGCTGGCAGAGCCGGGAATTGACCCCTGGGATCCCGGCTCAGACGCCAGCCCCTGAGCTCCTCTCTGGACCCCTCTGTGACAGCTCCCCAGGTGTGGTGCATTGGCCCAGCCTTGGACGTGGGTCTGGGAGGACCCGTTTGGAGTGTCAGACACCCCCCGCCCTCCTCCCCCCGGGTCCCCCGGCCTCCTTGGGTCAAACCTCGGAGCCGTTAGCACCCCTGCCCCACACTGTTAGCTTCCTTCAGCGAGTCCCCCTGGGCTGGGCACCTCTGAGAAACGTGTACCCCAAAGGGGGCAATGCCCCCCCCAGCATGGGCAGGGACTCAGGCAGCCTGTCACAGCGGGCGGGTTTATGAGGTGATTGGCACACGGTATGGGAAGCCCTCAGGCCAGCACAGAGAAATGGGGTACATCAGAGTTCCTTTGGGGGTCTCCCAGCCCCAACCAAGCCGTGTGGACCCCTTGGCTCCCGCTTTGGGCCTCTTTGTCCCCTGTCCCCCTCTTTGTCTCTAGTTCCCGGGTGAGCTCACCCCCCACCCGGCCCCTCCTCAGTCCGTGTTCTTGGCCAGGGGAATGGGGCGCAGCTCCCTTGCTGAGAGGCAGGAAGTCCACACGCTCTGGGCCGTTGGGCCTCTGCAAAGAGTAAACAGCCTTTCCCCCCCACCTAGCGAACAATGCAGCATATAGGGGAAACTGAGGCACACACAGTATTCATACAAAATATTACAGACAATTCCCACTCCATCCCCCAAACAGCCGATCGGAGCTGGCACCCCTAGGAGGGTAATGTCCCTGGGAGGGCCCCTTCAGGGCGCCAGACCCACTTAGTGTCTCTCTCTCTCTGACTAGGGCAAGTGACGTGACTTCACCACCTCCTGGAACCGAACCTCGGAGCCGTCAGCACCCTGCTTCACGCCGTGAGCTCCCTGCAGCGAGTCCACCTGGGTGGGATGTTTTGCTTATAAGAAGCACACGGGATCTTTTTCAGGGGAAAAGGCAACACGCCACGTTTATTGGAAATACAACAATTAGCATATGCATTCAATCACACACACACACTGTCCTGCCAGTCGATGTCATAGTTACCAGTCCAGAGTCCGGATCAATCTAGTGGCCAGCTCGGTTGATTATGGGTAGGGAGGAGCCGGGTTCTGTCGGTCGTGACACGATGCTCCAGGGAAGTCTTGGCAGGACAAACCCAAAGTTTCATGGCAAAGCCCCCTGTTTATATAGTGATCTTCCTTCATTGGGACCAACGAGTTCTGCACCATCATGCTGAATTGTCCTTTGACAAGTGCTTCTTTTCTTAAATTGTTTTTCTCATCCTTTATCTTATCCTTTATCCACTTATCTTCTAACTCACACATTCCTTATTCACACACAAAACAGGACTGATTTACACAGAGCATTTGAATAGGAACATCAAATTGCAATGCAGGAGAAAACAATCATGGCATTCTTTTACTTATTTCAAAATGCTAAACCTATAACAAAGTGGTGATGTCCCTAAAGGTCTGTTACTGCCTTGAAATCAGCTTCAGACACAAGATTCTGGCTGATGCATCTTTACCAATGGCCCATTCGGCCCATTCCTTCCTGCTTTCAGAAAGGGTGGCTGGCAGAATATGGTGAAATCATACACCAGTACATTTAATAAATGCTGCATTATTATTCTTTATCCTTCATTCTCAATTATACAAAGTACAAGCGTAAAATCCTCCTACTACAAGGACACAGAGAGCCTTGTGCACCCAAAGGGAGCGCTGCCCTGCCGACAACATCTGCAGGGACTCAGCCAGCGTGGGGCAGTGGAAGGGTTTGTTAGTTGGCTGCACCGCAGCGTACACAGCCCTTGGTTAGCGCAGAGAGCAGAGTTTCAGCCTGGTCAGCCCAGAGCCCTCTGACCCCTCCTTTTCCCAGCTCAGGAGAGAGCCCCAGCTTCCAGCCCCCCACACTTCACACACACACCCCCCCGAACTGGCCCCTCCTCAGCCCTTTGTTCCCCCACTGGGCACACCCGGCAGGCTTCCTGCTGAGGGGTCAGCCACCCATGGTCGTTAGATGCTGGGTACCAAAGGTCCAGGCAATGGAAGTGGCAATTATCTTCTCGGACTCTCCATGGACATTGGGCCCAGGCCCCACAACTGGCATCTGTCACCTCTGGGTCTCTGCAGAGTACACAACCTTTCCCTGCCACCTAGTTAACCGTGCAGCACGTAGGGGTAACAGAGGCACACACAGTATTCGTTCAAAATAGTTCCGAAAATTCCCGTTCTGTGACAGCTCCCAAATGTCCAACATGCCCCGAACCTCTCAGAGGAAGGAAAATCCCAACCCCCCAGCCCGGGCCCCGATCTCTCAGCACTCCAAAGCAGATCAGCCCTCGGGGCCCTGAGCTCTGGAGCCGGGCACAGATCCAGCCCCAAGGTCCATGTCCCCAGGAGAGGGGCTGATCCCCACGCCTGGGCCGGTGCAACCCCCTCAGGGCCTGGACTCCCCTGGTCTAATGTCCTGGTAGCCCCTGGAAGGAGAGAGCAGAGGGGATGGGTTAGGGGGTGCAACGGCCCCACCCCCACCCCAGAGAGGGAGAGGACTCACCTGCGTCTGCTCCGCCACAGCACCACGGCCACGGCGGCTACGGCCACAACCCCCACGGTGATGCCCACGGCCAGGCCGGGGCCCCAGGACCTGCTGTGCTCTGTAAAACAGGGGGTGCCGTGCTGGGAACGGGGACAGGAGTATGGGCTCTGTTCCCTCAGCCTCCCCCGCAGCCCCCCCCGATCATCTCAACCGACCCACTGCTCTCAGCCCCCCTGACCCTGTTCCCTCAGCCTCCCCTGCAGTCCCACCTGCTCCTCCCACAGTCCCACCCCCTCAGCCTCCCTCTGCTCCAGTGCTGCTCCCCTCTGTCCGATCCCCTCCAGACCCCTGCCCCTCTCCCCAACCACCGCAAGCCCTCCCCAGCCCTGCCTCTCTTCGCTCCACCCAGCCCACTCCACACAGATCTCTCCCCCCACCCCATTCGTGCTCTCCTCAGCCCCCAGCCTGCTCCCTCCATCCAGGTCCTGTCCCGTTCCCCTCAGCTCCTCCATCCTGCTCCCCCTGGTCCATCCCCACAGCCCCCCACCCACCCCCTCTGCTTCCCTGCGCCCCTATCTCGCTGCCTGGACCACCCCCGTCCCACTCAGGACGTGCAGGAAAAGCCCCCAGAGACCACGACGCTCCCCCCCCCCCCCCCCGGGACATGCACCTACCCCAGGGGATCAGCAGGCTCCGGCCCCCCAGGCTGCTGTGCTGCACCCGGCAGGCGTAGCTGTGCCCGGCGCCCGGCCCCACGGCCAAGGAGCTGCGCAGCTGGTAGGTCAGGTCCGCGTTGGGCAGGATCCCGCTGGAGTTCAGCCGCCCGCCCGGCCCCACCTCCTCCCCGTCCTGCAGCCAGGCCACGGCCGGGGGTAGAAACCGGTGACCCGGCAAACCAGCAGTACCGGCGCGGGGGTCCCGGCTGGGGGAGGCGCTCGGGCAAACACCACGGCGACCGGCCGCTCTGAGACAGGAGGAGAGAGACGGGGCGGGGGAGAGGGGACGATTCAGCCTGAGCCTCAGGGACTCACTAGCCAAGCCCAGCTCCATTCCCCAGGGTCAGGCGTTGGCCCCGCTGTCCTTGCCAGACCCCAATTCTGCCCCCTGCAGTTACCAGCGATGACAGAACCCCCTTCACTTCCTGTCTTAAATTGCTGTGCAGTGCGGCTATGAAATGGCTACTGTGCTCCACCCTAGATATAGCTGCATTTGTACTCCAGGCAAGGGTCGGCTGTACCAACAGCCCCTGTGCCCCACCCCAGAGGTGGCTGCATCTCAGCGAGCCGGGAGTGGTGACCAGCCTCACCTTGCCTCTCCAGAGACTCTCTCCCGTACTGGGCAAAGGTATCGATCCCATAGACACACATTGTTCTCTGGAGGAACGGAAACAGGGTGGAAATGCTCGTATCCCGGTTGACAAGATCCTGGACGTAGCTTCCCAGCTCATCCCTGTGCCGAGCGACCCATTTGCCTGTGTCCACGTCGAAGCTGATGAAGTCCTCGCCGTTTACCGCAGCGTCACAGAATCGTCTCAAGGTGCCGTTGGGGTGGAGCTTGCAGCTGAAGGAGACCTGGGTAACAAAGGGGTCTGGAACAGGAACATAAGAACATAACATAAGAACGGCCGTACCGGGTCAGACCAAAGGTCCATCTAGCCCAGTATCCTGTCTATCGACCGTGGCCAATGCCAGGTGTCCCAGAGGGAGTGAACCTAACAGGCAATGATCAAGTGATCTCTCTGCTGCCATCCGTCTCCACCCTCTGACAAACAGAGGCTAGGGACACCATTCCTTACCCATCCTGGCTAATAGCCATTAATGGACTTAACCACCTTGAATTTATCCAGTTCTCTTTTAAACGCTGTTATAGTCCTAGCCTTCACAACCTCCTCAGGTAAGGAGTTCCACAAGTTGACTGTGCGCTGCGTGAAGAAGAACTTCCTTGTATTTAAACCTGCTGGAAGGGCAGGGGGGATGAGGACGGGCATCTGGAGGTCACCATGGGGGGGCAGAAATAGACAGACGGGGGGCCAGGGTTACGACAGAATGTCAAGTGATATGAGGACGTTTGGCACAAGATGGCAGCGGGATTGTGGGGCGGCCCTGGCTGGAGTTCAGGGTACCTTGCAGTTTCTGTTTATAGCTGATTTTTCGAATTGCTCTAAGGTCCACGTGTATAGACAGATTGGCTTGAAAATCACTGTGAGACTTCAGGGCCTGAGGCATCTGAGGCCCCTTGGTCATGGGGTTGGTGAGATGTAGACCCCCGCCCAAATGACCTGCCTTTTAAATGTTTTATTTGTTTAGATGCTCTAGAGAAAACTGTGGCCCTGAGCCTCAATAAACGTACATCCCTGGGCTCCCCTGAGCTCGGCTCTGCACCGGTAGCAAAGACACGTTTGGCTTCCCAACACAACGTTACACAAGTCCCCAGGCCTTGGTTCTGTCTGTGGAGCGGGATGCCAGGCGGTGGCACCTCTGCCCACAGACAGTTCACACCTCTGCGAGCAATTGTTTCCTCAGCAGCACCTCAGGGCGTGACACACCGAGTCACACACTCGCTCAGCGGGAGAGGCTGCAACCTCGGAGCCCCGGGAGAACCCATCCAAGCCCTGTCACTGAGCGGTTCCTGCGGCTGTGAGCTCTGATCACACGGTCGGCTGTCACTCTGTCGTGAAACGCACCTGCCCAGGCAGATTGCCATGAGACTAGCTCTGCCCCACCAAGGTGCAGGGGACACTTTGTGGTGCAAATTTGGGGGCAGGTGGTTAAGGGGTTCCTGAGAGAAAGTCTTGCCCGAGGACCTGCTTTTAGTGCTCCAGCATCAGACACCCAGCGCAGACCCTGGGCTGAGCCGCTGAGCAGAGGTGAGCTGGGTCTGTCCCATGCCCTGGGGCAGCGCTGGTTGTGGGGCGGGGGAGGCACTATCTTAGCTCTGCATTTCCTGCTCTTGTGTTGGGGGTTTCATGGTTTGCAGAGTGTCAGTTTTCAATGTCGTTCGGGAGGACAGGTGGCACCGTGAGCAGCCTACACGCTCCTTCCACAAAGGCCTTTGGTAGGACACGTGGCCATGAGCCTAGGGTCAGGGCTGGGACACGGGGCCTTTCCCGTCTAGGACACACAGGCTACAATCTGGCCCCAGAGCCGGAGGACTGGCTCAGTGGGGTAGAGAATGGGACATGGGGTGTTTCCTGTGACGTTGTGCAGTCTATATGGTTTTATAAAAACTTGATAATAAGTCAATATAATGTAACTGGGATAGTTTTAGAGAAAATACGGTAATAAGTGAATGTAACATAACTGGGATATGCTTCATGCAAAAGGTCTCTTGTAAGGTATCATTACAAAGCTTATAATCTACTGAGTATGATCATCTGATTTGTATAAATGTACCGCTCTTGTATCTAAAAGTAGAAATATAAAATATAACTCTGAGGGCCCATTGTAATTATGTAAAGTGTGGGCCATTAATGATGGTTTGGAATCTTGATGACTCCCATTGTCTGCAGATGGCTGTTTACCTGTGAGTCTCCCTGCATATGTGTGTGCTGGCAAGTGAGTAATGAAGTTTTGCAGTGACATGTGATCATGTCACCTGAACTGGAATCCATCTTTAAACTGGTGCTTTTCCAGTGAGGGGGGGTGGAAACCCAGAGGGACAAAGGATTCCCGCCTTATGCAAAAGATATATAAAGGGGTGGAACAGGGAGAGGAGCCATCATGAAGAATCCCCTAGCTATCACCTGAGCTGCAACAAGAGCTGTACCAGGGGAAAGAATTGTGCCCAGGCCTGGAAGGTGTCCAGTCTGAGAAAAACTTACTGAAGCATCTCTGAGGGTGAGATTATCTGTATTCAGTTTGATTAGACATAGATTTGCGCATTTTATTTTATTTTGCTTGGTGACTTACTTTGTTCTGTCTGTTACTACTTGGAACCACTTAAATCCTACTGTCTGTATTTAATAAAATCACTTTTTATTTAGTAATTTACTCAGAGTATGTATTAATACCTGGGGGAGCAAACAACTGTGCATATCTCTCTATCAGTGTTATAGAGGGCGAACAATTTATGAGTTTGCCCTGCATAAGCTTTATGCAGGGTAAAACGGATTTATTTGGGTTTAGACCCCATTGGGAGTTGAGCATCTGAGTGCTAAAGACAAGCACACTACTGTAAGCTGTTTTCAGGTAAACTTGCAGCTTTGGGGCAAGTGATTCAGACCCTGGGTCTGTGTTGGAGCAGACTGGAGTGTCTAATTCAGCAAGACAGGGTGCTGGAGTCCTGAGCTGGCAGGGAAAACAGAAGCAGGGGTAGTCTTGGCACATCAGGTGGCAGCTCCCAAGGGGGATTCTGTGATCCAACCCGTCACATTTCCCTTCTAGGGAATGTTGGCTTCAATCAGCCTAAGGGCTAGGGACTCATTGTTTTGCCCTCCATCCACCCTGCCAGGATACACTCAATCGCTGTGGGGAGTGTGTCAGTTCTCAGCTGTCTGGCGGGTAGTGGGAGGGATGCCCTCAGACTGCTCCATACTCACAGCCCTCTCCTTCATCCTTAACCACTTTGTTCACCAGACGGAAGAAGTCAGACAGGTAGCGATGGATCAGCAGCTCCAAGTCCTGCCACTGCTTCGGGGTCAGGCCCTGATGGGCCCAGGGCTGCAGGAAGTGGATCTCGCAGGTGCTGCAGTCCATGGAGTGGGTCTCCAGGTCGCCCAGCAGGGCCATCCCCTGCATGTCCGTGGAGCTGGCGTTGTGGAAGACGGTGGTTTTAAGCACCCGGAGGGTGAGAGATGCTGGGGGGAGATGAGGAGAGGCTGGGGGGAGGCGTCAGGAAACAAGTGGAGAAGAAAGCGGGTGGGGAGAGAGATTAATGATTCTCCTGAGCTTCAGGATATCCCTGCAGACTCCTAAACCACCTCCCCCCTCCTCCTTCACCCCCAGGAAGGGTCACTAGCCCAGCGTGGTGCTGCCCCACCCTGGCTTTAGTATTACACCATCCACATCCGCCCCAGTAGGAAAAAAGGGCAGGGAGGGGGTCCCCACTTACCGGCCAGGGCCCCCCATGCCCAGGAGAGGAGCAGCAGAGGGAGCAGCATCCTGGCAGAGGAAGGGGGATCCGGGCTGTGGCAGGTGTCAGGGCAGCGGGACGAGGGGCCCGGGGTCGCCCACATGCAGTACGTTCCTACCCAGGGCACACGCCTCTCTGCCCACTTCTCTCTTTGTCTGTCTCTGCTCAGCTCTGTCCCCGCAGCTGCCAGCCCCGAGCCAATCAGGGCAGAGTGAGTCGGTGAGGGGGGTAGCGCGGGAGGGGGATCCCCGGCAGCAAGATCAGAACCAGGCCTTGTCCCAGGGTCAGTGTGTGTGAGACGCCCCCTCCATCTCCTCTGGCCTGGGGTACCGCTGCTCCCAGCACAACCCCTAGCGCCGCCCGGGGGCAATGGGGAGCCCTGACTGCCCGGGCAGAGCCCCCTGCTGCCTCCCGCCCGACTCCCTGCAGCCCAGCCCCTAGAGCCGCCCTGGGGCAATGGGGAGCCCTGACTGCTCGGGGAGAGCCCCCTGGTGCCCCCCGCCCCGCTCCCTGCAGCACAGCCCCTAGTGCCGCCCTGGGGCAATGGGAAGCCCTGACTGCCCGGGGAGAGCCCCCTGCTGCCCCTGCCCCGCCCGCTGCAGCGCAGCTCCTAGCACCACCCTGGGGCAATGGGGAGCCCTGACTGCTCGGGGAGAGCCCCCTGGTGTCCCCGCCCCGCCCCCTGCAGCACAGCCCCTAGCGCCGCCCTGGGGCAATGGGGAGACCTGACTGCCCAGGGAGATCCCCCTGCTGCCCCCTGCCCCACTCCCTGCAGCACAGCCCCTAGCGCCGCCCTGGGGCCATGGGGAGCCCTGACGGCCCGGGCAGAGCCCCCTGCTGCCCCCGCCCCGCTCCCTGCAGCACAGACCCTAGTGCCACCCTGGGGCCATGGGGAGCCCTGACTGCCCGGGCAGAGCCCCCTGCTGCCCCCGCCCCGCCCCCTGCAGCCCAGCCCCTAGCGCCGCCCTGGGGCAATGGGGAACCCTGACGGCCCGGGGAGAGCCCCCTGCTGCCCCCGCCCCGCCCCTTGCAGCCCAGCCCCTAGCGCCGCCCTGGGGCAATGGGGAGCCCTGACGGCCCGGGGACAGCGCCCCAGCCCCATGTAGGGCCAGATTCGCACGTAGGCAAACTAGGCAGGTACGCAGGACTCAAAACTGTGGCGGGACCCAAAACTATTGAGCCGGCGCCCTGCTCCTCACCCCGCCCGGGGGGCCGCCCCCCATCGCTGCACCCTGGCACCGCCGCACACTTGGCCCCGCAAGGAGGGGACGTTGGGGGGCGAGAGCGAGCCCCCCACTCATCCCACAGTGGGGCTGGGGCCGGCTGCCCTGGAGTGAACGTAGGCAATGGGGTGTGTGTATGGGGGGGTCACCCCCTGCCTGCTCCTCCCCTCTCTCAGTAGCCCCGTCCATCCCTCCCAATAGCCCCGCCCTCTTTCCTATTAGCCCCTCCCCCTCTCTGCTCCTTCCTCCCGCTCGCTAGCCACGCCCACTCTGTGGCCCCGCCTCCCCATACTCCTCTAAACCCTCTCCCGGGCTCCGCCCTTTCCTCCTCATCCCTTCAGGCAGGACAACCAATCAGGACGCGCTGCCGTGTGTCTGCGTCAGTAGTTGCGGGGGAGACTCAGCCTGAGCGTCAGGAGGGAGCGAGGAAAAAAAGGCGGGAACGGGGGGCAGGGGGGGGGGGGGGCGAGGCTCCAAAGGCCCCAGAGAGCGGGAGGTGAGAAGGACCAACTGTCACCTGAGGGAGGGGGAGGAGCCAACTGTCACCTCAGGGGGTGGGAGGGGGAGGGTAAACCGTCACTTGAGGGAGTATGAGGGGGAGGGGACAACAGTCACCAAAAGGGGAGGAGCCAACTGTCATCCCTCAGGCTATAGACAGGCTGGGTTGTTATTGTAGGGTTGCCGTGGAGCGCTGGGCTGTGGACAGGCTGGGATGTTATTGTAGGGTTGCTGGGGAGCGCTGGGGCTGTGGACAGGCTGGGATGTTATTGTAGGGTTGCTGGGGAGCGCTGGGCTGTGCACAGGCTGGGTTGTTATTGTAGGGTTGTTGGGGAGCGCTGGGGCTGTGGACAGGCTGGGTGATTATTGTAGGGATGCTGGGGAGCTCTGGGGCTGTGGACAGGCTGGGTTGTTATTGTAGGGTTGCTGGGGAGCGCTGGGGCTGTGGACAGGCTGGGTTGTTATTGTAGGGTTGCTGGGGAGCGCTGGGGCTGTGCACAGGCTGGGTGGTTATTGTAGGGTTGCTGGGGAGCGCTGGGGCTGTGGACAAGCTGGGTGGTTATTGTAGGGTTGCTGGGGAGCGCTGGGGCTGTGGACAAGCTGGGTGGTTATTGTAGGGTTGCTGGGGAGTGCTGGGGCTATGGACAGGCTGGGTGGTTATTGTAGGGTTGCCGGGGAGCGCTGGGGCTGTGAACAGGCTGGGTGGTTATTGTAGGGTTGCTGGGGAGCGCTGGGGCTGCGGACAGGCTGGGTTGTTATTGTAGGGTTGCTGGGGAGCGCTGGGGCTGTGGACAGGCTGGGTTGTTATTGTAGGGTTGCTGGGGAGCTCTGGGGCTGTGGACAGGCTGGGTTGTTATTGTAGGGTTGCTGGGGAGCACTGGGCTGTGGACAGGCTGGGTTGTTATTGTAGGGGTCCTGGGGAGCGCTGGGGCTGTGGACAGGCTGGGTTATTATTGTAGGGTTGCTGGGGAGCTCTGGGCCTGTGGACAGGCTGGGTTGTTATCGTAGGGTTGCTAGGGAGCGCTGGGCTGTGGACAGGCTGGGTGGCTATTGTAGGGCTGCTGGGGAGCGCTGGGGCTGTGGACAGGCTGGGTGGTTATTGTAGGGTTGCTGGGGAGCTCCGGGGCTGTGGACAGGATGGGTTGTTATTATAGGGTTGCTGGGGAGCGCTACGGCTGTGGACAGGCTGGGTTGTTATTGTAGGGTTGCTGGGGAGCGCTGGGGCTGTGGACAGGCTGGGTGGTTATTGTAGGGTTGCTGGGGAGCTCCGGGGCTGTGGACAGGCTGGGTTGTTATTGTAGGGTTGCTGGGGAACTCTGGGACTGTGGACAGGCTGGGTTGTTATTGTAGGGTTGCTGGGGAGCACTGGGCTGTGGACAGGCTGGGTTGTTATTGTAGGGGTTCTGGGGAGCGCTGGGGCTGTGGACAGGCTGGGTTGTTATTGTAGGGTTGCTGGGGAGCTCTGGGGCTGTGGACAGGCTGGGTTGTTATTGTAGGGTTGCTGGGGAGCTCTGGGGCTGTGGACAGGCTGGGTTGTTATTGTAGGGTTGCTGGGGAGCGCTGGGCTGTGGACAGGCTGGGTTGTTATTGTAGGGTTGCTCCTCAGTGCTGTGCTGCCTCACGCTGGTCTCATGATAACAGAGACATGCAATGACCATGCCCGGTTGGATTCAGTGCAAATCACTGCCTCGTGGCAGGGACCCTATGTGGGGTACGGTTGTTCTGGGGGTGGGGGGCCTCACTGTGCAGGAGGAGTCACCTGCTTGGTTTCCCCCACTTGGCCCCGGAGCAGATGCTGCTTTTCCAGATTGAATCTCCCCCAAATTCATCCTCCGGGTTCCGGCTCTTAGCTCAACCCCATTGCTGGGGTCAGGGCAGGTTTGGGTTTTGGGCCCTGCCCCCCTGGGGGTCCCCTATTTCCCCCTGAGGTGACCCCCCCATCAGGACACCCCCACTGGGCCGTGTGATGGAGGGAAGGAGGCCGGGCAGTCGCAGCCACAGACAGACCCCACACATCCTGCTGGAGGATGCCACGTGCCGTCCCTGTATCTCCGCCGTGGAGCAGGCATAGCGGGTCCCTGCACAGCGAGACAGCAGGAGACACTGGGGAGCAGCCTCCCAGCCCCCTGAGAGCGCAGCGAGGTGACTGCAATGGGTTTCACACCGTTTTGCCGGTGGTGGTTGTACCACGTGTGCTCTGCAAGGCTGATGCTGGGGTTTATCTGCTTTTGCAGCAGGGGGCTTTGTTATTTTGTCTTGTGTGTTTTAGGGTCGACATCTGAGCTCTGAGGCAGCACACAAAAGACCCTCCTGTGACACGCCAGCGTGTTCGGTCCCTGGCTATTAGTGACAATAAGACGAGACAGGCTGGTTATTTCTGCAATATCACTTGTTAGCACCAGGGCCGTGCACATTCTGGTTTCTCACCATTTCCTTACATGGTTTTAGGTTTGCGCTGACAGTTAACCGCCAGCCAAGCAAGCAAATACCATTAGCCCCTGTTGCAGAGAGAAGGAAATGGGGAGCTGCAGCAGAGCTGGACAGAACCCAGGTGTCCTGACTCCAGTCTGGCGTGGTGGCTGCAACACTGTCCTGGCCAGCCCCTGCAGTGGAGGCTCTGACGGCCTTTCATTGCATGCCCTTGCTCTAGAAAGGGAACCCTTCTGCCAGGTGGAGTCGGCAGCCACAAGACCAGGTTCCACATCTAGGGGTTCCCCTTAACAATACAGCCCAGAACCGGCTCGAGCCCCCACCCAGTAATCTGGGAAAATTAAACACCCCCCCCCCAGCGCCTCTAAGAGGCAACACTTCCCCTCACGCAAGCACTGAGTCTGTGTCTAGCAAAGAGAACTTGTAATGCACATGGGAAAGGAACCCAGCATTGATTTGGTAAAACACCACAACCACTAGTCATAAGCATGTGACTGTGACGGGTTGGATCACAGAACCCCCCTTGGGGCTGCCAACTGATGTGCCAAGACTACTTCTGCCCCTGTTTCCCCTGCCAGCTTGGGACTCCAGCACCCTGTCTTGTTAAGCCAGACACGCCCGTCTGCTCCAACACAGACCCAGGGTCTGAACCACATGCCCCAAAGTTGCAGACTTAACTGAAAGCAACTTAAGAAGTGTTCCTGTCTTTAACACGTAGATGCCCAACTCCCAATGGGGTCCAAACCCCAAATAAATCCGTTTTACCCTGTATAAAGCTTATACAGGGTAAACTCGTAAATTGCTCGCCCTCCATAACACTGATAGAGAGATATGCACGGCTGTTTGCCCTCCCAGGTATTAATACATACTCTGGGTTAATTAATAAGTTAAAAATGATTTTACTAAATACAGAAAGTAGGATTTAAGTGGTTCCAAGTAGTAACAGAACAAAGTGAAGTACCAAACAAAATAAAATAGAACACGCAAGTCTATGTCTAATACAGTAAGAAAACTGAATACAGATAAAAACTCACCCTCAGAGGAATTCCAGTAAGCTTCCTTTTACAGACTAGCCTCCTTCTAGTCTGGGTCCAGCAATCAATCACACCCCCTGTAGTTATTGTCCTTTGTTCCAGTTTCTTTCAGGTATCCTTGGGGGTGGAGAGGCTATCTCTTGAGCCAGCTGAAGACAAAATGGAGGGGTCTCCCAGGAGTTTAAATAGACTTTCTCTTGTGGGTGGAGACCCCTCCCTCCCCCTGTGTAGAATTCCAGCTACAAGATGGAGTTTTGGAGTCACATGGGCAAGTCACATGTCCATGCATGACTCAGAATTTACAGGTAGCAGCCATGGTTCACATGCTACCTTGAATGTCCTCATGTAGACTTCTTATGTGGATTGGAGCCTCCCAAGATCCATTGTCCGTTAAGTGCTTCTTGATTGGGCACTTAACTTGCAAATTCCTTTCTAAAGAAGCTGACCAAATGCCTTACTAAGGTTATTTAAAATCAAACAAGTATGTGGCCAATATTCATAACTTTGAATACAACAATGATACATGCATACAAATAGGATGAATATATTCAGTAGATCATAACCTTTACAGAGATTTGTTACATGGCATATGTAGCATAAAACATATTCCAGTTTTGTCATAGATACATTCATAAGCATATTTCTATAAAGCCTCATGTGGTGCAACGTCACAGTGACCATGTGCAAAACGCCCACCCCCAGTACGTTGGGCAGTGCCCTTTGCCTCAGTTCCTCACTTGCGCTGTGAAAGTCCAACAAAGAAATGCTCCTTTCACACGCCACTCCCCTCTCCCTCTCCCTCCGCTGCGCCCCCCTCACAGCTGCTGTCCTTGGCCAGCAAAGACTCCGAGTCCGGAGGTGCATTCACATGAGTTCGTCTCCCACCCCCATTGAGTGATGCCCCAGCTGCTGCTGCCACCACCAGGGCAATACAGCAATGCCACCATTCACTGTGCTCCCCGCCGTGCTCGTTTGTTCTGTCCCAGATGGCCATTGCCCTGCGCCATCGCTTTTTCTGCTGCCACCGACCTGCCTCTCTATTGCAACCTCTGTGCTGCCACATCTTGAGGTCACACCGCTTAACCCAGCTCTCAGTGATTTCAGCAGTGAGCGGGGGAACCTCACTGCTAGTGCAGGCTGAGCAGTCGCTGCCTTGAACCCCTGTCCCACAGCAGGTCTAGGCCTTAGCACTAAGGCTACGTCTTCACGACAGGGGGGGTCGATTTAAGATACGCAAATTCAGCTACGCGAATAGCGTAGCTGAATTCGACGTATCGCAGCCGACTTACCCCGCTGTAGGGACGGTGGCAAAATCGACCTCTGCGGCTTCCTGTCGACGGCGCTTACTCCCACCTTCGCTGGTGGAGTAAGACCGTCGATTCGGGGATCGATTGTCGCGTCCCAATGGGACGCGATAAATCGATCCCCGAGAGGTCGATTTCTACCCGCCGATTCAGGCGGGTAGTGTAGACCTAGCCTCAGACCTGGTTATCAGTGACTTGAGCTTAGGGTGACCAGACAGCAAGTGTGAGAAATCGGGACAGGGGTTGGGGGGGTAATAGGCGCCTATGTAAGACAAAGCCCCAAATATCGGGACTGTCCCTATAAAATCAGGACATCTGGTCACCCTACTTGAGCTCCAGGGATCATTTAACTAAAGAAGGGACTCTCGACTGAGTCTAATTGGCTCTGCCTTTCAATAAGAGAGAGCAGAAGGGTCTGATGGTGCGTAGAATCCTTAGGCCATGTCTACACTAGTTCACTTACAGCAGGCGCCGCTGTAGCGCTTTGGGGGAAGATGCTCCAAGCCGATGAGAGAGAGCAAACCCTGCCTCAGCGAGAGGCCGTAAGTATGTCGGCCCCGCTGTTACCCCAAGGGGAGTAAGTTAGCGCTTCAGAGAGAAAATACTCCAGAAATGGTAGGGGGAAATATGGAAAAGGAAAGCCCCTTTTCTCAGAAGAGCAGACTCGGCTCCCTTCCGTGTCTGTCACCGGTGGATTTAGCTTACAATAAGGGTGTCCCTCCCTTCCTGTGGGATGTAATAAAAATGAAGACAAGACAAGGTAATATGGTGCAAACAAAGGTTAGTGTATTAAGGGTAACGGTACAGAAAACTGGGAAAATGGGGGGAAGAAACACAAACTTAACCATACAGTGATTCAGTGACTGGCTTTAGGAGCTTGACGCTCAGACCCACAAAACCTCCCTTGGCATTTGGAAAAACAAGAAATGAAACCCCAATACAGAAACCTTTCCTATGATTTAGGCGCAGTGGACACAGCGCACAGGTGCGAAGCCCGGGACCTTCTCCTCTCCGGCTGATTTAGCGCCTTCGAGGAGGACTACTGGGGAGTCCCGACGACTGTTGGATTTCGTCGCAGGTGGGAAGACCCTGTGGGATGATGGACACCAGGAAAGCAGGACCCTCCACAGGTAAGATGGATAGTGGCGGGATAGCTGGTACTCTTCTCTCTAGCTCTGGAGCGTTAGGAAGACCTGACCATGCACGCGCAACCGCTGGAAGGGACAGCCCTGCGCAGGCGCTGAGCAAGTTCTTATATAGACTTTGTGGTGGGAAACGTTTTGAGGGAATAGGATGTTGGGGGTTGGTTTTGGCGGGAAAAACTGGTTCAGTCCGGTTTGAGCCAGGGAAATCCAGTGTCTTTAACAGTAAACAAGTCTGCTTACAAAGATGGAATCCGAGGGTTACAGATGATATACTCCATATTGGATTTCATTAAAGCCAGTGACTTACATAACCTTTACCTTATACACACTATTAAAACAGCTAATTAAACACATTTAAACAGTACCAACACAACACCGCCTCTACATCAACACTTAGCTCAGTATAACTACGTCGCTCAGGAGTGTGGATTATTCCCACGTAATTTCTAGTGTAGAGTTGTTCTTAGACAGAATCCCCCCCACTGGATAGAAACTCCGCTCCCACCCTCTTTCCCTTCCCATAGGGATTTGGCACCCCTACCGCCTGCTTAGCGAGTGCAGTGCCAGGAGCATAATCTCTAAAAAAAGGTCTGCTAAGCACAGATCTGCTGCCCTTTACTTATACCATATGGATAACAACATTGCAGGACCCCTGCATTCAAATTTAATTGTTTTTATTAAAGCTAATGCTAAAATTGTCTCATACACGGGTTAAGGAAAGAGTATGTATACATCTGAGTGTAGTGCTTAAATTATTCAAATGTACAAAGTTTGGTTTAAAAGTCATAAAACACATAATCTGTAATATCCCAAATTAAGGTTAATACATTTAAACATTAGCATCCAACTATTTGGGTACATCACTCCTAAAAAATTATACTAAGAGTGGCTTGTGGAAAGCAAATATAGCAGTGAGTGTAGATTGTCCCTCAGTAATTGAGAATTTAGGATAGGGTGTCCCTCTGGGAAGTATTTCAGTAACTGATCACCTTGGCAAGGCAGCTCTGCTGCTGGATACCTAGGCAGGTGTGTTTATGCAAATACGGTCTGGTCCTGATGTCAGGGGAGAGCTCATTCAGACCCGGCTTACACATCCTGTGTGGAAGCAAAATGTGACTATAGGCAGGACTCTGTCTAGCTTGTTTTATTCCATGGATGGGGGTATCGGTAAGTGGGTGGTTGATGTTGGCAGTGACCTGCGCGACCAGCCACTCACCTGTTAGAGAGGGAGCAAGAGAAGCTGATGGAGGTGAGCTAGGAACAAGGGCTCCCTAAACCCGAGTAAAGAAGTGGCTCCCTCATGAACATAGAACATAAGAAAGGCCGTACTGGGTCAGACCAAAGGTCCATCTAGCCCAGTATCTGTCTACCGACAGTGGCCAATGCCAGGTGCCCCAGAGGGAGTGAACCTAACAGGCAATGATCAAGTGATCTCTCTCCTGCCATCCATCTCCATCCTCTGACGAACAGAGGCTAGGGACACCATTCTTACCCATCCTGGCTAATAGCCATTTATGGACTTAGCCACCATGAATTTATCCAGTCCCCTTTTAAACATTGTTATAGTCCTAGCCTTCACAACCTCCTCAGGTAAGGAGTTCCACAAGTTGACTGTGCGCTGCGTGAAGAAGAACTTCCTTTTATTTGTTTTAAACCTGCTGCCTATTAATTTCTTTTGGTGACCCCTAGTTCTTGTATTATGGGAATAAGTAAATAACTTTTCCTTATCCACTTTCTCAACATCACTCATGATTTTATATACCTCTATCATGTCCCCCCTTAGTCTTCTCTTTTCCAAACTGAAGAGTCCTAGCCTCTTTAATCTTTCCTCATATGGGACCCTCTCTAAACCCTTAATCATTTTAGTTGCTCTCCTGTTTGGTCTAAGGAGTCTGTGTTGTACCCAGCCCGCAGCACAGCTCCTCGGAACCTGCTGGGAACTAGGGCCTGTTCTGGGGAGTCCCCATCCCCCAAGGCTGCTGGGCTGCATTTTGACCTGCAAGTTATTACATGGTTTTTCATGCATTTAGCAAAAAGGGAAGCAGCTTGGAGGGTAGCACAGGTCAGTCTCAAAATTCAGGGTCAGGAGTTCATCCATTTCTGGTGCGTTTCTCAAGTGAGTTGGATTTTTCAAAGGGGAAGTGGATTTGTTTCGTAACTAGAGAGGCACTGACTGATTTGCAGGCACTTCACACCGTGTCTGCAACTCCCTGATGGTCCAGGAGTGTGTGGGACTAGAGAGGAGACCTGGAGGGAAGGCAGGAGGGCACCACTGGAGCCCAGACTCTGAATGGTCTGACTCAGGTTTATGGGGAGCCAGGGGCTGGGCTGAGAGACGGGCAGGAAGTTCCTCGGTCCCTAGAACACTTTCTTTGTGCCAGAAGGGGAAGCTAAAGTAAATTGTGGTGAATCAAAATTTGAGTGAAACCCTCCAGTGCCACTGCATCATGGCCCCACTGGGGACTCATTTCCAGGGCCGCTGGCCCCATCCCAGAGCCATTCACCTTTCTTCAGTCTTCGGGTAGATGCGGAGTCCGGGCGCCAGGAAGATCAGACCCAGCAGGAAGCCCCCGACCCCCGTCAGCATCTTGCTTCTGGCGGAGTCAGACTGCGCCTCTGTGAAAACAGGAACTCAGGTGGTTTGGGCTGAGCCCAGCCTCTCTTTGCCTTTGTAATAATGTCCCTGCTCTCTGCCCCCAGGGGCTCTGACCCAGGCCCATCCCCTGAAGGCTTCACACCCAGAGACTCTTACCCCAGTGCACAGTGAGAGGGTCCCTCAGGCTGATGTGCTCCACCTGGCAGGTGTAGACGTCCCCGCGCCGTAGGGTGACCAGATGTCCCGATTTTATAGGAACAGTCCCGATTTTTGGGTCTTTTTCTTATATAGGCTCTTATTACGCCCCACCCCGTCCCGATTTTTCACACTTGCTGTCTGGTCACGCTACCGCGCTGGGGGCTCATCTCCAGCATCACCAGGATCTGGAAGGTCCAGTCTCCATTCTGGAGCAGCTCCGTGGACACCATCTCCCCCCCTCGGGGGTAAAACCTCATTATGGAGCAAACCAGCAGGTGGGGGTGGGGCTGGAACCCCAATCTGAGGGGGAAACTTTCACCATGGGTTGAACTGGAAGGGACAGGAGAAAGTGAGCTGGAAAAGGGGTGAGAGATGGGAGTGGGACTCAGAGAACAGGTTCCAGCTCCAATTCTTACAGCCTTCCTTGGAAGAGGCTGCCCCAGTGTGGGGATCTCTGCTCACCGGGGGGCTCCGTGCAATGAACCAGGTGGGTTCTCAGCACTGTCAGTGTCACTAGCAGAGCCCCAGCCCCCAGGGCTTCTCCAAAGGGAAGGGGACAGGGAGACTCACCCAGAGAACTTCTCTGCACAGCTACGAGCACCAGCCCCCGGGACTCTGCCCATCTCCCCGGGGGGCACCTCCAGGCAAGGGGCCAGGCAGCATCGGGGCTGGGCAGCATCACCAGGAAGAGCTGGGCTCAGGTGCCCCCTTCCCCGAGTGTAGTGGGGAGGGGATGCAGGGTCCCAGCAGCCCAGCTGGCCCAGGGTCAGGCAGGGACAGGGCAGGATGTGAAGGGAAGCACGGGAGACGCCAGGCGGGTTAGGTTAATTTAACCCTTTTGCTGCTGTCTCTGCCTGATCCACTCGGCCCCTTGAGAGCCACCGTGCAGGCGAGGGGCACAGACCCCTGGGCAGAGGGCGGCCCCAACGGATGGTGCAAGGGCGCTGCCCAGTGGACAGTCCTGGGAACGAAGGTGCTGCTCCTGTCCGTGAAAGGCTGGCTCCTGCCCTAGACGCAGAAGGGGCTTCCCCACTTTTGGACTCCTAGATCCCCAGGCGGGAAGGGACCATTGTGACCAGGGCCGGCTCCAGGCACCAGCTTAACAAGCAGGTGCTTGGGGCGGCCAAGGGAGAGGGGCGGCACCTGCGGCAATTCGGGGGCGGCAGGTCCCTCACTCCCTCTAGGAGCGAAGGACCTGCCGCTGAACTGCCGCCGCCGATCGCGGCTTTTTTTTTTTTTTCCAATTGCAGCCGGGGCGATCGCGATCGCGGCTTTTTTTTTTTTTTTTTTGCTTGGGGCGGCAGAAATGCTGGAGCCGGCCCTGATTGTGACCGTCTAGCCTGACCCTGTGCAGAACTGGGGCAGGCCCGGCTGGGCTGGGGGCCGATGGAGGCTGGAAGCCCGAAGTCTGCCCCCTCCCCCGGGCACCAGCACAGACCCCGCACCACCCACGGGGCATTAGCCGCTGGGCCAAAGGGGCCTGTGCACAATTGGGGGACCCCAAAAAAAGGGTGCCCGGGCCCCGACCCAGCTCCCCGCAGGCGGAAGGGGTGGGGAGGGGCCTCTGGCAGCACCACAGGCTCGCGGCACTGAACAGCCCAGCTGGGGGTAAGGGCGGGTGCCGGGCTGGTCACAGCCGCAGCGACTCACCTGGGCCCCGGGTGGTGGCTAGTTCCTGGGGGAGCTGTGGGGACCCCCCTGGCAGAACACGCTCACACACAGACCATCCCGCAGGCCCAGGGGCCCACAGACCCTGCCGGGGGGAGCCATATGTGTCACAGCCGGGCCTGGGGCTATATAGGGACTGGGCCCCGCGCTGGGCGCAGGGCTCAGCAGCGTTGGACCCCGGGGCAGCCGCACACGGGCGTGGGGGGGGCTTTAAATTGCCCCCCCCCCATCAGCAGGCGGGTCTACAAAGGCTCCCGCGCCCCGCCCCCGCCAGCTGCAGCCGCCCGCAGGCCGGAGAGGCCGGGCCCAGCCCCGGGACCTGGCGCCGGCTCGCGGCGCGGAACAGCTGGAGGTGGCCAGGGCATGGGCGGGGCGCGGGCAGGCTGCGGGAGGGGCGGGGCCGCGTGAGCACGTATGCAGATCTCCGTGCGAGCGGAGCATTGTGGGAACGGGAGCAGGCTGACGAGCAGGGCCCCAATTGACCGTGCGGGGCTCGGTGGCGAGAAGGGTCCGAGCCCGGGGCCTGTCGGAGCAGCTGGCGGCGGTCGGGGCCGGTGTGGGCGGGGCCGGCGGTCGGTCCGAGTCGGGCCCCACCGTGTGTTGAGAGTATGGGGCGAGCGAGGGCAGGCGGCGGCCGGGGCGGAACAACTCATACTTACCTGGCAGGGGAGATACCATGATCACGAAGGTGGTTTTCCCAGGGTGAGGCTCATCCATTGCACTGCGGGTGTGCTGACCCCTGCGATTTCCCCAAATGCGGGAAACTCGACTGCATAATTTGTGGTAGTGGGGGACTGCGTTCGCGCTCTCCCCTGATCTCGCGGGTGCAAAGACAGACTGATTCGGGAGGCTGTGAAGTGCTGTTGTAACGCTCTTCAATTTCTTAGCTGGGGGTTGTGTTTATTTGTTTACTGTGTTCCTGGTTATTTCATGCTGTGTGGAAGTTCACATCTCTGCTCTCAGTTCTGTTACAGTCAGGCCCGTCTGAGATCTTCTAAAACTAAAAGCATCCTGCTCTTTTCTTTCTTCTCTGCAGCTCTTTACTCCGGGGTTCTCACACCGGGGGCTTGGGACCTCTCAAGGGTGTTGTGAGGTTATCACGTGAGGGGTTGCAAGCTGTCAGTCTCCACCCCAAGCTCTGCTTTGCATCCAGCATTTATCATGGTGTTAAATATATAAAGGACTGTTTTTAATGTATAAGGGGGGGCGGGGCGCATGCAGAGGTTTGCTATTTGAAAGGGGTCACCAGTACAAACGTTTCAGAACCCCTGCTTTTACCGCTCCATGCCCCTCGGCTGTAATGGGGGACTGCGTTTGCGATTCCCTTGGCACGCAGTGAAGCACAGACAAAGCTGGGAAGGCGGGAGGTGGGGTGTGTGCTGCTCTCTCCTCTGCTCTGGTGCCTGGTGGGGGGCTGCAGCTGATCTGTTCCTTTGCAAGTGGCTCTGTGTCCCCTGCCTTGCTCACCAGTCTGCACTATGGGGACTTGACCCATGGCCTCACTCGCCCCAAGGAGCCCCAGCGGCTCCTCTGCCCCCTTCCCTGCCCACAGCCCTTTGCCCATCCATCCCTCTTGGGCTCTCACCCCTCTGGCAGAAAAACAGCCCCTCCAAAACCTGTCTCACCTGGCACCTGGCAGCACTTGTCCAGGAGGCAGGTTCCTGGCCTGCCCCAGGGCGCCTTTGGCTTTTGCTGTCCGGTCTCTCTCTCGGGGCACGGCGGCACTACCGAGACTGGGCCGGCAGAACCCTGTGGCGGAGGAGGTCTGTCTGTCTGTCGCTTTACCCCACCGCCTCCCTGAACGCCGTCAGCTACACTGGGGGTTAGGCCGGGTAGCCGTGTCACCCAGGAGCGGGTATGACTTCTCACACCCCGGCCGGACAGAGCGATGTAGACGTGACGGTTCAGCACGCACCAAGCCTCTGGACTGGTCTCCTGGGGAACTTACATCAGCACAGCTCCATCTGTCAGGGGTGCGGAGGGAAGAATTCTTCCATCGACCTAGCTCCCGCCTTTCGGGGAGGTAGATGGCCCACGCCGACGGGACAAGCCCGGCTAGCGTCTAGACTGGAGCACCGCGGTGGCACAGCCATAGTGGCTTAAGCAGAGCCATAAGAACGGCCGTACTGGGTCAGAGCAAAGGTCCATCTAGCCCCGTGTCCTGTCTGCCGACAGCGGCCAGTGCCAGGTGCCCCAAAGGGAATGACCAGAGCAGGGAATCACCAAGTGATCCATCCCCTGTCGCCCATTCCCAGCTGCTGGCAAACAGGCCAGGGACACCATCCCTGCCCATCCTGGCAAATAGTTCTTCCCTCAGGGAGGCCTGGGGCTGTCTCGTCCTCGTGCTGGCTCCCACGTCCCCACAAGCTGGCGCTGTTACAGGCAAAGGCAGAGGAGCCAGAGAGCTGAACCGGAGAGGCGGGGCGGGCGCCCATCCTGTGGTGCCAGTTGGTGCCGGGTTTCCGCCCCATCTGCCCTCCGCAGGGGCTGCTTCCGTTGAAGAGCGCCGGCCTGGGGCCCCCCCAGCTGCCTTCGAAAATGTACGGAAGGAACTGGAGGGAGAGGGCGACGGGCTAATTTTGGGGGAGGAAAAAGGGCCGGATCGAGGGCAGAGCGGGAGCTAGGGCCGGGTCGGGGGCTAGCCACACGGGGAAATACCGCTCTGCTCCGTTACATATTTCACAACGTTATCGCTGAACACAGATTTTTAAAATTACTCTAGGGAAATATTTTCTTTCCAAACAGATTCCATCCCAAACGATGGTGCAAATATACTCCCCCGGCGCCCCTCTCCCATTACCCCAGTATCCGAGCATCTTCCTAATCTGCAGGGGAGTTCTCCTCCGACACTCGTGCGAGGTTGGGAAGCGCCACCAGCCCCATTTCCAAGACGGGGAAACTGAGGCCTAGAGAGACCGAATGATGTGCCCGAGGGCACCCAGGAAGTCTGTGGCAGAGCAGGGGCAGGGGCCGGATGCTTTTTCTTAAGGAGGGTCCCACCCTCCCCCCCGCGGTCTGGGCTGCTCCTGGATCGCCCCTGCTCTGCTCCAGCCGCTGAGCCCGGATCAGAACCGCCGCAGGGCTGGGCCAGGCTGCGGGGCGATGGAGGCTGGAAGCCACGTTGGTGCCCCCCGAGTTCTGGCCCCGGCACAGGCAGCCCCAGCAGCTGCTTGAGCTCCGGGCAGCTTGGAGAGGCCCTTGTGCTCTGTGCTGAGGCCCGCAGCCGCCCGCCCGCCCGGGGAGAGCAGGTCCAAGGCCTGGAGCTCGCGAGGCTGCCGCTGAGCTCGCAGCGCGGAACAGCTGGGGCTGGCCAGGGCAGGGGCAGGGCGCGGGCAGGCTGCGGGAGGGGCGGGGCCGCGTGAGCACGTATGCAGATCTCCGTGCGAGCGGAGCATTGTGGGAACGGGAGCAGGCTGACGAGCAGGGCCCCAATTGACCGTGCGGGGCTCGGTGGCGAGAAGGGTCCGAGCCCGGGGCCTGTCGGAGCAGCTGGCGGCGGTCGGGGCCGGTGTGGGCGGGGCCGGCGGTCGGTCCGAGTCGGGCCCCACCGTGTGTTGAGAGTATGGGGCGAGCGAGGGCAGGCGGCGGCCGGGGCTGAGCAACTCATACTTACCTGGCAGGGGAGATACCATGATCACGAAGGTGGTTTTCCCAGGGTGAGGCTCATCCATTGCACTGCGGGTGTGCTGACCCCTGCGATTTCCCCAAATGCGGGAAACTCGACTGCATAATTTGTGGTAGTGGGGGACTGCGTTCGCGCTCTCCCCTGGTCTCGCGGGTGCAAAGACAGAACAACGGGCTCCGGGGAGTTTCCTATTGAGGGTGTTGCCTTTTCGAGCGGCTGTACGTCACCGCTTTTTCCTGCAGTCTCCCTGCGCACTTTTCTCTCTCCTACGGATCGCCGTTGGGGCGGGTGGCCAGGGGCGGGGGGGTGCTACTTTTTAAAGCGAGGGGCCCGCTCCCGCCAGAGCAGCGGCTGCCCCTGCACTGCTTGGCGCTGGCTTCTGGCCTTCAACTGCGGTGCGGGGCCTGGGGGGTGGGCCGGGAGGTAGCGGCGGGGAGGGCACTTTCCAGCCGCGGAGGAGAGCGCAGGGCCACAGCGGAGGGCGGCCTTTTGGCGGGGCGGGGGGGGGAGCGCCCCCCATTCTCTGGCCTAAGGGTGAGCGCCGGGGGGCGGGCAGGCTCTTGGGGGGAAGAAGCAGCAGGAGGGTGGGCGGCCCAGGGACGGGGCCTCAGGGGAACCTCATGAAGTGAGAGCTGGGCCGTGCAGGGGCCGTTCTCTGGTGCCGAGCGGGGGCTGGGGTGACGGAAGGTCCTTAACAGAGGTGGGGCCACCAGCGCCCCCCCCCCCCCCCCCGTCAGCTCTCGGGCTCCTGTGCCTTTGGCCAGAGGCTTTCTGGGCTGCCGCGGCGCCACCTGGTGGCGATTTGGGGGCCAGCGCCAGGCCGGGAGAAAGCCCGAGGGCCTCACGGACACTGCGCTGCGCTGCGGGGCGCCCCAGTCGGGGGCAGAAGGCAGGCGGTGCGGGAGAGGGAAGGAGCCTGGGAGTGAACCTGGCGGGTTGCTGGGTGTGGGTGGGGGGAGTACGGGACAGTTTCTTTGGGGGGGGGGGGATTGTTAGGGAGGTGGGGGTCCTCCCCTGTCCCCATGTGGCCTGAAGTCCCCCCGCCCCCCATCAGCCTCTGGCCCAACAGGGGCGGGGCGCGCGCAGGCTGAGGCATCTGACTCAAACCTTCCGCCTGATCCTAGAAACAATCCCTAGTCTCTGGGGCAAACAGTTACAGAGCCTGCTCCCTAAGCTAAAACAGTGATCATTTTCTCAAGGGGGGAGGAATGGACATTTTTTTTCCTGATGGGGACACTGATGAGAGAGCGACTGACCCCAAACCACACGCTTCTGGAAGCAGGGGCGGCTCTAGCTTTTTTGCCGCCCCAAGCACGGCAGACAGGCTGCCTTCGGCGGCACGCCTGCGGGAGGTCCCCGGTCCCACGGATTCGGTGGCACGCCTGCGGGAAGTCCCCAGTCCCGCAGATTCGGCGGCGCGCCTGCGGGAAGTCCCCAGTCCCGCGGATTCGGCGGCGCGCCTGCGGGAGGTCCGCCGGTCCCACGGCTCCAGCGTCCCCACCGCCGAATTGCCGCCGAATCCGCGGGACTGGCGGACCTCCTGCAGGCAAGCCACCGAAGGCAGCCTGACTGCAGCCCTCGCAGGGACCGGCAGGGCGCCCCCCATGGCTTGCCGCCCCAGGCACGTGCTTGGAGCGCTGGTGCCTGGAGCCGCCGCTGTCTGGAATTACACTAATGAGAGCAGTGTGGGCACCTGCTTGGAAAAGAATAACCAGCCATTTAAGTGACCTACAAACAGTCATAAAGTAGAAAGGGAAAAAAGCAGACCCCTAAATTGAAAAACACATAGTAGGAGAACAATGCAGAGTCATGTTAAAAACAAGACAGTAACAACACTTTTTTCTCTTTTTTTAGACCAGAATGCTCTCGCCGAGAGGAGGTGCACCATTCCCGGAAATATGAAATAGCAGATTGCTGCGCGGAGTGGATGGAGCAAGCTCCTATTCCTTCTCCCTGTTTAAAAAATCCATTTACTATAAAGCTCTCAGATAGAGAACCTGTCAGATATTAAACTGATAAGAACAGATTTTAAAATGTTATTAAAGCTAATGTTAAAAAAATTATGTAATACATAGGCTGAGAACAGCGTATCTGTACGTCTGGGTATCATGCTTAGATTATCCACAAATACAAAGTTTGCTTTTAAAACTCAGATGATACATAGCATACATAATCAGCAATAACCCAAATGTAGGTGAATACATTTAACAATACAATTTGGAATCCAAATACTCCGGTACATTGCTCATGAAGAGTTCTACAGAGAGTTGGTTGGGGAAAGCAAAATAGATCAATGAGTGGAGAGTGTCCCTCAGTAATTGGGAATTAGGGTAGGGTTGTCCGTTTAGAAAATACAGTTTATCAGGGAAGTATTTTAGTTACTTTCCTTACTGTGAAAAGAACAAGGAGTACTTGTGGCACCTTAGAGATTAACAAATTTATTTGGGCATAAGCCAGGGGTAGGCAACCTATGGCATGCGGGCCGAGGGATGTGCTGGCCGCGGCTTCCCGCCGCCCCCATTGGCCTGGGATGGCGAACCGCGGCCAGTGGTGGCCGGGATCGGCCGAACCTGGCGCGTTAGCTGGTAAATAAACTGGCCCGGCCAGCGAGGGTGCTTACCCTGGCGAGCCGTGTGCCGAACGTTGCCGACCCCTGCAATAGCCCCTCCCCTCACTGCTCCTCCATTCCAATGTCCCCACCTGCCGCTCCCTCTCCCAATAGCCCCTACCCCTCCCATCACTCATTAGCCCCTCCCTCCCTGCCCTCTTTCCTATTAGCCCTCTCCCCTCTCTGCCCCACCCTCCCGCTCATTAGTCCCTCCCACTCTGTGACCCCGCCCCCTCGTACTGTGTCGCTGTGTTAGTGCCATTCGTCGCTGGGTGGTGCCAACCGAGGCAGCAGGAGGGAGTGAGGGAAAAGGGTGGGAAATGGGTGGGGAGGCAGCATGAGGCGCCAACAGCCTCGGAGAGCACAAGGAGGGAGGGGCCAATTGTAAACTGAGGTTGTGAGAGAGCCCAGCTGACACCCTGAGTGCAGGGTCTGTGGAGCGTCTGGTTTGTTATTGTAGGGTTGCTGGGGGTCACTGGGGTGTGGACTGGCTGGTTTGTTATTGTAGGGTTGCTGGGGAGCACTGGGTTGTGGACAGGCTGGTTTGTTATTGTAGGGTTGCTGGGAGTCACTGGGGTGTGGACTGGCTGGTTTGTTATTGTAGGGTTGCTGGGGGTCACTGGGGTGTGGACTGGCTGGTTTGTTATTGTAGGGTTGCTGGGGATCAGTGGGGTGTGGACTGGCTGGTTTGTTATTGTAGGGTGGCTCCTCAGTGCTGTGGTGGCTCAGGCTCATCTCATGACAATAGTGACATGCAATGACAATCCCCGGTTGGTTCCAGGTGCAAATTGGCGTATGTTGGGAGGGACCCCATGTGTGGCAGGGTGGTTCTGGGGGCGGGGGGTGTGACAGGTTGGATCACAGAAACCCCCTTGGGAGCTGCCAACTGATGTGCGAAGACTACTTCTGCTCCTGCTTTCCCTGGCAGCTCAGGGCCCCAGCACCCTGTCTTGCTGAGCCAGACTCACCCGTCTGCTCCAACACAGACCCAGGGTCTGAACCACGTGCCCCAAAACTGCAGACTTAACTGAAAGCAGCTAACAGAAGTGTTCCTGTCTTTAACACTCAGATGCCCAACACCCAACGGGGCCTAAACCCAAATAAATCCGTTTTACAGGGTAAACTCATAAATTGTTTGCCCTCTATATCACTGATAGAGAGAGATGCGCAGCTGTTTGCCTCTCCCCCCCTCCCCCCGCAGGTATTAATACATACCCTGGGTTAATTAATAAGTAAAAAGCGAATTTATTAAATACAGAAAGTAGGATTTAAGTGGTTTCAAGTAGTAACAGACAGAACAAAGTGAATTACCAAGTACAATAAAATAGAACATGCAAGTCTATGTCTAAAAGAAACTGAATACAGATAAAATCTCACCCTTAGAGTAATTCCAGGAAGCTTCCTTTTACAGACTAGTCTCCTTCTAGTCTGGGTCCAGCAATCAATCACACCCCCTGTAGTTATTGTCCTTTGTTCCAGTTTCTTTCAGGTATCTTTGGGGGTGGAGAGGCTATCTCTTGAGCCAGCTGAAGACAAAATAGAGGGGTCTCCCAGGGGTTTAAACAGACTTTCTCTTGTGGGTGGAGACCCCCTCCTTTCTCCTACGCAAAGTTCAGCTCCAAGATGGAGTTTTGGAGTCACGTGGGCAAGTCACATGTCCATGCATGACTAAGTTTCTTACCAGCCTAGCCACATTCCTGGGAAAGCTCCGATGTGGATTGGCATCTTTGAGTTCATTGCTGGCTTAAGTGGTTCTTGATTGAGCACTTAATTTGCACACCCCTTTCTCAAGATGCTGACCAAATGCTTTACTAAGGTTATCAATCAAGTACACAGCCAATATTCCTAACTTCAAGTACAAAAACGATACGTGCATACAAATAGGATTAATAGATTCAGTAGATCATGACCTTTACATAGATATTTAACATGGCATATGTAGCATAAAACACATTCTAGTTATGTCATAGATACATTCATAAGCATATTCCATAAATCATTATGGGGGCACCGTCACAGGGGGATCCCACTGTGCAGGGGTTTCCCCCACTGAGCCCTGGAGCAGACGCTGCTTTTCCACAGAGAAGCTCCCCATATACATCCTCAGCAGTCGGGCTCGTCTCTAAAGCCATTTGCTGGGGTCAGGGCAGGTCTGGGGGTTGAGCCTTGTCACCCACAGAGTCCCCTATTTCCTCCAGCGCAGAGTGAGCACACAATTGCTGCCCCACAGCAGGGGGCGCAGTCCCACAGGGTGACCTCCCCCCCCCAGCCATCATAACCCCCCCCCCCCCCAGAACTGTGTGACAGAGGGAAGGAGGCCAGGGCAGGTGCAGCCACAGACAGACCCCACATGACCTGCCGAAGGAAGCCACGCGCCATCACTGTACCCGCCATGGAGCAGGGGCAGCGGGTCCCTGCACTGCGAGACAGCAGGAGACCCTGGGGAGCAGCCGCCCAGCCCCCCGAGAGCGCAGAGAGGTGACTGCGGTGGGTTTCACACCGGTTTGCCGGTGGTGGTTGTGCCGTGGGTGCTCTGCAATGCTGAGGCTGGGGCTTGTCTGCGTTTGCAGCGGGAGCTTTGCTGTTTTGTGCCTTTTGGGATGGACATTTGAGCCCTGCGGCAGCACACGAATGACCATCCTGTGCACAGCAGCGTGCTCCGTCCCTGGGCTACTACCAGTGACAGCACGACGACACCCGCTGGGTTATTGCCGCAAGGTCACTTGTTAGCACCAGGGCTGTGCAGATTGCAGTGTCTCTCATTTCCTTACGTGGTGTCAGGTTTGCACTGACAGTTAACCGCCAGCCAGGCAAGGAAATACCATTAACCCTGTTCCAGAGAGAAGCACATGGGGAGGTGACGTGACCTGCCCGAGGTCACACAGTGAGAGTGCAGCGGAGCTGGACAGAACCCAGGTGTCCTGACTCCTGTGTGGCGTTGTAGCTGCCAGACTGGCCTGGCCTCGCCCTGCCCTGGAGACTCTGACGCCCTTTCGTCGCATGCCCCTCCTGTACAATGCAACCCTTCCGCCGGGGGAGTCGGCAGCGACCAGGGCCGGGTTCAGCATCCAGGGGTTCCTCAGAACAATCCAGCCCAGAAGCCGCTTCAGTGCCCGGCCACAATTGGGAAAATTAACCACCACCCCGGCGCCTCTCAGAGCCAGCGCTTCCCCCCCGCCCCCACTGAGTCGTGTATAGCAAAGAAAAGGGGAAAGGAGTCTGCCATTATTGTGGTGAAACACCATCACCACTAGTCATGAGCAAAACGCCCACCCCCGAGTACGTTGGGCAGTGTCCTTTGCCCCAGCTCCTCACCTTGCGTTGGGAAAGTCCAACAAACAAATGCTCCTTTAACACCCCCCCACCCCCACCCCCACTGCCCCCTCACAGTTGCTGTCCTTGGCCAGCAAAGTCCCAGAGTTCAGAGGTGCATTCTCGGGGCGGGAGTTCACTTCCCACCCTGGTTACAATGAGTGACGCCTCGGCTGCTATTGCTGCCACTACAGCAAGTGGCCCCCAGGTGCCACCGTTCACTCTGCGCACCACTGTGCCCCCGTTGGCCACGGGGCCTTCGCCGCCTCTGCTGCCACCTGTTCCTATTGCCGCCTGCTGAGCCCCCCGCTCAGCCCAGCTCTCGGTCACTTCCGCAGTTAGCGGCTGGGCCTCACCGCTAGGGCAGGCCGAGCAGTTCCTGTCAACTGTCTCACAGCAGGTCTCGGGCTTAGCACGGAGGCCTGGGGATCAGCGATTGGAGCTCCAGCGATCAGCTAACACGTCTCATCAGCGCTAGAGAGCAGAAGGGTCAAATGGTGTGTGGAACTCTTACACGGAAACCCCCGCCCCAGGGAGAGACCCCTCTCCCGCCCTTTCCCCCTCCCCTGGGATCTGGCACCCCTGCCGCCTGCCGAGCAAGTGCTGTGCCAGGGACAGACGTGCCAACACTCGCCACTTCATCGCCAGAGATGCGATTTCTAAGTAAAATTCAGCCTGACTCGTGGTCTGGGGCTAGAACTCTCAAATGTCACCGATTTATTGTTTCAGCTGAGTTCTCTGCCCAGGCCATTGCTGGGGGGGCTGAGGAGAGGCTCCCGCTGTCAGCCCCGGGCAGGCTGGTCTGGTGCTTTTCGGGGGAGAGAGAGAGAGAGAGAGAGAGAGAGAGAGAGAGTGTGTGTGTGTGTGTGTGTGTGTGTGTGGGTGTGTGTGTGTGTGTGTGTGTGTCACAGAGCCCCGTGTACGTAAGAGGAACTCAGGAAGTTATTACATGCTTTTTATGCATTGAGGCAAAAAGGGAAGCAATGTAGAGGGTACAATAAATTAGTCTCCGAGTTCAGGGGTGGGATTGCTGTTGCGTTTCTCACGTGACTTCGGTCTCCATATTTGTAATAGGGGAAGTGTATTTGTTTCACAACTAGAGAGGAAAGTGGCTGATTTACAGACACCACCAACTGTGCCCGCAACTCCCTGACGTTCCAGGAGTGTGTGGGACTAGAGAGGAGACCTGAAGGGGAGGCCAGGAGGGCCACAACTGTAGCCCCGAATCTCAATGGTCTGACTCAGATTTATAGGAAGCCAGGAGCTGGAATTAGCCCCACACTTCCTGGCCGTGGGCAGAGAAAGGCAGAGGAAGCTCCTCGGTCACTGGAGAACTTGATTCATGCTGGAAGGGGAAGCTAAAGTAAATTGTGGTGAATCAAAATTCCAGTGAAATCCTCCAGTGCGACTTCATCACGGCCCCACTGGGAGTCATTTCCTGGTGGCGCAGTGCTGTCCCGGAGCCATTCACCTTTCTTATTCCTCAGGGAGACGAGCAATCCCAGGACCATGAAGACCAACCCCAGCACAGAGCCCCCGACTCCAGCGACGACAGGGTCAGCCTGTGCCTCTGTGAAAACAAGAGCACGGGTGGTTTGGGCTAGGCCCAGCCTCTCCTTCCCTTTGTCACGTCTCTGCTGTCTGCCCCCAGGGATGGGGACGGCTCTCGGAGACATGCCCGTGTCTCCCTCGGGATCCACGGAGCTAGGGGTGCCCCTGAGGGCTCAGGGAATGTGCCAGGTTCGGAGTCTCTTACCCTAGTAAGAGGGGGCGCTTCAGGCTGATGTGCTCCACTGGCAGGTGTAGACATCTCCGTGCCGGGAGTTCATCTCCAGCATCACCAGGATCTGGAAGGGCCGGTCTCCATCTGCGCCTTCCCAGTCTTAGACTGCTTGATTTCAGTCCCCGAGGAGTGAAACCCCGTTATGGAGCAAACCAGCATCTTGGGGTGGGGCTGGGATCCCGATTTCAGGGGGGAAACTTTCACCTTGGGCTGAACTGAGAGGGAGGGGGAGAAAGCTGGGAGGGGGGAGAGATGAGTGGGATTCAGAGAACAGGTTCCAGCTCCAAAGTAACAGCCGTCCTTGGAAGGGGCTGCCCAGCGTGGGAGTCTCTGCTCTGCAGCGCTCAGCTCTGGGGGCCCCTCTCTCTTCTTCTCTCTCTCTCCTGAGTTAATGCGAGTCATTACATTAGAAGCAAGAGGAAGACCAAAGACAGGGTAGGCCCACTGCTTAGTGAAGAGGGAGAAACAGTAACTGGAAACTTGGAAATGGCAGAGATGCTTAATGACTTCTTTGTTTCGGTCTTCACCGAGAAGTCTGAAGGAAGGCCTAACATAGTGAATGCTAATGGGAAGGGGGTAGGTTTAGCAGATAAAATAAAAAAAGAACAAGTTAAAAATCACTTAGAAAAGTTAGATGCCTGCAAGTCACCAGGGCCTGATGAAATGCATCCTAGAATACTCAAGGAGCTAATAGAGGAGGTATCTGAGCCTCTAGCTATTATCTTTGGAAAATCATGGGAGATGGGAGAGATTCCAGAAGACTGGAAAAGGGCAAATATAGTGCCCATCTATAAAAAGGGAAATAAAAACAACCCAGGAAACTACAGACCAGTTAGTTTAACTTCTGTGCCAGGGAAGATAATGGAGCAAGTAATTAAGGAAATCATCTGCAAACACTTGGAAGGTGGTAAGGTGATAGGGAACAGCCAGCATGGATTTGTAAAGAACAAATCATGTCAAACCAGTCTGATAGCTTTCTTTGATAGGATAACGAGTCTTGTGGATAAGGGAGAAGCTGTGGATGTGGTATACCTAGACTTTAGTAAGACATTTGATACGGTCTCGCATGATATTCTTATCGATAAACTACGCAAATACAATTTAGATGGGGCTACTATGAGGTGGGTGCATAACTGGCTGGATAACCGTACTCAGAGAGTTGTTATTAATGGTTCCCAATCCTGCTGGAAAGGCATAACAAGTGGGGTTCCGCAGGGGTCTGTTTTGGGACCAGCTCTGTTTAATATCTTCATTAACGACTTAGATATTGGCATAGAAAGTACGCTTATTAAGTTTGCGGATGATACCAAACTGGGAGGGATTGCAACTGCTTTGGAGGACAGGGTCATAATTCAAAATGATCTGGACAAATTGGAGAAATGGTCTGAGTTAAACAGGATGAAGTTTAACAAAGACAAATGCAAAGTGCTCCACTTAGGAAGAAAAAATCAGTTTCACACATACAGAATGGGAAGAGACTGTCTAGGAAGGAGTACGGCAGAAAGGGATATAGGCGTTATAGTGGACCACAAGCTAAATATGAGTCAACAGTGTGATGCTGTTGCAAAAAAAGCAAACATGATTCTGGGATGTATTAACAGGTGTGTTGTGAGCAAGACACGAGAAGTCATTCTTCCGCTCTACTCTGCTCTGGTTAGGCCTCAACTGGAGTATTGTGTCCAGTTCTGGGCACCACATTTCAAGAAAGATGTGGAGAAACCCCCGGCCAAACCCCGAGCGCTGCGCCGCCCAAATCCCGAGCGCCGCGCCGCCCAACCCCCCGCCCCCTTCCCGAGCGCCGGGCCACCCGAACCCCGAGCACCGCGCCGGGCCGCCCAACCCCCCGCCCCCCCCAGCGCCGCGCCAACCCCCGCCCCCCCCAGTGCCGCGCCGCTGAAACAAAAACAAACAAACAAAAAACCTCGAGCCAAAAAACCCCCACCGAACCAAAAAAAACCAAAAAAACAAAAAACCCCGAGCGCCCCCTGCCACCCCAAGTTTGGCCGCCCCTTCCAAGGTGCTGCCCCAAGCATGTGCTTGGTCGGCTGGTGCTTGGAGCCGGCCCTGGGGGCAGTGGCGTGGGACGTGCAGGGGGTCAGATCAGATGATCAGGAGGTTTCCTGTGGCCTGAAACTCTACCCATCTGACTCAAACCTTCCTCCTCTTCTGCTCCTAGTCTGGGGAAACCACTGACAGAGACTGTTCCCTACACTAAAACAACGATATTTTCTCAAGGGGAAAGGGTCCAAAACGTTCTCTTTCAGGGGCACACAGATGAACGGCTGATCCAAACCACACACTTTTGGAAAGTGCACGAAGAAGAGCAGTGTGAACACCAACAGTCCAGCAAATAAGAAAAGAGACACTTAAGTGATCTCCAACCAGCAGTAACGCAAAACTAAAAGCAACAAGCCCCCAATTCTAAGATCCCAGATAAAAACAAAACACTAATAACCAGCCGGAAACAAAGACAAGACATGGGAACATCACAATCCAGACACTGACCCCACCATTGTTTTCACTTCCTTTGAACCAGAAGATTGTCCCAGCTGGGAGAGGCACCGCTCCTGGAAGCGCTGCAATGCCAGGCTGACGCGTGGAATGGGCAGAACAAGCCCCTACTCCAACTCCCTTTCTCCAAACCCCTATTGACCACCCAGCTCTGCAATGGGGAACAGATCAGAGATCACACTGAGTAGAACAGATATTAGCTGAGGAGATAATATTTGCACTTCAGGGTCCAAGAATCAAAGACAAGGATTTCACTTCGGGGTCAAAGACCAAACACGTCAAGACGCCTGACCAAAGCTGTTAATGGACCAAGAAGCTACTGCACTTGGTCTTATCTCTAAGGAGCAGAGAAGTGATGCTTCTTTACTGCAACACTACGCAGCCCTCCCGCTCCCGCCGCTTTCTACAGCCCCAGGAGCAGCTCGCAGACGGACACCAGGCAGCATTAACAAGACTTCACTGCCCTGAAATCACTCCCATTCAATCCTTCAAAGCAAGAACTCTCCACACCGGATTCTGCACAGACAGACTTCCTCCCGCCTGCTTCATTCAATTCATGTGGGCGGCTTCCCTGGCTCCTGGCAGACACTGTTAATGGGCCTAAACCTGCCCACTGACATGTAACGCCATCCGCCAGCGTCAACGCTTACAGCAACGGGTCAGAGAGACTGTGCCCGCACTGGGCCGGAGCCCCGATGCGCCGTGGTGCCCTGGCACAGCTACTGAACCAGTGCAGCAGGCGTGCGGCAGACGCTTACAGCTTCGCTCAACACACGTCCAGCGCCCTGTCTAGCCACTGCCCAGGGGCTGCCCTGCGCTGACCCCCAGCTTTTGCACTCAGCTCAGGAAAACAGGACTGCAGAGCTGTGCTGGGCAGGGAAATCATGCCAAGGGGAGTTTTCTGGTGGGGGGAAGGTGTGGGGGGGTGCAGGTCAGCATGATGGAATTTCTGGTCTGTAAAAGTGGGGGGCCACCAGTTCCCAAACAGTGGTCCTCCTACCCCATGCCAGCCCACTCCACCCTGTTCCACCAGTGCCCCCTGATGCCCCATTCCCTCTCCATGCCTTCCCCCGGGCCCTGCCCCACTGCTTCCCCCTGAAGCTCCAGCCTGACGAAGCCCATTCCCCTGACTCCCTGCCCTCATAATTCCCCTTCTCCCCAAGCGCTCAGCCTCACACCGCCCCTTCCCCCTAGTCCCGCCCCTAAACCCCCCCTTTCCCCGAAGCTTCGCCCCGCTGCCACCACATTCTCTCCCGTGGGGACACAGATGAAACCCTGCTCCACGCCACACGTTTGGAAAGTGCACGAAGGGGATCAGTGTGAGCAGAGACAGAGAATAAAATAGGAAGAGAGACACTTCAGTGATCTATAAACAACAGTAAAGTAAATGTAAGAAAAGCAGTCCCCCAACTCAAGAGACCCAATCAAAAACAAAATACAAATAACCAGTGCAAAATAAATGAATACTATATGAGCATTACAAAGCAGACACTAACACAAGACATTTTTTTCACTTTCTTTTAACCAGAAGATTCTCCCGGATGGAAAGTACATCACTCCTGGACACACAGCAATACCAGAGTGATGCATGGGACGGATGGAGTAAGCCCCTAACTCAGTTCCCTGTTTCAAAAATCCATTGAATATACAGTTCTCAAATAGAGAACATAGCAAATATTATTAAACTAAGATTTAAAATTTTTATGAAAGCTAATGTCAAAAAACTATATAATAAACAGGTTAAGAAAAGCGTGTCTGTACATCTGAGTATCGTGCTTAGATTAGCCACAATTACAAAATTTGTTTTAAAAGTAATAAAATATACGTAGTACATAATCAGTAACAATCCAGATTAAGGTGGATACATTTAACAATACACTTTAGGTGTTACTATCTAGGTATTTGGGTACATCACGCATGAGAAGTTATACAGAGTTGGCTGTGGGAAGCAAATATATCACTGAGTGAAGATTGTCCCTCAGTATTACAGAAGGTAGGTAGGTTGTCCATTTAGAAAATACAATCCACTAGGGAAGTATTTCAGTTAATTTCCAGCTCCATTTTTCCTTGGCACTCTAGCTCTTCTCTCCTGGGATTGCTGATGTCCACTGATGTGTTCTAGGTAGATGATCCTCACCCACCTAATAGCACCCAATGCCATGAGTTCCCACATCAACCAAACGTAACATTGAGCAAGTCTCTGGACACTCGCTCTTCTTCCAGGGCTCGCTGGTGATGACGATGCCCGGTCGCAGCTGGCTGTGTGCGCCGTATACTTCACCTTTGGCACAAGTATTCCTAGGCCTTGGCGTGCCTCCCACCACGTCCAATCGCAGCCTACGTGCTTCCCCAGTCCTACCGAAGCATTGCGGGCACGAGTCTCCTGCCTCTCCGACTCCCACAAGCTCCGCTGGCACCAATATCTGCATATTTGCTCAAGTGGCCCCGCCCCTCCTGCAGCCCACCCATGCATGGCTCCGCCCCTGGCCAGCCCCAGCTGCGAGCGCAGCAGCAGCCCCAGATCCTGCCTGCGTTTTCCCCGGGGCAGGCGGCCGTACCTGGCAAGGGCGCAGGAAACTTTCTAGAAGTGGGGGGCCAAGACCCAACTGCTGATAGTGGGGGTCACAATGTAAAGGTTTGCCCCCCCAGGCAGCCCCCACTTAGCCTCAGTTTCCCCTCCCTGCAGCTCCCAGCTGTTCTCCTACCATGCCCTGAGGAGCACCCCTCACCAGCTCCAGCAGCTGCCACTGAGGGACCCAGTGGGGCCAGCAAGCTCTGGCAGAAATGGGGGGCACATGACCCCACATTGCCTCTGAATGACAAACTTGTGCATGTTTCTTTTGTTAAAAAGAGGGGCCACGCCCCCCCCCCCCCCCAGTTCCGCTGGGTCATGCCCACTTGCGAGCTGAGCAGGGTTTGGTCTGGTCCTTCCTTGGCTGGGGACCTGAATGGAAACCAGTGAGCTGAAGGTGGCTTAGTAGGGGGTGCTCTCCCCGCGCAGTCCTTGCACCAGCACAGCCTTGGGGAGCCTGTGCTGCAGGGCGTGGGGTAGGGGCGCTCTCCCCGCACAGTTAGCGCTGGTCCAATGCACCACCCCGATGCTGGGGGGCACCGTGCTCCATATCGCTGCCTTCCCCTGACACCAGGACGTCCTAGTGCGATTGTCACAGCTGGGGGCTGCACTGCTGGGGGAAGTGCTGAGGGACCCCGTGCCATGGGGGGCAGAGGGTCCCTCCCACGGAGGGGCAGCAGATCAGTCCCTGAGTGGCTCCTGGTAACTGACCCTCTTTGCTTTCACATAAACGCGGGGAGGACCCGATGCCCCTGAATCCGTCCAAGGTGCCTTCGTGGGAGCTACTTGCACTGACCCCCCCATCCCTAGTGTCCCTGCTCCACTCCCAGCTGCTCCTGGGTGGGAGCCCCATGGCCCCATAACCACGATGCCGTCCCCTTCCCGCAACCTGCTAGAGACTCACCAAGGGCTGCCCCTGCACCCCTCTGCTGGGAGAGGGCTGCTACCCTATGGGGTCTGGGAACGGGGCAGAAGAGCCCACAGGGCTGATCCAAAGCCCATTGCTGTCAATTCCCAGTTGGTTCCAGCTGCACATGGCTGCTTGGTGGAGGGACTCAATGTGGGATGCAGCTGTTCCGGGGACGGGGGCATTTCACTGTGCAGGAGGAGTCCCCTGCTCGGTTTCCCCCATTTGCCCCCCAAGCAGATGCTGCTTTTCAAGAGAGACTCTCCCCCAAATTCGTCCTTGGGGGTCGTGCTCTTCTCTAAATCCAGAGTCTGTCCAGGTTTGAGCACCAGCCCCAGGACTACATCCATCGCCCTGGGGATGGGCACCCTCAGCCCACGAGCCGGTCAGCACTGGGGCTCGGCAGAGCATCAGTCGCAAGGCAGAGCCGGCCCCAGCAGGGCTCGGTTCCATACTTCTCCCTCGCAGGGGAGAGAGCAAGGGCCTGGGGTCGGGCTGCAGGACTGGCCCAGTCCCTGCGCTGGCCCCACTGAGCCCCCAGGGCAGCTGGGATGGCGCTGGAGAGCGTGGCCAGCCCAGGAACCAGTCGTCCCTGAACAGGACACAAAGCAGAGTGCCTGGGCTGCTCCATCTGCTTGGCCTCCTGCTGCTGGGGATGGGGCAGGCTGTGGCCGGCATCGGTCAGCTTTGTCTCTGTAAATTTAGTCCCAGTGAAAGGTTCAGGGCTGGCATCACAGGGAAAAGGTCCGAGCTCCCCCCTCCCACCTCAGTGGGCCTGAGGGCTGCCCCCAGGGACCCTGCTGGAGAGTGGGGCTCCGTCTCCATGGGTCAGGCCTCTCTACCGCTCGCACCATCCATCTCCCTACGGGGCTTCTAAGCCCCCAGTTTCAGCCTCTCCCCACCTCTGCTGCATTCACCCCCTGCCCACCATGGGGCAGGGCAGGGCAGGGCCAGGCCATCGTCCCACTGGCATAGCTGGGGAGGGAGGCCCAGAGAATTTAGTGACTGGCGCAGGCTCACACATGGAGTCACTTGCAGAGCCAGAAACTGACCCCCAGGACCCCAGCACTTGAGCTCCTGGGCTCTCTCCGCTCTGCACCCCTCTGTCACGTCCCCACAGGTTCGGTGCATGGGCCCAGACTTGGAACAGTGCCTGGGAGATCCTTTCGGAGTGTCAGACCCCCCAGAGGGCCCCACTCTACCTTCAGGGAAAGCCACAGGGCATCACCGCTTAGCAGCCCTGCTTCACACCGTGAGCTTCCTTCAGCAAGTCCATCTGGGTTGGACGCCTCTGTGAGACTTGAGCCCCCAAAGGGAGCGATTCCCCCCATTCAACTCAGCCAGCCTTGGCAAAGCAGGCGGGTTTATGAGGTGATTGGAACTCAGCGTTGGCCGACTCAGCACAGGGGAATGGAAGTTACAGCAGAGTTCCTTCGGGGGATCTCCGAGCCCCACCAAGCTGTGTGGCCCCCTTGACTCTCACTCTGTGCGTCTTTATCCCGTTCCCCTAGTTGTCTAACACCCCACCTGGCCCCTCCTCAGTCCTTTGTTCTTGGCCAGAGTATTGCTGTTCAGCCTCCTTCCCGAGAGGCAGGAAGTCTGTACCGCTCTGGGTCCCTGGGCCTCTGCAAAGAGTAAACAGACATTTCCTCCCCACCTAGCGAACAATGCAGCATATAGAGGAGACTGAGGTGCATACAGTATTCATACAAAATATTACAGAAAAGCCCCACTCCGCTCCCCCTCCACCTGCCAGCCCACTAACAGCAGATTGGAGCTGGCAACCCCAGCAGGGTGAAGGACCCCCATGTCCTATTCCTTGCCCCACAATGGGCTGCTGGCGGAGTCACACCGCTCAGGGCCCCGCCGTGCAGACACAGCACGCAGGTGCAAGTGTCTGGCCAGGAATTTGTCCATCTGTTCTCAGCGTGGCTCAGGGCTGCTGTTCTACCTTGTAACAGGCTGGTCGGTGCAGCCCCCCTGCTCTCACCCGCTAGACTCCACTCCCCTCTCCCAGAGCTGGGGATAGAACCCAGGAGTCCTGACTAAAATCCCCCCACCTTGCTTGAACCCACTTCACATCCACAGCCCGGACTATTATTATTGCTGGATTACCGCAGGGCCGGGGAGCCCGGTCGTACCCAGGACCCCCGAGTGCTCGGTTCCGCACAGATGCAGAACAAAAGGACGGAAGCTACCCCCAGAGAGCCCGTGGTGCCCCACACCCAGCTCTGGAGATGGGCCCGGCCCCCAGGAGCTCTCAGCCCAGCCAGCGAGTTGGAGCGGCCTCCCCGGCGTCCCGTAGTGTTATCAGGGCTCCGTGTGGGTAGCTGGGCCTATGTCCCAGGGCCAATCCGCTTGCTTCCCGGGCATCCCAGCTCAGCCTGAACGCCCTGCCAGGATCCCCTCCTGGCTCCCATGGCCCCTGCTGTACTCTCTCCCCTTGTGTATGTAGCCAGGCCTGACCCCTGCACCGGGGGCCCGTTGGGCAGCGCCTCCCTGCAGGGTTACTGAATGGCACAGGTCAGCTCCGGCTCCATGCGGATCCTGGATCCCAGCGATCCCACAGCGCCTCTGGCACAGTCCCTGGGCGGGCCCCTTCAGGAGCCAGACCCACTTAGTGTCTCATTCTGTGACTAGGGGAAGTGACCTGGCTTGACCGCCTCCTGGGACCGAACCTCGGCGCCTCCAGCACCCCTGCTTCACTTCGGGAGCCCCTGTCAGCGAGTCCACCTGGGTTGGACACCAGGGAGAGCCTTGTGCACCCAAAGGGAGTGTTCACCCTGCTGCAAACATCTGCAGGGACAGCAGAAGGGTTTGTTAGCTGGCTGGACCATAGAGTAGACATCCCTTGGTTAGCACAGAGAGCTACAAGCCCTTAGCCCTCGGATCCCTCTTTTGTCCCATTGCAGGAGACAGTCCCAGCTTCCAGCCGCCCACACTCCACACAGGAGCGCTGCCAGCTTTTCTGCCGCCCTAGGTGGCGGAAGGTCCTGCCCCAAAATGCCGCCCCCCACAGAGGCGGCGGAAGGTCCCGCGGCTGAAATACCGTCACGGTCGCCGCCCCCCAAATTGTAGCGACCTAGGCGACCGCCTAGGTCGCCTAATGGGTTGCACCAGCCCTGACTCCACAGCCCTGTACCTGGCCCCTCCTCAGCCCTTTGTTCCCCAACTGGTCACACCCAGCTGGCTTCCTGCTGAGGGGTCGGCCACCCATGCTCATTAGGTGCTCGGTACCAAAGATCTCGGTAATTGGAGTGGCCATTATCTTCTCCGACCCTCCAAGGACATGGGGCCGAGGCCCCACAGCTGGTATCCATCACAGCTGAATCTCTGGGTCCCACCACATAGTAAACCATGCAGCATGTAGGGGAAACTGAGGCACACACAGTATGCATACAAAATATTACAGAAAATTCCCATTCCATGACAGCCCACAAATGTCTAATGTGCACAGAACATCCCAGGGGGAGGAGAATGCCACCCCGAGCTCAGGCCCCAATCTCCCCCTGCTCAGATCCAGACTGGCCCTCAGGGCACTCAGCTCTGGGGCTGGGCGCAGACTCAGCCCCAGGGTTCACGTCCCCAGGAGAGGGGCTGATCCCCACGCCTGGTGACGCCCCCTGCCCTCAGGCCCTAGACTCCCTTGCTCCAATGTCCTGGTAGGCCCTGGACGGAGAGAGCAGAGGGGATGGGTTACGGGGTGTAACGGCCCCACCACCCCGATGAGGGAGAGGACTCACCTGTGTCTGTTCCACAACAGCACCGCGGCCACAGCGGCTACGGCCACAACCCCCAGGGTGATGCCCATGGCCGGGCTGGCAACCGAGTGCCTGCTGAGGCCTGTAAACCACAGGGGCAGCCATGTTGGGAACAGGCACAGCAATATGGACCCTTTTCCCTCAGCCTCCCCCACATCCCCGCCCAACCCACTGCCCTCAGACCCCCCACCCCAGCCCTGTTCCCTCAGCCTCCCCCACAGTCCCCCCCACTGCCCCACCCCCACCCACTGCCCTCAGACCCCCCACCCCGACCCTGTTCCCTCAGCCTCCCCCACATCCCCCCCCGACCCACTGCCCTCAGACCCTCCACCCCAGCCCTGTTCCCTCAGCCTCCTCCACAGTCCCCCTGCTCTCCTCACCCTGATCCACTGCCCTCAGACCCCCCCACCCCAGCCCTGTTCCCTCAGCCTCCCCCATAGTCCCCCCCATGGCCCCACCCCCACCTACTGCCCTCAGCCTCCCCCAACCCTGTTCTTCAGGTCCTGCCCCAAAATGCCGCCCCCCACAGAGGCGGCGGAAGGTCCCGCGGCTGAAATACCGTCACGGTCGCCGCCCCCCAAATTGTAGCGACCTAGGCGACCGCCTAGGTCGCCTAATGGGTTGCACCAGCCCTGACTCCACAGCCCTGTACCTGGCCCCTCCTCAGCCCTTTGTTCCCCAACTGGTCACACCCAGCTCGCCCACAGTCCCCAGCGCTGCCCCACCCCGACCCACTGCCCTCAGACCCCCCCACCCCAGCCCCATTCCCTCAGCCTCCCCCACAGTCCCCACCGCTGCCCCACCCCGACCCACTGCCCTCAGACCCCCCGACCCTGTTCCTTCAGCCTCCCCTACAGTCCCCCACCGCTGCCCCACTGCCCTGAGACCCCCCCACCCCAGCCCTGTTCCCTCAGCCTCCCACACAGTCCCCCCCACTTCCCCACGCCGACCCACTGCCCTCAGACCCCCGACCCTGTTCCTTCAGCCTCCCCCAGTGCCCCACCGCTGCCCCACTGCCCTGAGACCCCCCCACCCCAGCCCTGTTCCCTCAGCCTCCCACACAGTCCCCCCCACTGCCCCACCCTGATCCACTGCCCTCAGACCCCCCGACCCTGTTCCTTCAGCCTCCCCACAGTCCTCCCCACTGCCCCACCCCCACCCACTGCCCTCAGACCCCCCCCACCCCAGCCCTGTTCCCTCAACCTCCCCTATAGTCCCCCTGCTCTCCCCACCCCAACCCACTGCCCTCAGACCCCCTGACCCTGTTCCTTCAGCGTCCCCCAGTACCCCACCGCTGCCCCACTGCCCTCAGACCCCCCACCCCAGCCGTTTCCTCAGCCTCCCCCACTGTCGCCCCACTGCTCCACCCCCACCCACTGCCCTCAGACCCCCACCCCAGCCCTGTTCCCTCAGCCTCCCCCACAGTCCCCACCGCTGCCCCACCCTGATCCACTGCCCTCAGACCCCCCGACCCTGTTCCCTCAGCCTCCCCCACAGTCCCCACCACCACCGCCTGCACTCAGACCCTCCCCGTTCCCTCAGCCTCCCCTATAGTCCCCCTGCTCTCCCCACCCCCACCCACTGCCGTCAGTCCCCCCACCCCAGCCCTGTTCCCGTGCTATGCAGACAAAACTACACAGGATCTTTTCAGGGGGCAAGACAAAGATGCCACATTTATTATAACACAATTTAATTTATGACCAATACCTAATAGACACACACACACACGATGTTCTGAAGCTGCTGTATAGTTACCAGTCCTGAACGTAGCTTGAGTCCATGGCTTGATTTCACAGCTTGGGTTCGTAGCTCGTGGCGGTAACTGGCCAGGAAAGCCGGGCACAAGGAAGGGCTGGGTCTCTGTTGGGCGCACTGATGCCCTTCCATGCTGGCAGCAGAACGTTACCCTCCAAAGTCTTCCATCTCACCCATCCTTTTTTTTAGGCTTTTAGTTTGAATCCAGAGTCTATAGGTCTTGCTGTGTCACACTGTCTCTGGGTTCGGTGTGATTGATCACCCATCAATTGCAGACAGCCTCGGACCTGGCTTTGATCTTCCTTCATTTGCACTTTTTTGTACTCTTCTTACTTTGTTAGGGCTGTTGTCTGCATCTTCAGCCCTTGGTGTTTGCACTTTATTTCATCAGGACAGGCTGGGGCTGGAGGTTGATTCCACCATTCATACATACCTCATTCACACATCTGAACTAAACTAATAAGGTTACAGCAGGGTTTTGCAAAAATGAAGGTTGGAGCCAGCTTTTACAAAATGGAGTAAGCGTTGTAAAATGGAGTTTGAATTACAATATGGCAAACAATGAACAGAAGTTACAATACTGAAACAGTGCAAGTCTCAGTAATTTAAGCAGGAATTGGATTGACAGTGAAATTTACAAGGGCAACTGGCTGAATGCTGTGGCTCTTAACAAGGATCTTAATTGTCAATTAGCCAGTTATTGGGGTAACCAGTTTTATGAATGAATGTTGTTTCATTCATAAAACTTTACTTATGAAGTTACATTAATAAAGTGAACAATTAAAAACAATTTCATTCATCAGTTCTACAATAGTCTCCCTGCTCTCCCCACCCCAACCCACTGCCCTCAGACCCCCCACCCCAGCCCTGTTCCCTCAACCTCCCCTATAGTCCCCCTGCTCTCCTCACCCCCACCCACTGCCCTTAGACCCCTCACTCCAGCCCTCTTCCCTCAACCTCCCCTATAGGAGAAATAAGTGGTCCTCTCCCTCTGTGGAGAAAGAAGTGGTCTGTGACTATTTAGAAAAACTGGACAAGCACAAGTCCATGGGGCCGGATGCGCTGCATCCGAGGGTGCTAAAGGAGTTGGCGGATGTGATTGCAGAACCATTGGCCATTATCTTTAAAAACTCACGGCGATTGGGGGAGGTCCCGGATGACTGGAAAAAGGCTAATGTAGTGCCCATCTTTAAAAAAGGGAAGGAGGAGGATCCGGGGAACTACAGGCCAGTCAGCTTCACCTCAGTCCCTGGAAAAACCATGGAGCAGGTCCTCAAGGAATCAATTCTGAAGCACTTACACAAGAGGAAAGTGATCAGGAACAGTCAGCATGGATTCACCAAGGGGAAGTCATGCCTGACTAACCTAATTGCCTTCTATGAGGAGATAACTGGCTCTGTGGATGAGGGGAAAGCAGTGGATGTGTTATTTCTTGCACTTAGGACGGAAGAATCCCATGCACTGCTACAGACTAGGGACCGAGTGACTAGGCAGCAGTTCTGCAGAAAAGGACCTAGGGGTTACAGTGGACGAGAAGCTGGATATGAATCAACAGTGTGCCCTTGTTGCCAAGAAGGCTAACGGCATTTTGGGCTGTATAAGTAGGGGCATTGCCAGCAGATCGAGGGACGTGATCGTTCCCCTCTATTCGACATTGGTGAGGCCTTATCTGGAGTACTGTGTCCAGTTTTGGGCCCCACACTACAAGAAGGATGTGGAAAAATTGGAAAGAGTCCAGCGGAGGGCAAAAATAATGATTAGGGGGCTGGAGCACATGACTTATGAGGAGAGACTGAGGGAACTGGGATTGTTTAGTCTGCAGAAGAGAAGAATAAGGGGGGATTTGATAGCTGCTTTCAACTACCTGAAGGGGGGGTCCAAAGAGGACGGATCTAGACTGTTCTCAGTGGTAACAGATGACAGAACAAGGAGTAATGGTCTCAAGTTGCAGTGGGGGAGGTCTAGGTTGGATATTAAGAAAAACTTTTGCACTAGGAGGGTGGTGAAGCACTGGAATGGGTTCCCTAGGGAGGTGGTGGAATCTCCTTCCTTGGAGGTTTTTAAGGTCAGACTTGACAAAGCCCTGGCTGGGATGATTTAGTTGGGGATTGGTCCTGCTTTGAGCAGGGGGTTGGACTAGATGACCTCCTGAGGTCCCTTCCAACCCTGATATTCTATAGTACCCCTGCTCTCCCCACCCCCACCCACTGCCCTCAGACCTCCCACCCCAGCCCTGTTCCCTCAACCTCCCCTATAGTCCCCCTGCTCTCCCCACCCCAACCCACTGCCCTCAGACCCCCTGACCCTGTTCCCTCAGCCTCCCCCACTGCCCCACCCCACTGCCCTCAGACCCCCCCCACCCCAGCCCTGTTCCCTCAACCTCCCCAGTACTGGATTTACCATGGCGACGGGCCCACACTCCAAAGGGACCCCGGCCCGCTCTTCTCTGCCCCCCGCTCTCTCCTGCCGGCAGCCAAGCTTCCCCTCCCCCACCTCTTCCCCGCGTTCCCGTGAGCCACTCAGGGCAGACGGCTGGGGTAGTGGGGGTGCTCCCAGCCCCCTGCCCTGACTCCTGCAACCCCCACACCCTCAGCCCCCCTGCCCTGACTCCTGCAACCCCCCACACCCTATGCCCTGACTCCTGCACCACCACACATACCCACCCCCACCATCAAATGGGGCCCCACATTCCCATCTGCACCCCTCACACCAAATGGGAACTGCCCCAGGTAAGCACTCCACACCCCAACCTCCTGCCCCATCCCTGAGCCCCCTCCCTCACCCTAGCTCCTGGCCAGACCCTGCACCCCAACCTGCTCCTGCACCCTAACTCCCTCCCAGACCCTGCACCCCCAGCCCCGTGCTCAGTGCACCCCCACCCTCAGCTTAGTGCAGAGAGAGACAAAGAGAATGGGCTAGAACCAGGGCTGCTCTATGTGGGCAGGGGCGGGGGGGGGGATCCTGTTTACCCCCTCCTCAGCCCTGCTGCACTTGCAGTTTACCCCCAGCCCCCCCCTTGCTCCAGGGACCAACCCTAGCTCCTGCCCCGCTGTGCTTTTCCCCGGCCCCTCCCTCGCTCCAGTCAGCAGGGACCAATCCTCTCCCCATGCCCCCCTGTGCTTTTCCCCGGCCCCTGTCTCGCTCCAGCTGGGGACCAATCCTTCCCCGCCCCGCACCATGCCCCACTGTCAGGGTGGATAAAAATCAATGACTTTTTAAAAAAAAAATCAAAAACTCAGATTTTTTTTTTTTAATTTAAATCAGATTTTTGAGGGGGAAAAAAACTATCTAAAGATAGAATGTATCTTAATTAAAACTATCTCATCATGGAATAGGGATTATAAATTCTAATTCTATAGTATGAGACAATATAGTCATGTCATGTTTAAGAAAAGTTTTGTAAATGAGTTCCAATAGTTCATGGATTAGGGACCCAATCTTATGGGGTTCAACAGGCTTATGTAGAGATTATTTAGGTTAATCTTTCTATCTACCCCATGGGACTCAGTGCTCAGTCTAGACCAGGGGTGGCCAACCTGAGCCTGAGAAGGAGCCAGAATTTACCAATGAACATTGCCAAAGAGCCACAGTAAATATGTCAGTAGCCCCCCATCCGCTACCCCCCTCCAGCCCCCAGCACCTTCCGCCCACCGGCAGCCCCACCAATCAATGCCCCCCCCTCCCTCCCCACACCTCCCGATCAGCTGGGCAGGCTCTGGGAGGGAGTTTGGGGCCAGGGGGTGTGTGTGGGAAAGGGGAGGGGGTGCAGGCTCTGGGAGGGAGTTTGGGGCCGGGGGGGGTGTGGGAAAGGGGAGGGGGTGCAGGCTCTGGGAGGCAGTTTGAGGGCCGAAGGGGTGTGTGTGGGAAAGGGGAGGGGGTGCAGGCTCTGAGAGGGAGTTTGGGGAACAAAGGGGGGTGTGGGGGCCAGAGGGGGTGCGGGAAAGGGGTGGGGGTGCAGGCTCTGGGAGGGAGTTTGGGGCCGGGGGGGTGTGGGAAAGGGGTGGGGGTGCAGGCTCTGGGAGGGAGTTTGAGGGCCGAAGGGGTGTGTGTGGGAAAGGGGAGGGGGTGCAGGCTCTGGGAGGGAGTTTGAGGGCCGAAGGGGTGTGTGTGGGAAAGGGGAGGGGGTGCAGGCTCTGAGAGGGAGTTTGGGGAACAAAGGAGGGTGTGGGGGCCAGAGGGGGTGCGGGAAAGGGGTGGGGGTGCAGGCTCTGGGAGGGAGTTTGGGGCCGGGGGGGTGTGGGAAAGGGGTGGGGGTGCAGGCTCTGGGAGGGAGTTTGGGGCCGGGGGGGTGTGGGAAAGGGGTGGGGGTGCAGGCTCTGGGAGGGAGTTTGGGGCCGGGGGTGTGTGGGAAACGGGTGGGGGTGCAGGCTCTGGAAGGGAGTTTGAGGGCCGAAGGGGTGTGTGTGGGAAAGGGGAGGGGGTGCAGGCTCTGAGAGGGAGTTTGGGGAACAAAGGAGGGTGTGGGGGCCAGAGGGGGTGCGGGAAAGGGGTGGGGGTGCAGGCTCTGGGAGGGAGTTTGGGGCCGGGGGGGGGGGTGGGAAAGGGGTGGGGGTGCAGGCTCTGGGAGGGAGTTTGAGGGCCGAAGGGGTGTGTGTGGGAAAGGGGAGGGGGTGCAGGCTCTGGGAGGGAGTTTGGGGCCGGGGGGGTGCGGGAAAGGGGAGGGGGTGCGGGAAAGGGGAGGGGGTGCGGGAAAGGGGAGGGGGTGCGGGAAAGGGGAGGCAGTTTGAGGGCCGAAGGGGTGTGTGTGGGAAAGGGGAGGGGGTGCAGGCTCTGAGAGGGAGTTTGGGGAACAAAGGGGGGTGTGGGGGCCAGAGGGGGTGTGGGAAAGGGGTGGGGGTGCAGGCTCTGGGAGGGAGTTTGGGGCCGGGGGGGTGTGGGAAAGGGGTGGGGGTGCAGGCTCTGGGAGGGAGTTTGGGGCCGGGGGTGTGTGGGAAAGGGGTGGGGGTGCAGGCTCTGGAAGGGAGTTTGAGGGCCGAAGGGGTGTGTGTGGGAAAGGGGAGGGGGTGCAGGCTCTGGGAGGGAGTTTGGGGCCGGGGGGGGTGTGGGAAAGGGGAGGGGGTGCGGGAAAGGGGAGGGGGTGCAGGCTCTGGGAGGCAGTTTGAGGGCCGAAGGGGTGTGTGTGGGAAAGGGGAGGGGGTGCAGGCTCTGAGAGGGAGTTTGGGGAACAAAGGGGGGTGTGGGGGCCAGAGGGGGTGTGGGAAAGGGGTGGGGGTGCAGGCTCTGGGAGGGAGTTTGGGGCCGGGGGGTGTGGGAAAGGGGTGGGGGTGCAGGCTCTGGGAGGGAGTTTGGGGCCGGGGGTGTGTGGGAAAGGGGTGGGGGTGCAGGCTCTGGAAGGGAGTTTGAGGGCCGAAGGGGTGTGTGTGGGAAAGGGGAGGGGGTGCAGGCTCTGGGAGGGAGTTTGGGGCCGGGGGGGGTGTGGGAAAGGGGAGGGGGTGCAGGCTCTGGGAGGCAGTTTGAGGGCCGAAGGGGTGTGTGTGGGAAAGGGGAGGGTGTGCAGGCTCTGGGAGGGAGTTTGGGGCCGGGGGGGGTGTGGGAAAGGGGAGGGGGTGCGGGAAAGGGGAGGGGGTGCAGGCTCTGGGAGGCAGTTTGAGGGCCGAAGGGATGTGTGTGGGAAAGGGGAGGGGGTGCAGGCTCTGAGAGGGAGTTTGGGGAACAAAGGGGGGTGTGGGGGCCAGAGGGGGTGTGGGAAAGGGGTGGGGGTGCAGGCTCTGGGAGGGAGTTTGGGGCCGGGGGGTGTGGGAAAGGGGTGGGGGTGCAGGCTCTGGGAGGGAGTTTGGGGCCGGGGGTGTGTGGGAAAGGGGTGGGGGTGCAGGCTCTGGAAGGGAGTTTGGGGCCGGGGGGGGTGTGGGAAAGGGGAGGGGGTGCAGGCTCTGGGAGGCAGTTTGAGGGCCGAAGGGGTGTGTGTGGGAAAGGGGAGGGGGTGCAGGCTCTGGGAGGGAGTTTGGGGCCGGGGGGGGTGTGGGAAAGGGGAGGGGGTGCAGGCTCTGGAAGGGAGTTTGGGGCCGGGGGTGTGTGGGAAAGGGGTGGGGGTGCAGGCTCTGGAAGGGAGTTTGAGGGCCGAAGGGGTGTGTGTGGGAAAGGGGAGGGGGTGCAGGCTCTGGGAGGGAGTTTGGGGCCGGGGGGGGTGTGGGAAAGGGGTGGGGGTGCAGGCTCTGGGAGGCAGTTTGAGGGCCGAAGGGGTGTGTGTGGGAAAGGGGAGGGGGTGCAGGCTCTGGGAGGGAGTTTGGGGCCGGGGGGGGTGTGGGAAAGGGGAGGGGGTGCAGGCTCTGGAAGGGAGTTTGGGGCCGGGGGTGTGTGGGAAAGGGGTGGGGGTGCAGGCTCTGGAAGGGAGTTTGAGGGCCGAAGGGGTGTGTGTGGGAAAGGGGAGGGGGTGCAGGCTCTGGGAGGGAGTTTGGGGCCGGGGGGGGTGTGGGAAAGGGGAGGGGGTGCAGGCTCTGGGAGGCAGTTTGAGGGCCGAAGGGGTGTGTGTGGGAAAGGGGAGGGGGTGCAGGCTCTGGGAGGGAGTTTGGGGCCGGGGGGGGGTGTGGGAAAGGGGAGGGGGTGCAGGCTCTGGGAGGCAGTTTGAGGGCCGAAGGGGTGTGTGTGGGAAAGGGGAGGGGGTGCAGGCTCTGGGAGGGAGTTTGAGGGCCGAAGGGGGGGTGCAGGCTCTGGGAGGGGGTGGGGTGCTTACCTGGGGGTCCTAGGCAGGATGGGCCAGGGGTCTCCATCGCTGCTACCCCCCAGGCACCGCCCCGCAGCTTCCTATTGGCCGCAGGGGCGCTGGGGGCGGGCCACAGACCCCCGCCCCCCCAGGTCCGGCAGCCACGTGGAGCCGCTGCGCTGGTGAGTGGGGCCCCGGGCTGCTTGAAATGGGCCGGGATGGGGGGGCACCTCGGGCCCCTAGAACTCGTTACCCGTGGGGGGGATCCGCCCCCGGGTCCCATAACCCGCCCCCCCCGCAGGCCGGTTTCTCCACGCGGGCGGGGGGCCGAGTCTCACCTTCGCTCTGCGCTGGGGGGCTCCGGGGCTCTGCCCGGCTCGGGGTCCCGCCAGGAGACCGGCCTGGGAAGCAGCAGCCGCGGGGGGGTTGCGGGGACCCGGGCGGGGCCGGGGCCGGGGCTGAACGCGGCAGTGAATGCGAATCACTTCCTGCCGCGGGACCCGTTTCCATGGGACACAGACCCCGCTGCTGCCTCCGGCCGGAGCCGCTGCTGCTCCCGGGGGGTGCGGGGAGAGCCCGGCCCGGCCCCCCCTGTGCCCGGCTGGGGGGACCCAGCCCCGGGCTCTGCCCGCCCCGCCCCGCCCCCGGAGCCGGCAGGTGAGGGAGGGGCGGGGGCGGCGGGAGCAATGGGGGGAGGGTCCCGGCTCCCAGCCCCATTCCCTGCAGCCCTCCGGCCCGGGGCAGTGGCTGTCCTGGGAGAGGGGAGGGGCAGGGAGAGGAAAAGCCAGGTCCTGCCTCACCCTGGGGACAGGGTGGGTGGGGGGCGCCCCACGGCGGCTCCTTGGATCCTGCTCCTGTCTAGCGCCTGGGTCAGACTCTGTGCCTGGGAAGGTTTATAAGGCTCCGATTGAATCATTTGTAGCAAAAGTCCTGGACAGGTCATGGGCAATCAACACAAATTCAGAGCCTGTGACCTGCCCCTGACTAAATCTCTACTCCTGGCCCCACTGCTCCGCAGGGCCCCTGCTCCAGCCGTGGGGCTGACTGCCCAGAAGGCCCCCAGGGACCGCTCTACCGGTGGCCCACAGCTGCCCCCATGGCCACTGCTCCACCCCCGGCCACTACTCGGCGTTCCCCAGGGCCGGCTGCCTGAGCAGGAGCCAATGGGGCTGGCCCCACGGGTGGGAAATGGACTAAAGCCCCTTCTGAAACCTCCGCATTCGCCCTCCCACCCTGACCGGCTACAGAATAACACTCACATTTCACTGCAGGTCTTTCTATCCCCCTGGGGAAGTAGAGGGGAAATGGCTGAGGTGTAGCTGGCCTGGGGGAGAGATTTTCAGGGGCCTGCTGGTGGTTTTGTGATGGCGGGGGCAGGACGGGATATACAGATTCCTGTCCTCTGGCTAGTAGGGGTGTGATAAATGTAAGGCCCCTGCCCCCCACCCCCCTCGCTGTGGGGGGGATAAAGAGCTCTCTCTTTCTCTCCAGCCCCTGAAACCTGCTGGCTTCTCTGTGCAGGGTAGGGGTGGCTGTCCCTCCCAGAGCTTCCTCTATTTCTGGCACTTCTCCCCTATTTATAATGGGATTATGGCTGGGGCACCAGGTTCTGAGTTTGTTATAGATGCCGGTGAGCTTCGAGGAGGTGGCTGTGTATTTCACCCAGGGGCAGGGGGCTCGGCTGGACCCTGCTCAGAGAGCCCTCGCCAGGGACGTCACAGAGTTCTGAGACAGTGACCTCGCTCGGTGAGGGGTTCCTGCCCCCTTGCTTATTAGAAGCTGTGGGATTTCTGACATGCCCAGTTTCACTTCTGCTCCGGTTCTTCCATGGGCACATCAGGGAATTGGGTCCCAAAGGCCGCAGATCCCAAGGGAAGGTGACTTTCATCTCCACAGGGTGCTGAGGGAAGGGAGATCCCGAGAGACGCCCATGCAGGAGAGAGTCGATGAAAGTGAGACAAACTGTCCGTTAAGAGAAGGGAAAAGCTGGGTCTCTCCCACAAATGTGCTGTGAACAAGCTCCCCCCAGTCAGGGTTGTAGCCAGCAGGTACAGTACCGGGTTTACAATGGCACCGGGCCCACCCTTGGAAGGGGCCCCGGTGCCTGGACCGTTACCTCGCCCCCCTCTGCCTGCACTCCACCCCAAGGCTCCCCCCTGCTCGGCATCTTCCCCCGAGGTCCTGCCTGCCGCTCGCTCCTCTCTGCCCCCGCTCCACCCCCCCACCTGCCGCTTGCTCCTCTCTGCCCCCGCTTCCCTCCCCCTGCCGTTTGCTCCTCTCTGCCCCTGCCCCCCACACCTGCCGCTCGCTCCTCTCTGCCCCTGGCCCCCCCATCTGCCACTCACTCCTCTCTGCCCCCGGCCCCCCACCTGCCGCTCGCTCCTCTCTGCCCCCGGCCCCCCCACCTGCCGCTCGCTCCTCTCTGCCCCCGGCCCCCCCACCTGCCGCTCGCTCCTCTCTGCCCCCGCTTCCCCCCCACACCTGCCGTTTGCTCCTCTCTGCCCCCGCCCCCCACACCTGCCGCTCGCTCCTCTCTGCCCCTGGCTCCCCCCATCTGCCGCTCGCTCCTCCCCCACCTGCTGCTCGCTCCTCTCTGCCCCCGCTTCCCCCCCACACCTGCCGTTTGCTCCTCTCTGCCCCCGCCCCCCACACCTGCCGCTCGCTCCTCTCTGCCCCTGGCTCCCCCCATCTGCCGCTCGCTCCTCCCCCATCTGCTGCTCGCTCCTCTCTGCCCCCGGGTCCCCCCCATCTGCCACTTGCTCCTCTCTGCCCCCGGCCCCATCCCTCCTCCCCCCAACTCGCCACTCAGTCCTCTCTGCCCCCTGGCCCTCCCCCTAACCTCACCGACTTCTCTCTCCTCTCCATCCCCTGGTCCCACCCACCTACCGCTCTCTCCTCTCCGCCCCCCCCACTTGTTCCAGAAGTGACGCATTGGGGGGGGCATGTGGGGTCAAGTTCTCTCCTCCCCCTCCAGCTTTCTGCTTGGCGGGCCATGGGGGAGGGAAAGAGGCTCAGTCCTCCTGCTGCCCTCGCTGCCACCTTCCCAGCCAGGCTTTCTCTCAGGCAGCACCACCCAGAACAGAGCGGCTGGTGTGCAGAGTAGCTGGACTCACCTCTTCCTCTCCCTGCCCAGGCCTGGCTGGCAGGGACAGGGGCCAAGTGAGCCTGAAATGTGCCGGGGGTGGAGGGAGTTGCTTCTCTCCACCCCATGGCTCCTCATAGACTTTAAGGTCAGAAGGGACCATTATGATCGTCTAGTCTGACCTCCTGCACAAAGCAGGCCACAGAATCTCACCCACCCACTCCTGTAACAAACCCCTGACCTATGCCTGAGTTATTGAAGTCCTCAAATCGTGGTTTAAAGACTTCAAGGTGCAGAGAATCCTCCAGCAAGTGACCCGTGCCCCGTGCTGCAGAGGAAGGCGAAAAACCCCCAGGGCCTCTGCCAATCAGCCCTGGAGGGAAAATTCCTTCCCAACCCCAAATATGGCGATCCTCCCCTCGCCCACTCCCCTCCACCCTCTCCCCTCCCACCTGCTGCTCACTTCTTGCCACCTCCTGGCCTCTCCCCCTGCCCACTTACTCCCCTGCACCCCCTATCCCCCGCCGCTCACCCTTAGGGCATAGCCCTCCCACTTTTAAAAGTGATGGGGCCATGGCCCTCTGACCCCCCCCCCGCACACACACACACACATTCCAGCACCCCTGTTGCCGGGTGTCCAGTTTTCAACCAGAAAGTCCAGTCAAAAAGGGGACCTGGCAGTGGCTGGTCAGCACTGCTGACCGGGCACTCAGTGTCCGGATACAGGAGTAACCTCAACCAGCCTCCCCACCAGCAGGGCGGGAAGAGCAGCAGCTTCTGCCTGGGGGAGCTGCAGCGCAGCTGGAGAGAGAGAACGGGCTCCCAAGGACCCGGCTCCTGCAGAAAGAAGTAGGTGCCAGCTCTGCCCCGCCCCGGGGGGATCCTGTCCACCCCCTCCCCCCAGCCTTGCTGTGCTTTCCCCCAGTACCTGCCTCACGCCAGATGTGGACTGCCCCTCCCTGCCCCACCCCAAGTGCTCCTGCCCCAGCCCCTGCCTCACTCCAGCTGGGGACTGGCCCTTCCCCACACTCTGCTTGTCCCTGGCCTCTGCCTCACTCCAGGGACCTACCTGGGCTCCCCCCACATACACCCTCTGCCCTTTCATTTTATTTCCGCACTGTATTTGTTTGCAGGAAGGCCCGTGGCATCAGACAGTCAGCAGCGTATGTGCATATGCACACCTTGCAATCTCCCGCAGGTGTGAGTGAGGTGCAGGGCGAGAGACTATAAATACAGGAGAACGAACGAACAAGTCCAAGCGATAAAGAAAATAAATGATGAAAAAACATTTAAGTGGTGCTCAAAAACGGAGGTGTAAAGCAGAAGTTGAAGAGCAGAAGGCCAAACTGCATCGCATAAGCAGTTACTTGGTTAATAACAGCCTAGAGACTCCCAGTGGCGATACTAATGCTACTAGTTGTACTAATCATGATGATCACTCTGTCATTGATACTAGTACGGTGGCGGGTCCGGCCTACATTGATCACGGTTCTGAAGATCAGGCTGTTTCTTCTGCAGAAATCCTTTCGCCAAATAAAGAATCCAGCGATAACCTGCTGCTGCAAAACACACCAGTACGATTGCCTTCCTCTGATGCCGCTCTGTGGACTGTTGATGCTTTCACCCAACAGTACTGCATTGACGTGGGCCCTGATTTCTGCCGAAATCGCGATGGAAAATATGCAATGTCATCAAGACAACAGAAGGGCAGAACAAGGTAATGTGACAAAGTTCCTCCTCTATCTTGGTGGGTCCTGCGCTTATTGGTGGATTTTCTTGCCTCAGAGATTCACCATGTGGGTTGGGGAACAGCCCAGAGACCTTCCCCTCTGGAAGAACCCACAGTCCAGGTCAATTGGGAGGTTTAGGGGGAACCCAGGCCCACCCTCTACTCCGGGTTCCAGCCCAGGGCCCTGTGGACTGCAGCTGTCTATAGTGCCTCCTGTAACAGCTGCATGACAGCTACAACTCCCTGGGCTACTTCCCCATGGCCTCCTCCAAACACCCTCCTTATTCTCACCACAGGACCTTCCTCCTGGTGTCTGATAACGCTTGTGCTCCTCAGTCCTCCAGCAGCACACCCTCTCACTCTCAGCTCCTTGCACCTCTTGCTCCCAGCTCCTCACACTCACACCACAAACTGAAGTGAGCTCCTTTTAAAACCCAGGTGCCCTGATTAGCCTGCCTTAATTGATTCTAGCAGCTTCTTCTTAATTGGCTCCAGGTGTCCTAATTAGCCTGCCTGCCTTACTGGTTCTAGCAGGTTCCTGATTACTCTAGTGCAGCCCCTTCTCTGGTCACTCAGGGAACAGAAAACTACTCATCCAGTGACCAGCATATTTGCCCTCTACCAGACTCCTGTACCCCACTGGTCTGGGTCTGTCACAGTAATTATCACCTTTCTATGCTTTTTTTAATACATTATTTGAGTGTTTTTGAGATCAGCTTTTCCCAGAAAGGGGTTGACTTCACTATTCATTTTGTGAGACAATTGAAATAAACAGATTTGTGTTGTATCTATCTAAATGTAAAAATGTACATTCTAGGTTGCTCACTACTACACTATGAGCTGCTTACTCTCTTAATACCCCACAAGTATGCCTATATTCAGCAGAAATGTTGAAGAGTATTCATTAATATTAATTTTTTTTTATTTATTTTAGGAAACTCTGTGATACAGCCTTCAATCAAGTGTTCCCGAATGGTGAAATTATTGAAAGGCCCTGGCTCATATACTCCCCATCGACTGGCTGCGTCTTCTGTTTTGTGTGCAAATTGTTTTCTTCGAACAGCACATCTGTTCTAGCCAAGAGAGGATTTGATTCATGGGATCACATTGGCAGACTCGGTGACCATGAAAGATCTACTGAGCACCGACAAGCTCTCACCACTTATATAATGCGTTTATCGAAGACTCAAGCCCTTGATAAACATACAGCAGATGGAAATATTAAAGAAAGAAATTACTGGACAGACGTGTTGAAGCGAGTTGTAGCAACAATACAATTTCTGGCAACACAAGGTCTGGCACTGAGCGGGACTAATGAAACCGTTGGCAGTCTTAATAATGACAACTTTCTGGGTTGCTTAGAGCTCATAGCAGAGTACGACCCTTTCCTGGCCTGCCACATCAACAAATATGGGAATGCTGGTCATGGCACAACATATCTATCATCAACAATCTGTGAAGAGTTCATTAAACTCATGGCTGACAAGGTAAAACAGGTCATTGTGGATGAGCTAAAATTGGCTAAGTATTTTTCCTTCTGTGTTGATTCCACACTAGATACTAGCCATTCCGATCAGCTGACATTTACTGTGCGCTACCTGCTTAATAACTGCACACCTGTAGAACGCTTCTTGAATTTTGTTCCAGTTACATCACATACAGGTCTTCATCTGTTTAATGTCATCAATGAAACCCTGAATGACAAACTGAATATCAATCTAAAGGACTGCAGAGGTCAGACCTATGACAATGCTAGTAACATGTCTGGCATTTATTCTGGTGTGCAAGCTCAGGTAATTGCAGTCAATGAGAAAGCCGTGTACATCCCATGCATGACCCATTCACTTAACCTATGTAGTGTTGCTGCTGCAGAGTCATGCACCGATGCAATTACATTTTTTCGCTTTGTCCAAAAGCTGTATGTGTTCTTCTCAGGATCGACTTATCGCTGGGGCCTCTTGCGAGATTCTCTGAACGAGGAGACGTGTGAGGCTGGTAAGAGAGAACGTCTCCCAAAGCGCCTCAGTGACACAAGGTGGCCAGCTCAAGCGGATGCACTTTGCAGTTTATCGTGCAACTATAAAAGCTACAAATCCGTGCTTCAGGCTCTTGGTGCGGACACTCTGCAGAACGGCTACATACGAGCAGAGGCAAACTCTTTAGTTGGAACCATGGATCGGTTGGAGACTGCATTTATGACAACGTTTTGGAGTAGTATCCTGACAAGAGTAAACAAAACAAGTCAACTCCTGCAGTCTGAAACAATGGACTTAGGCACAGCTGTGACACTGCTGAAGTCACTCTCTGAGTTTGTGGCAGCACAACGGAGTATTTTTGAGGAATACCATGAATCTGCGATGTCTTTAAGTTCTACAGCTAACTTTCAGTTAAAGCAGCAACATCATCCAAAGCGTATGGCTGATGATAGTGAAGTACCTGCCGTCGTGCTGACTGGTGAAGAGAAGTTCAAAGTGGAATCATTCTATGCCATAATTGACTCACTTGTCAGCCACCTCAACAGAAGAATTTGTGCATATTCAGAAATTAACAACCGTTTCTGTTTTTTAACAGGTGACCTTGACAGTCCTGCTGTTAAAGAGTCTCTCAGAAGATTAATTGAATTCTATTCAGGTGACCTCAATGAAGAGCTCTTTGAAGAATGGGTACAGTGGTGTTCACTTGTCAAGCCGCTTGCCTCCAAGCCGTTATCACAAGCTCTGCCTACACCACTGCAAATGCTGACCATAATGAGCACACACAATTTGCAAACAGTCTTTCCAAATGTCTTTGTTGCACTGCGCATTTACCTGACACTACCAGTGTCACACTGCAATGGTGAAAGGTCTTTTTCACATTTAAAAAGGATAAAAAGTGCTTTACATGCTACAATGATTCAAGAAAGACTCAACAGTCTTACTCTGTTATCCATTGAATCGGAGATGGTAAACTCTGTAGACTTTTCCAGTTTAATAGAAACGTTTGCTGCTGCAAAGGCACGTCGAAAAATCTGAAGACGTTTTTCATCTCTGTAAATAGCACCATAGCTACATGCAATGGTTTGGTTGAGTAAGTTACTCACATTAATACTGGCTATGTAATATACAAATTACTTATCTGAAGCAAGACTAGTATGAATAATGATACTGTAAATAAAATGTATTCAAGTTTTTTGTATTTTTTATTCTTAAAATTTTTAAAAGGTTTTAAATCCACCTCAATTTCATACAAAAATTTAATTAATGGGAAGGGTGAGATAGTTCCTTTTAGTGGGAACAGCACATGAACATAAGAACGGTCAGACTGGGTCAGATCAAAGGTCCATCTAGCCCAGTATCCTGTCTTCCGACAGTGGCCAGCACCAGGTGCCCCAGCGGGAATGAACAGATCAGGTAATCATGTAGTGATCCATCCCCTGGCACCCATTCCCAGCTTCTGGCAAACAGAGGCTAGGTTCACCATCCCTGCCCATCCTGGCTAATGGCCATTGATGGACCTGTCCTCCATGAACTTATCTAGCTCTTTTTTGAACCCTGTTCTAGTCCTGGCCTTCACAACATCCTCTGGCAAAGAGTTCCACGGGCAGGGCCGAATTAACCCTTTGTGGGCCTGGCGCCAAACCTAGTTGTGGGGAACGATTGTAAAAGATGGGAGATCGACACAGAAGTTGTCTTTGACACAGCACACAGCTGCACAGGTTTTATTAACAGTATTTACAAGTTTAAATTGCAAATGGAGGTGGCTACCATTAGAGTGTGAGGCTGTATGGAATATGTGGGACACTTTGATATTGTTGATACCAATATTATATAAATGCAAAGAATTTGACCAGATATGCCATGTGAAGTATCTGCAAAAATGTTATCATTTGCCAAGTATGATGATCTTGTTTATATGTTTGTATCACCGTTGTTTTGAGAGTTATAGATATGTAGCGTTATAAATCTGTAGGGTATGTTTGTTTTTTCCAAACCTGTGCTGTGTTTCTGGATGACACCCCCAGACAGAATGGAATCAGCACTAGGCCTGCTTGATGGCCCATCAAGGGACATCAGCTGTACAATGACCCACTGAAAAGAGCCAGGGACTCACCTTATGAGTCAGCAAGCCATGTAAGGGCAGCCTATGGACAGAATTCTAAGGCCTTTCCATGCCATGTGATGTGAAGCTTGTGTTTGAGACAAAGGAAGTACCAGACACATGGCAAAAGGAATATAAAGGGCAGCAGCAGCATCTCCATTTTGTCTTCATTCCTGCTTCTTACCTCTGGAGTGACACTTCTACAAACTGAAACTCCGAACAAAGGACTGAACGACCCATCCCAGCTGTGGATGTGTTCCAGGGGACTTTCAAGCCAGCAAACTCACCAACACTTTCTTAAGAACCTGGTATATGGACTTTGAAGTCTCTGTGTGTATTTGATTAGTTTACCATTTAACAACTCTCTTCTTTTCCCCCACTCTTTATAATAAACCTTTAGTTTTAGATGCTCACGGTTCGGCTGGCAGTGTGGTAGTTTGGGTAAGATCCAACGTAAGATTGACTTGGCCCTGTGGCTGGCACTTTGGGGTCAGAAGAACATTTTGTATTGTGAGAAGAGTTTTTAAATAACTTCTCACTGGATTGGACCTAGGTGCTTTCTGGGAGCCAGAGAACTAGAATGCAATAAAGGGGGCTGTGTGATTCCTTTTTTCAGCTTTTCGGTAACCTGGGTGGAGGATCAGAAGCACCATTCTGTGACTGGTTGGGGAGTTTAGCTTCAGTGTCATCCACCAGTCTTGGGCATATCTGCTCTCCTTTTGTAGCCTGCCCTGACCTTACCATTTCCAGTGAGGGCTGCCCTAGGCACACCAGGTCCCATAGGGAACCGGCAATGGTAGACCTAGGGCAAAAAGAATACACACAAGTGACCATACATTGTAAAAGAAAAAAAATACAAAATAAAACACTGTGGGTCAAAACAGCTAACAAAAGCCCAAGCTGGATAAAACACCAGCCATGATATAAAATTACTAAAGATAGTTAAGACCCAGGCAGACTGCGAAGAGCTACAAAAAGCTCTCAAAACTGGGTGACTGGGCAACAAAATGGCCAAATGAAATTTAATGTTGATAAATGCAAAGTAATGCACATTGGAAAACATAATCCCAACTACACATATAAAATGATGGAGTCTAAATTAGCTGTTACCGCTCAAGAAAGAGATCTTGGAGTCAGTGTGGATAGTTCTCTGAAAACCTCCACTCAATGTGCAGCGACAGTCAAAAAAGCGAGCAGAATGTTGGGAATAATTAAGAAAGGGATAGATAATAGGACTGAAAATATCACATTGCCTCTATATAAATCCATGGTATGCCCCCACTTTGAATATTGCGTGCAGATGTGGTCGTTCCGTCTCAAAAAAGATCTATTGGAATTGGAAAAGGTTCAGAAAAGGGCAACAAAAATGATTAGGGGTATGGAACGGCTTCCATATGAGGAGAGATTAATAAGACTGGGACTTTTCAGCTTGGAAAAGAGACGACGTGATAGAGGTCTGTCAAATCATGAGTGGTATAGAGAAAGTAAATAAGGAAGTGTTATTTACTCCTCATAACACAAGAACTAGGGGTCAGCAAATGAAATGAATAGGCAGAAGGTTTAAAACAAACACAAGGAAGTATTTCTTCACACAATGCACAGTCAACCTGTGGACAGTACCGGGTTTGCCATGGCACTGGGTCCATGCTCCAAAGGGGCCCTGGCCCGGCCCGCTCTTCTCCCCCCAGCTCTCCTGCGGAGGCAGTGGGCAGAAGCTTGGTCCTGTCCTGGGGCTCCTGCTGCAGCAGGGCAGGCTCCGCTGGCAGCCAAGCTCCTCCCCTGCCTCTTCCCCCAGCGTGCTACATTCCCTCCCCCTCTCCCTGCTGCTGAACAGCTGTTTGCCGGCGCGAGGGAGGGGGAGGAGCAGGGCCGCAGCGTGTTCGCCGCTTGGGGAGGAGGCGGGGCGGGGTCTTGGGGAAGGGGGTGGAATCAGGGTATACCCCCTCCAGCCCCCGCCATGAACTGCTCAGGGCAGGGGGCTGGGAGCACCCCCAAGACCCCAGCCCACACCTCCAGCCCCCTGCCCTGACTCCTGCACCCCCCACATCCCCACCACCACCCTGAGCACCAAACAGGAGCTCCTGCACCTCCCCCCCCATTCCCACCTGCACCCCGCACCAAACGAGCTGCCCCAGGTAAGCGCTCCACACCCCAACCTCCTGCCCCAGCCCTGAACCCCCTCCTGCATCCTAACTCCTGGCCAGACCCTGCACCCCAATGTTTTTTTACATTTTTTTTATAAAGCGCTCTTATCCAAAGCACTTTACAATAGTTAGCTAATGGTACAAACAATATTTGGAAAGATCATTAAGAGGTCCACCGAGACCCTCCGCAATTTTCAAGTGGTCTGTGGAAAAATAAGTTAGACTGCAAGAACAATCAAGGTACCTCACTTTATTTTCATTTACTTGCTATTACTTATAGGAGGAGGTTGAAGAAAAAAAGAATGAAAAACGGGGGTGGGGGGAGATAAAAGAGAATGTTCTTTTTCTTGGCTGGGTCCCAAGGAGGAGCCCCAAAAATTAAGCTGAGCACAGGGCCGGGGACCCCACTAACTCTAAATCCACCACTGGCTGTCACGTCACCTGGGCTGGGGATACCATGTCAGCTGATCCCCACAGTCTCCAACCTACCTGGGCAGTACAGCAGACATGGCCCTGCCCATTAGCTCCTCTCCACTCCCGAGCCCACCCACCACTTGCCTCCCCCCCCTTAAGGCTTAGCCCTCTTACTTTTAAAAATGATTGCTTGCCCCCCCCCCCCCCCCCAGGCTTTTCTGGCAGCCCTGTTGCCAGGTATCCAGTTTTAGACTGGAAACTCCAGTAGAAAATGGGACCTGAGTGTCTGGTTAGCAGTGCTGACTGGAAACTAAATGTCTGGTTATAGGAGTAACCAGATTAGCCTCCGCTCCTCCCACTCCCAACACCCACCCCCGAGGGCTGGAAGAGAACCTGTCCTGCTGCTGTGGGAGGAGGGGCAGCTCAGTGCAGAGAGAGAGGAAGAGAATGGGCTAGAACCAGGTAGGTACCCGCTCTATGTGGGCAGGGGCGGGGGGGGGGATCCTGTTTATCCCCTCCCCAGCCCTGCTGCGCTTGCAGTTTACCCCTGACCCCTCCCTTGCTCCAGAGACCAACCCTAGCTCCTGCCCCACTGTGCTTTTACCCCCGGCCCCTGCCTTGCTCCAGTCAGCAGGGACTAGTCCTCCCCCCATGCCCCACTGTGCTCGTCTCGCCCTGGCCCCTGCCTCGTTCCAACTGGGGACCAATCCCCCCCATATCCCCCTGTGCTCTTGCCCCCGGCCCCTGCCTCGCTCTGGACAGGGCAAGAAGCTCACACTGCTTCGACCTTCCTGGGTCTGACCTCGGAGCATTCAGCCTCCCCTGCCCCACCGTGCGCTTCCTGCAGCGAGTCCAGCCAGGCGGGGCTCCTGGGGAAGCCAGAGGGCCTGCACCCCAACTCCGCAGTCAGACGTGATGCTCAGCCAGCCGGGAAAACAGAAGGTTTATTCAGGGGTGACAGTAAGGCGGTAGGGGCCGGTACAGCATACTGGTAAAAAGTGGCCGTCGGTACCGGCCCCTATCGCCTTACTTTAAAGTGCTGCCGTGGGAGTGCTTTAAGGACCCTGCTTATGCCCCACTGTGCTCGCTTTGCCCCTGGCTCCTACCTCGCTCCAGCTGGGGACCAATCCTCCCCCTCCCCATGCCTTGCTGTGCTCTTCCCCTGGCCCCTGCCTCGCTCCTGTGGCCGGCTGGGAACCAATCCTCGCCACCCTGCCCCACTGTGCTCTTGCCCCCAGCCCCTGCCTCGCTCTGGGGACCAACCTGGGCAGCCTCCTACAGGTCAAGCCCTGGACTCCTCCCCACACTCTGCCAGTGCCCCTCACTCCTGATCTGCAACCCTGAGCCCTCTGCCCACCCAACCTTTCCTTTTCTTTTCCTCCCCTGCAGTCATTTATGGAAAGGCACATGGTGTCAGTGGCATGTGTATGCACTGTAATCTACTGCAGGTGGTGAGCAGGATTCTATAAACATAGGAGAACGAAGAAATCCAAGTGATAAAGGAAATAATGATGAAAAAACATTTAAGTGGTGCTCAAAAATGGAGGCGTAAAGCAGAAGTTGAAGATAAGAATGCAAAAATGCGTCATTTAAGCAGTTACTTCACTAATAATCGTATAGAGACTCCCGCTTGTGATGGGCTGGATCACAGAAACCCCCTTGGGAACTGCCAACTGATGTGCCAAGACTACTTCTGCTCCTGCTTTCCCTGCCAGCCTGGGACCCCAGCACCCTGTCTTGCTGAGCCAGACACGCCCGTCTGCTCCAACACAGACCCAGGGTCTGAACCACGTGCCCCACAGCTGCAGGTTTACCAAAAAACAGCTTACAGAAGTGTTCTTGTCTTTAACACTCAGATGCCCAACTCCCAGTGGGGTCTAAACTCAAATAAATCCGTTTTACCTTGTATAAAGCTTATACAGGGTAAACTCATAAATTGTTCGCCCTCCATAACACTGATAGAGAGATATGCACAGTTGTCCCCCCCTCCCCAGGTATTAATACATACTCTGGGTTAATTAATAAGTAAAAAATGATTTTATTAAATACAGAAAGTAGGATTTAAGTGGTTCCAAGTAGTAACAGACAGAACAAAGTGAATTACCAAGTAAAATAAAACAAAACATGCAAATCTAAGTCTAATACAGTAATACAACTGAATACAGGTAAAATCTCACCCTCAGAGATGTTTCAATAAGTCTCTTGGACACCCTCCTAGTCTGGGCCCAATCCTTTCCCCTGGTACAGTCCTTGTTCCAGCTCAGGTGGTAGCTAGGGGATTCCTCATGATGGCTGCCTCCTTTTCTCTGTTCCACCCACTTATATATCTTTTGCATAAGGCGGGAATCCTTTGTCCCTATGGGTTCCCCCCCCCCCCCTTCTCAATGGAAAAGCACCAGGGTTAAAGATGGATTCCAGTTCAGGTGACATGATCACATGTCGCTGTAAGACTTCATTACTCACTTGCCAGCACACATGTATACAGGAAGATTCACAAGTAAAACCAATTTCAGAGTAGCAGCCGTGTTAGTCTGTATCAGCAAAAAGAACAGGAGTACTTGTGGCACCTTAGGCCTGGTCTACACTACGACTTTAATTCGGATTTAGCTGCCTTAATTCGAATTAACGCTTGACCCGTCCACACAACGAAGCCATTTAATTCGAATTAAAGGGCCCTTTAATTCGATTTCTGTACTCCTCCTCGACAAGAGGAGTAGCGTCAAAATCGGTATTGTTAATCCGAATTAAGGTTAGTGTGGCCGCAATTCGATGTTATTGGCCTCCAGGAGCTATCCCACAGTGCACCATTGTGACCGCTCTGGCCAGCAATCTGAACTCGCATGCACTGGCCAGGTGGACAGGAAAAGCCCCGGGAACATTTGAATTTCATTTCCTGTTTGCTCAGCGTGGAGAGCACAGGTGACCACAGAGAGCTCCTCAGCACAGGTAACCATGCAGGCTGATAATCGAAAAAGAGCACCAGCATGGACCGTACAGGAGGTACTGGATTTGATCTCTATATGGGGAGAGGATTCAGTGCTAGCAGAACTGCGTTCGAAAAGACGAAATGCCAAAACTTATGAAAAAATTTCCAAGGGCATGATGGAGAGAGGCCACAATAGGGACACAGATCAGTGCCGCGTGAAAGTCAAGGAGCTCAGACAAGCCTATCAAAAAGCAAAGGAGGCAAACGGTCGCTCCGGGTCAGAGCCGCGGACATGCCACTTCTACGCTGAGCTAAATGCATTTCTAGGGGGGGCCGCCACCACTACCCCACCTCTGACTGTGGATTCCGAGCTGGGGATAATCTCATCAGGTACACCTGATGATTCCGTGGAAGGGGAAGAGGAGGAGGAGGAGGATGAGCTGGCAGAGAGCACCCAGCTCTCCGTTCTCCCCAACAGCCAGGATCTGTTTCTCACCCTGACTGAAGTACCCTCCCAAGCCTCCCAAGCCAGCACCCAAGACCATGACCCCATGGAAGGGACCTCAGGTGAGTTTACCTTTTAAAATATAAAACATGTTTTAAAAGCAAGCATTTTTAATGATTAATTTGCCCTGAGCACTTGGGATGCATTCGCAGCCAGTACAGCTACTGGAAAAGTCTGTTAACATGTCTGGGGATGGAGCGGAAATCCTCCAGGGACATCTCCATGAAGCTCTCCTGGAGGTACTCCAAAAGCCTTGCCACAAGGTTTCTGGGCAGTGCAGCCTTATTCCGTCCTCCATGGTAGGACACTTGACCACGCCATGCTAGTAGCAAGTAATCTGGTATCATTGCCTGACAGAGCCTGGCAGCGTATGGTCCCGGTGTTTGCTGGCATTCAAGCAACATCCGTTCTTTATCTTGCTGTGTAATCCTCAGGAGAGTGATATCGCTTAGGGTAACCTGGTTGAAATAAGGGAATTTAATTAAGGGGACAGAGGTGGCCGTTCCTACTGGGCTGTTTGCCTGTGGCTGAAAAGAAATCCTTCCCTGCATTTAGCCAAGTGCAAAGGGGGGGGGGGAGGATTGGCCCAGAGCTTTTCGCGTTTTGCTAGCAGGGATCTTCCCTGATACCAGCCACGCGGTGGGGGGAGGGAGAAAGCACTCATCCCAGAGAATTCATGGCGGGTGAGGGGGGGTGGTGTTAGTTTGGTTCCTGCAGGGATCTTCCCTGATACCAGCCACCCGGTGGGGGGAGGGAGAAAGCACTCATCCCAGAGAATTCATGGCGGGTGGGGGGGGGTGTTGTTAGTTTGGTTCCTGCAGGGATCTTCCCTGATACCAGCCACGCGGTGGGGGGAGGGAGAAAGCACTCATCCCAGAGAATTCATGGCGGGTGGGGGGGGTGTTAGTTTGGTTCCTGCAGGGATCTTCCCTGATACCAGCCAGGCGGTGGGGGGGAGGGAGAAAGCACTCATCCCAGAGAATTCATGGCGGGTGGGGGGGGGTGTTAGTTTGGTTCCTGCAGGGATCTTCCCTGATACCAGCCAGGCGGTGGGGGGAGGGATAAAGCACTCATCCCAGAGAATTGGATGGGGGGGGGGGGGGTGTTAACCTTCAGCAGCAGAAAACAAGCTAACAGGAAAACTGCAGCACAACGGGCTTTGCTTGGTATGTGGGAAAGCAGGGCGCAGAAGCCTAAAGACAGTGGCTTACCATGGCAGCATGCAAGGTGAATTCTGTTGCCCGGACCTGCGTCTGTGATCTCTAGCAGCAAAGCCACAGGCACTCAATATTAAGAGGCAAAATGCGACCTTGCACAGAAATCACATGTGCTATGTAATGTGAATAGTATACACCGTGAAAGAGTATAAGCATTGTTCTGAAAAATGTATCTTTTAAAAAAATTCTCTCCTTTTTTCACTCCCTCCAGCAGGTGCAAATGTTTCAAGCCTCCCTACTCCTTCCCGAAGGCTATCCCAGATAAGGCGTCGTAAAAAAAAGACGAGAGAAGAGATGTTTGCCGAAATCATGCAATCCACCAGGAGTGAAAGAGCTCATCTGAATGAGTGGAAGGAGACGGTTTGCAAGTATAGGAAAGAAGCCAGTGACCGTGAGGACAGGAGGGACCAACGTGAGGACATGAGGGACCAACGTGAGGACAGAAGGGACCAACGTGAGGAGAGGAGAGACGCTCGAGATGAGAGGTGGCGGCAGGAAGATCAGAGGAGTCGGGAAGCAACGCTGGGGCTGCTGCGTGAGCAAACAGACATGCTCCGGCGTCTGGTGGAGCTTCAGGAACGGCTGCTGGAGAACAGAGTGCCGCTACAGCCCCTGTATAACCCCCCTACCTCCTCACCATGTTCCATAGCCTCCTCACCCAGACGTTTAAGAACACGGGGGGGAGGCTCCGTACACCCTCCCATTCCACCCCAGTGGACAGCCCAAGCAAAAGGCTGCCATTTTTTTAACCTTTTTTTACTGGGCTTTTCCTTCCCGCAGATCCTCCTCCCAAACCCCACTCAGGTTCTGTGCTGCTACAGCCCCTGTATAACCCCCCTACCTCCTCACCATGTTCCATAGCCTCCTCACCCAGACGTTTAAGAACACGGGGGGGGGGGGGAGGCTCCGTACACCCTCCCATTCCACCACAGTGGACAGCCCAAGCAAAAGGCTGCCATTTTTTTAACCTTTTTTTACTGGGCTTTTCCTTCCCGCAGATCCTCCTCCCAAACCCCACTCAGGTTCTCTCCCTCTTTTTATAATTAATTAATAAAGAATAAATGATTTTTAAACAATGGTGACTTTATTTCCTTTGAAAGCAAGCTGGGGGAAGGGGGAGGGTGGGTTCCTTACAGAGAATGAGTCAATAAAGGGGGCGGGTTTTCAGGAAGGATAAACAAACATAAATTTCACACTGTAGCCTGGCCAGTCATGAAACTGGTTTTCAAAGCTTCCCTAATGCGCAGCGCTTCATCGTGTGCTCTTCTAATCACCCTGGTGTCTGGCTGCGAGTAATCAGCAGCCAGGCGATTTGCCTCAGCCTCCCACCCTGCCATAAAGGTCTCCCCCTTGCTCTCACAGAGATTGTGAAGCACACAGCAAGCAGTAATAACAATGGGGATATTGGTTTGGCTGAGGTCTGAGCGAGTCAGTAAGGATCGCCAGCGACCTTTTAAACGGCCAAATGCACATTCTACCACCATTCTGCACTTGCTCAGCCTGTAGTTGAACAACTCCTGACTCCTGTCCAGGCTGCCTGTGTATGGCTTCATGAGCCATGGCATTAAGGGGTAGGCTGGGTCCCCAAGAATAACAATTGGCATTTCAACATCCCCCACGGTTATTTTCTGGTCCGGAAAGTAAGTCCCTTGCTGCAGCCGTTTAAACAGATTGGTGTTCCTGAAGACGCGAGCGTCATGAACCCTTCCCGGCCAGCCCACATGGATGTTGGTGAAACGTCCCTTGTGATCCACAAGTGCTTGCAGCACCATTGAGAAGTACCCCTTGCGGTTTATGTACTGGGTACCCTGGTGCTCCGGTGCCAAGATAGGAATATGGGTTCCATCTATCGCCCCACCACAGTTAGGGAATCCCATTGCAGCAAAGCCATCCACTATGACCTGCACATTTCCCAGAGTCACTACCTTTCGTAGCAGCACCTCCGTGATTGCTTTGGCTACTTGCATCACAGCAGCCCCCACAGTAGATTTGCCCACTCCAAATTGATTCCCGACTGACCGGTAGCTGTCTGGCGTTGCAAGCTTCCACAGGGCTATCGCCACTCGCTTCTCAACTGTGAGGGCTGCTCTCATCTTGGTATTCTGGCGCTTCAGGGCAGGGGAAAGCAAGTCACAAAGTTCCATGAAAGTGCCCTTACGCATGCGAAAGTTTCTCAGCCACTGGGAATCGTCCCACACCTGCAACACTATGCGGTCCCACCAGTCTGTGCTTGTTTCCCGGGCCCAGAATCGGCGTTCCAAGCCTATAACCTGCCCCATTAACATCATAATCTCCAAAGCACCGGGGCCCGCGGTCTCAGAGAATTCTGTGTCCGTGTCCATGTCCTCATCACGCTGGTCGCTGCGCTGCAATCGCCGCCTCCTCCTCCTCGCCTCTTTTTTCTGGTCCTGGGTAAGCATAAACTCCACGAGAACGCGCGAGGTGTTTATAATGTTCAAGACTGCGTTCTGGAGCACAACGGGATCCATGCTTGCTGCGGAATGGAGTCTGCAGAGTTCACTCAGGAAAAAAAGGCGCGAAATGGTTGTCTGCCGTTGCTTTCAGGGAGGGAGGGGGAGGCTGTACCCAGAACTACCTGCGACAATGTTTTTTGCCCCATCATGCACTGGGGTCTCAACCCAGAATTCCAAGGGGGGTGGAGACTGCGGGAACTATGGGATAGCTATGGAAAAGCTACCCACAATGCAACGCTCTGGAAATCGATGCTACTACGGTAGCTTGGACGCACACCACCGAATTAATGGAGCCTAGTGTGGCCGAATACATTCGAATTTATAAAATCGGTTTCCTAAATTCGAATTATATAAATTCGGATTAATCCTGTAGTGTAGACATACCCTTAGAGACTAACAAATTTATTTGGGCATAAGCTTTCATGGGCTAAAACCCACTTCATCGGAAGCAACAGAGCCATCTGCAGACAATTGTCCTGGTTGACGGGAGCCATCAAGATTCCAAACCACCATTAATGGCCCACACTTTGCATAATTACAATAGGCCCTCAGAGTTATATTTCATATTTCTAGTTTCAGATACAAGAGTGGTACATTTATACAAATAGGATGACCACACTCAGTAGATTATAAGCTTTGCAATGATACCTTACCAGAGACCTTTTGCATGAAGCATATCCCAGTTACATTATATTCACTCATTAGCCTATTTTCATAAAATCATATAGACTGCACAATGTCACAGACCTATCCTCCACAAACCCATCTAATAGTTTTTTGAACCAAAGTTATGCCTGAGGGCTAGAAACTCAGCTCCCTCCCCGGGGTGCATTCACAGCCAGGGAGCAGGTTCCCGGGGGCTGCCAGATCTGGGGGATCCTTTGTGCAGAGAGTCACTTTCCTGCACATTCCCAGTCCTGTCCCCGTCACCTGGCTGCAGCGCAGGCAGAGCCCAGGGCTGCCCCAGGGGCTGGGTCCCCCCGGCCGGACACAGAGGGGGTTAATGTCGGGCTCTCCCCACTTTTCCCATCTCCCACTTCCTTCCTCCCAGCAGCATCACCAGCCGCTGTCAGCTGATTCAGCCCCTTCCTGTGTCCCCCAGTAGCCACCCCGCCTGCAACAACACTCGCTGCTGGGACCCGGGACTTTCCCAGGCTGGCAGTACCGGCTTTACCATGGCGCCGGGCTCAGAGCAGAAGGGGCCCCGGCCAGCTCGATCCCCGAGCTGGCTGAGCTGGCCAGGAAAGCTGCCCCTGCCCCTGCTCTGCCCCTGCCCCTGCCCCTGCCCCCTGCCCCTGCTCTGCCCCACCCCCACTCCACCCCTTCTCCCCCAAACCCCTTCCTCTGAGCTACGTCCCAGGGGACTGCAGCAGGGGTCAGGCCCGCCCTGCACTCACAGGTGAGTGCTGGGGGGCGGTTCCCCCCTCCCCCCAAAGTCCGGGAGCCAGGGGAGCAGAGCGGAATGGGCTGGGGCCAGGTCACTCCACTTCCTGCCGCCCCATGAGTGCGGGGTCGGGCCCGCCCTGCAATCACCGGGCGGCAGGAAGTGGAGCGACCCAGCCCCAACCCGCTCCGCTGGCTTGTGCTGGGGGGAGGTTTCCCCCCTGGCCCCCAAGCCTGGGGAGGAGATGGGGCGGTGGGGAAGGGGCATGGTATGGGGAAGAGAAGGGGATGGGGGAAGTGGGGGTAGGGGAAAGAGGCAGTGGGGATGAAGGGGGTGGGATGGGGAGGAGATGGAGCGGTACGGAAGGGGCATGGGATGGGGAAGAGAAGGGGATGGGGGAAGCGGGGGCGGGGGAAAGAGGCAGTGGGAATGAAGGGGGTGGGGTGGGGAGGAGATGGGGCAGTGGGGAAGGGGCATGGGATGGGGAAGAGAAGGGGATGGGGAAGTGGGGGCGGGGGAAAGAGGCAGTGGGAATGAAGGGGGTGGGGTGGGGAGGAGATGGGGCAGTGGGGAAGGGGCATGGGATGGGGAAGAGAAGGGGCTGGGGGAAGCAGGGGCAGGAGGGAAGGAAGGGGGTGGGATGGGGAAGAGAAGGGTGCAGGGGAAGAGAAGGGGATGGGGGAAGCAGGGGCAGGAGGGAAGGAAGGGGGTGGGATGGGGAGGAGATGGAGCGGTACGGAAGGGGCATGGGATGGGGAAGAGAAGGGTGCAGGGGAAGAGAAGGGGATGGGGGAAGCTGGAACCCAGCATGCGGATCCCCTTAGCAGCAGCTGGGGCTCCCCTGTTAAGCAGCCCCATTGAACCTTCACCCTGACAAGCCCCACCCCACCTGCATCTGGACCACCCCAATGAGCCCCCCCCAGACACCCTCCCCACTGAGCCCCAACCACCTGCACCTGGACCCCCACCCAAATGAACCCCACCTCCCCTGCACCTAGACCCCCCCGCTGAGCCCCAAAAACCTTCACCTGGATCCCTGCAGAGTCCCATTGCCCCTGCACTTGGAACCCCCCAATGAGCTTCTGTGCATCCAGATCCCCCACTGAGCCACCTGCACCCAGACTGCCCCACAGAGAACTCTCCTACCCCCACCTGGCTCCCCCCACACTAAGTCCCTCTGCACTTGGATCCTGCTGCCGGGCTGAGCCTGCTCACCCACACCTGGTGCGCCTGGCCCCAGGGTGTTTCTGGGGCAGGCCTGGCCCTTGCACTGTGTCAGGGTCGGGTGCAGCCTCACTGCTGAGTCCCTGTCCCGGGGTGGGGTGGGAGGAGGCTGCAGGGTGATCTCCCACCTCCACGCAACCAGTGGCCTGTGCTCTCCACTGCCATGTTGGAGCCTCCACATTTATTTATTGACAAATAACATTTGCAGAATTTTAAAATATTGTGCACAGAATTTTGAATGTTTTGGTGCAGAATCTCCTCAGGGATATGGGGTGCTCTGCGGCTGAGATGGTGGGACTGTGAGGAAGGGGGTGGGCAGTGGGGAGGTCGGAGGGAGGGGCACTGGGCGAGCGGTGTGGTGTGCAGGGTGCTGTCCAGTTGTGGTGGGAGGCCAGCGGGGGAGGTCTCTGGGAGGGGTGGGGGCTGGGCATAGAGATCTGTGGTGGAGGTCTCTGGGCGAGGGGGCGCTGGGCATACAGGTGGGGCACTGGGCAGGCGGCGATGTGATGCAGGCCCGCCCCCGAGGGGAAGGGGCTGGCAGCACAGGGCTGGGCAGGCCAGTGTGCGTCTGGCAGCTGCAGGTTTGTAAACAGTGCCCTCGTGCTGGGCTGCGCAGAGCGGGGTGGCCCCTGTCCCCCCCCCCCCCCGCTCCCCCCCGCGCTGTGCCTCATTGCCCCCAGCCCTCCCTTCACTCTGGAGACTGACCATCCGCCCCCCTGCACCTTGCCCCAGGGGGCCCCACAAATATGTTTGGTGCCGGGCCCACAAAAAGTTAATCTGGCCCTTCAGGCTGGGGCTCGCCTTTGGCTAGAAGAACCCAGGTGTCCTGACTCCCTGCTCTCTCACCCCCACTCCACACTCCGGTGGGTGTACCCCTGTCACACCCATTGACCTGCATTTCTTTTCACTTCCATCCAAGCCGAGGAGGGTTGCCCCTCCCCCATCCAGAGTCGCATTCATTTCGAGTGTCACAAACACCCTAGGAGGGGCCCTGGCACAAGCCTATGAGAAGTTCCTCCATGCCCCCCCCCACCCCAACCCAGGGGGCCCCATCCTGGCTGCAGAGGACCCCTGGGGTAACTTACCAACTGCTTCCCTTCTGGCCCAATTGTTTACTTGTCGCAGTTACTGACAAGTAGGTATTTTCCTTTGCTGCCCCTGTCAAACTTTGCTGCCTCTGTCTAGAAGGTAGGGATCGGATACAGAGGGACCTAGACAAATTAGAGGATTGGGCCAAAAGAAACCTGATGAGGTTCAACAAGGACAAGTGCAGAGTCCTGCACTTAGGACGGAAGAATCCCATGCACTGCTACAGACTAGGGACCGAATGGCTAGGTAGCAGTTCTGCAGAAAAGGACGTGGGGGTCACAGTGGACGAGAAGCTGGATATGAGTCAACAGTGTGCTCTTGTTGCCAAGAAGGCTAACGGCATTTTGGGCTGTATAAGTAGGGGCATTGCCAGCAGATCGAGGGACGTGATCGTTCCCCTTTATTCGACATTGGTGAGGCCTCATCTGGAGTACTGTGTCCAGTTTTGGGCCCCACACTACAAGAAGGATGTGGAAAAATTGGAAAGAGTCCAGCGGAGGGCAACAAAAATGATTAGGGGTCTGGAGCGCATGACTTATGAGGAGAGGCTGAGGGAACTGGGATTGTTTAGTCTCCAGAAGAGAAGAATGAGGGGGGATTTGATAGCAGCCTTCAACTACCTGAGGGGGGGTTCCAAAGGGGATGGAGCTCGGCTGTTCTCAGTGGTGGCAGATGACAGAACAAGGAGCAATGGTCTCAAGTTGCAGTGGGGGAGGTCTAGGTTGGATATTAGGAAACACTATTTCACTAGGAGGGTGGTGAAGCACTGGAATGCGTTACCTAGAGAGGTGGTGGAGTCTCCTTCCTTGGAGGTTTTTAAGGCCCGGCTTGACAAAGCCCTGGCTGGGATGATTTAGTTGGGAATTGGTCCTGCTTTGAGCAGGGGGTTGGACTAGATGACCTCCTGAGGTCCCTTCCAACCCTGATATTCTATGATTCTATGATTCTTTCCCATCCTCTGGTGCAGGGGAAGCACATTGTGACGGATGGGCATTCCTGTCACATTTTGCTACTATTGTGAGATCACTATTTTGAATTTGGACACAAATAAAGACAGGGTTTGTTTTGGTTTTTTGGAAAAACATTCTATAATGTGAAACCTCCGGACTATTGTATATAAAACCCCGAGGCAAGGCATTGTTATTTCTTTATTAGTCTCTTTCGATTGTAGATTAGGCCATACCATTTCTATAGCAAACAAACATTTAATGCACACAAAACGGTGAAAATAGTGCAAAGCGTTGTAAACAGTAGTTGAAATACTGAAGAAGGCCTTGGAAACACAAGCTGTTAGGCAGAAAATAGACCATTGTTCCTTGTACAGACTCCCCCCCCCCCCTTGTCTCTGTTACATATATCAGGGGGGCTGGAATAATGTGTAGAGTGGGGGTGCCGAGAGCCATTGAAGCAAACTGTTAACCCTGTATGTGCTGGACACCACTTCAAGCCAGGGGGTGCGGCAGCCCTCCTAGTTCCAACACCTATAACACATATTGAACAAGTTTTCCACACAGAATCTGTACTTCTGTACGAAACAAAACAGACACCTATGTTAACGGTGAGGAAAAGACCTAAGGGCTAAATTCACAAGAGACTTGAGTTGTGATGCTGAGTGTTGCAATGCCAAACTTGCAGATGCCTAGAAAGTCCCAGGAGCGGCGGTGTGACCCACCAAGCCTGAGGCCGGTGCCTGGGATCTCTGTACAATGAATGAGGAGAGAGGGGGGCCTTAGAATGCCGGCTCAGCGGGGAGAACCCCAAGCTAGCCAATGGGAGATGCTGATGACAGGGATCTGTCCTAAGCCCCATATGCCTCCTGATACTGAGGGGGCACAGTGTAAGTGTGTGTGTGTGTGGGGGGGGACACATGACCACCCCACACGTTGCCTCTGGGAGTAACTTCCAGCCCACCTCCCTGGGCCAGGGCTGCCAATCCTGCCAGCTCTTGGGGGGTTGGTCATGGGATCAGAGAGCACGTGTCTCTGGGCCTCAGCAGGGGAGGGGCGGGATGCAGGCGAAGCCTCTATCTCTGGCTGAGCAGAGACTAGGGAACCAGCTCCCAGCACGTTCCCCTGTGATGCCCCCGCCTTGCACCCAGCCGTGCTCTCCCCACCCCACCCCAGTAACCTGTGGGAGTGAGGGGACTCTGTCCTTCTCCTGCTGTGCCTGTCCACAGCACATTTCCAGCTCGCTTGGCTGCTCTCCCTGGCCACTGGGTCCAGGCCCAGGCAGGGAGCGGGACTGTGGGCTGAGGTCACTGCCTCTGTGCAATGCAGCAGCTGTCTGAGAGAGAGCCCAGCTGGGGAGGCAGCGGCGGCCTGCCCCCTCTGCTCCCCGCCTGGACCCGGCTACCTGGGATAGGGGCCTTGCTTGACCCCTGTCCTGGGCTGCTGGGCACAGGTGGGGAGCAGATGGGGCAGGCCCTCAGCTGGGTCCTCACAGGCAGCCTTCGTGCTGCACAGAGCAGCCACCTTCTTTTAGCCCGCATGAGAAGTGGCTCCATCACATCCCTTCCACTCCCTGCCTGGGCCCGTCTGCCAGCCAGGGAGAGGGGCCAAACGTGGCAGCAGGGGAGGCGCAGCAGAAGGACAGAGCCCCTCTCCCTACCTCCAGGCCAAGCAGAACCTAGGTGGGCATTTGACCTCACATTGTCCCCACCCCACATGTTGCCGGTGCTAAGCCCCACCTGTCTGATACAGTTCAGCACCCAAGGGCCCATCTACTCTACACATTTTTGCTGATGCGAGTTATATCAGCATAAAGCTGCTGCAGTTAGTATGTCGCTCATGCACGTGCATACTTGGCTGCTTGGGGCAGCACGCGCGCGCACACACACACACACACACACACACACACACTAACAGAGCAAGTGTGAGTGCACCGGGTCAAGCCGCTCTTTTAAGCTGCCACCCTTATGTGCCACAGGAACCGCATCGGAATAGAGTAACCCTGAGCAGGCTGGGTCGAACAGCACTTCCAGGCTGCCACCCCTATAGTGTTATGCAGACAAAACTACACAGGATCGTTTCAGGGGGCAAGACAAAGATGCCACATTTATTATGATAACACAATTTGATTTATGACCAATAAATAATACTTATACACACATCCACACACACACATCCACACACACACACACCCATCAGATGTTCTGCAGCTGCTGGATAGTTACCAGTCCTGAACGTAGCTTGAGTCCGTGGCTTGAGTTCACAGCTTGGGTTCATAGCTTGTGGCGGTAACTGGCCAGGAAAGCCGGGCACAAGGAAGGGCTGGGTCTCTGCTGGGCGCACTGATGCCCTTCCATGCTGGCAGCAGAACATTACCCTCCAAAGTCTTCCATCTCACCCATCCTTTTTGTAGGCTTTAGTTTGAATCCAGAGTCTATAGGTCTTGCTGTGTCCGCTGCCTCTGGGTTCGGTGTGATTGATCACCCGTCAATTGCAGACATGACTTTCAGCCTGGGACCTGGCTTTGATCTTCCATCTATTGTACCTTTGTTTTTTTTTTCTTTTTAGGGTGGACTCTTCTTACTTTGTTAGGGCTGTTGTCTGCATCTTCAGCCCTTGGTGTTTGAACTCTATTTAATCAGGACAGGCTGGGGCTGGAGGTTGAGTCCATCATCCATCCATACCTCATTCACACATCTAGCTTTTTGCAAGCTTTTACAAAATGGAGTAAGCGTTTTAAAATGGGGTTTGAATTACAATATGGCAAACGGTGAACAGAAGTTACAATGTAGACAAATGTAATGAATGGTGAACAGAAGTTACAATACTGAAACAGTGCATTTAAGCAGGAATTGGATTGATAGTGAAACTTACAAAGGCAGCAGGCTGAACAACTGTGGCTCTTAATAAGCATCTTAATTCTCAATTAGCCAGTTATTGGGGTAACCGGTTTTATGAATGAATGATGTTTCAGTCATAAAACTTTACTTATGAAGTTATATTCATAAAGTAAACAATTAAAAACAATTTCATTCATCAGTTCTACATTGTGTCACAGGTTCAGCACGTCTCTATCCCCACTTTCATGTCACAATTGTACTGGGAGTAACCCACTTGATGAGCAAACCCCACAGGCTCTTTGGCACTACAGGGATCTTTAGCTTAGGTAAGAGAAGCGTTGCTGCAGAGTAAATGGGGGAAGCTAAAACCACAAAAGAGTAAAGTTCAGAGAGAGAGAGAGGGAGGGAAGCAACCAGCTTGACCATAAAAGTTATTTATTGAATAATAGTGATAACCACACAAGGAGCCTAAACCAACATAACAGTTACATTATTAAAGGTTACAAAAGTCATATATAGAAAACCTGAGGTAGAAAAGAAAACAGAGAGAGTGAGTTGGAATCTCACCAATCCATGAAGCTTGAACTGGTTAGGGTTCCCAGGTGATGGTGGTAGCTCAGGGTCCTGAGTGCTGGAGACTGGCAGAGCCCCCAGCACGATCAGTCAGGATAAGATGGAGTCCCAGTGGAACTGATGCAGAGTTTGGATTCAGGCATCAGAACACAGACTTGAACAGAGGTAGGGTTTTTTTGTAGAGAAACAATAATGGTTCAAGGGAGAACACTAGATTTGTTTATAGGTCAGCTGATGACTCAAGGGTTTTCTTTAGGTTAGACAATAGGAGCTGTTCACTCTTGGCTATGGGGGGTGTTTTCTTCCAGGGAGCTCACAATGCAACTAGGCTGCTTCAGTATTTGGATATCAATCAAGGATTTATTACTAGAATTGGTCTGATCACTGCTGAGCTGGGTGTGTGCTGGTGGTAGGTTCATTAGCATCTGGAGCAGAGATCCCCCAGCATGCACTGCTTCCCTGCTCCTCTGGTCCCAGAGTTCAGGTGGTTCTTGCCTTGGAATCTCGTTCTCCATTCTGTATGCTAATGGAGATGCCTCCCTGTCCCATCTTCGGTGCAGATGAGGCCAGGGGAGTCACCCTTGTCAGGAAGGGTCTAGCTGTGTCTCCCAACGCCCTTCACTCTGCTCTGCAAGTCTTTCCTCTGATCGCTTTTGGTTCAAGCAGAGGCTGGGGTGGGGTGGGGGTGTCCTTCATGGGTCAGACAGGCTGGATACTGCGCCCTGGTTCCCCAAGAACACCGAGCTGCCTGGTATCACAGCAGGAGTGCCTGTCTCAATGCACCGCATGGTGCACCAGGGATAAGTCTCCCGCTGTGCACCTCGCTATCGGCCGGCACCCTGTCTTTGGGGAAATTATGGCAATACCTGGTGGGGCAGAATTGAGTCACGCAGGTGTGACTGGGAGCAAGAGGTCAAGTTCCCACTGTGCAACTTTCTCCATCACATAAATGTCACCCATATCCCATAATTTTCATGCCTTTTATAGTAATCCCATGAACCTGTGAGGTACTACGCACTGTCCGTCACCTTTGATAGAAGCATGGCGCCCGCCCAGCTCTGCACTATTGTTCAGGGCATGGCAAATTCAGGCCGAACCTTCCTCCAGTATTTGCAAAACCACAGAAAGAACCATAGCAATATTGCCTTCCGCTACCTCCCCCCAAGCCCCACAGACCACTGTCACAAACGTTTTTTTCTGATTTCTATGCACAAAATTATTTTTTTCCAAGTATGTGGCATTTCATTCCACATTAGGCATAAGAACATAAGAGTGGCTATACTGGGTCAGATCAATGGTCCACCTAGCCCAGTGTCCTGTCTTCCCACAGTGGCCAGTGCCCGGTGCCCCAGAGGGAATGAACAGAACAGGGAATCATTGAGTGATCCATTCCTGTCACCCATTCCCAGCTTCTGGCAAACAGAGGCTAAGGACACCATTCCTGCCCATCCTGGCTTACAGCCATTGATGGACCTACCCTCCATGAATTTATCTAGTTCTTTTTTGAATGCTGTTATAGTCTTGGCCTTCACAACATCCTCTGGCAAGGAGTTCCACAGGTTGACTGTGCATTGTGTGAAGAAATACTTCCTTTTGTTTGTTTTAAACCTGCTGCCTACTAATTTCATTTGGTGACCCCTAGTTCTCCTGTTATGAGGCATAAACAACACTTCCTTATTTACTTTCTCTACACCAGTCATGATTTTATAGACCTTTATCATATCCCCCCTTAGTTGTCTCTTTTCCAAATGGAAAAGTCCCAGTCTTATTAATCTCTCCTCATACGGAAGCTGTTCCATACCCCCCTAATCATTTTTGTTGTCCTTTTCGGTGCCTTTTCCAAATCCAATATATCTTTTTTGTCACCTCCCCCATTTAAATGCTGGTGTGTAGCCACGTACGCCCCTCTGCAATTGCAGCTCAAAGTGAGTTTGCAGATCTGGAATCATAAACTGGTTATAGCAGCCATTCCCTGGGCCTCTGCAAGCTCCCATGCTGAGATCCTGGATTTTCTTGCCCTCTGGCGAGAGGCATGTGTCCTGTCCATCAGTCGTCACCAGAATGCCAAGATCTACAAGCAGATATCAGACCTAATGAAGGAGAGGGGGCACTCCCGGGACCTGGCCCCGTGCCCCAACAAAAGACAGGAGTTCCGGCTGTTATAAAAACACCAGGCACAGAGACAAGACTTCCAGCCACTGTCGCCATACCAGTCCCAGCTAGGCGGACCTGGACTGGATTGTTGCCGAGGAGGACAGCACCAGGCCCTGGCACATTCCAGACTGCTAAACTTTGCACTGGACACCACACAACCATTTTATAAAGCTGAACATGGGGGTGTTGGGTGTTCCCCCGAGGTACAGAGCGTCACACCATGCTGCCGCTCTGGTCAGCGATTTAACTCCACTGCCCTGCAGCTCATCTGCCCCTCCCCCTTGCAAGCCCCAGGAATTTGAAATCCCATTTCCTGCTTGCTGGCTCAGCGTGAAGAGGTGTCCTGGCGTCTTCCCAGGGGAGCATGGCTGGCTATCGCACCACACGCGCTCCCGCTTGGAGCACCGCGGAGCTGTTGGATCTGATCAGTATATGGGGAGAGGAGTCTGTTCAGTCACAGCTGTCGAGTGACCCCGTAGGAGTCAGGACACATATGGGCAAATTTCTCGAGGCTTGTGTGAAAAGGGCTCTGATCGGGACATGCAGCAGTGCAGAGTGAAGATAAAGGAGCTGAGGCAGGTGTACCATAAGGCACGGGCGGCAAACCATCGCTCCGGTGCTGCACCTAAGACAGCCCTCAGACAACCCTAGCCATAGGCGCCGACTCCGTGGGTGCTCCGGGGCTCCCTGCCCCGCCCCCCTGCCCCAGCTCACCTCCACCTCTGCTCCGCCTCCTCCCCTGAGCGCGCCGCAGCTCCGCTTCTTCCCCCTGGGGAAGAGGCGGGTCCGGGGCGGGGATCCAATAGGGGCAGGGAGGGGGCGGAGTTGGGGGAGACTTTGGGCAAGGGGTTGGGAGGGGGCGGGGCAGGGGCGGATTGGGGGGGTTGAGCACCCACCGGCGCCGGGAAAAGTTGGTGCCTATGCACTTAGCCAAGCACCAACCCTGACACTGCTCAGCTTGTGAAATATTCCAACGGCGCACTACTCCGTGGCTGCAGACAACATGTACAGTAATTGCTTTTCCATCGCTAAATATACGCATCCCTCTCTGAGGCTGTTCATTAATAAAGATAAACAGAGGACGGACTCACCCCGTCTCTCCCATGCTCTCCGCATAACACTGCCTGCTTCTACCTGCACTAGTGTGAATTGCGGGTAGTGGTAGTTCCGTAGGAGAGAGCGTGGGGGAGGCGGTGGGAAAGGAGGCAAGACAAAGCACGTGGTCAGAGAAGGAAGAAGGCTAATTTGGTGTTATGGATTAGGAGCCAATACTGGATAAATAAACTTCCCTGAGTAGTGTGTGCTTGTAAGTGTTGCCTTATTATTCCAACAAAAAGTGAATGATAGAAAACACATGACCAGAGTTATCTTCCTAGTAGCAGAAAAATGTACAGATAAATGGATTTTAAGGGCAGAGAGACCATCTAGTCTGACCTCCTGTGTACCACAGGGCCCAGAATGTCACCAAGTGGTTCCCCCGTCAAACCCGTGGCATGTGAGTGAGCCGGAGAATGTCGTTTGGAGCGACAGCCACAGGCATTGGCGCCAGCTGCTAACAGAAACTCTTTCTTCTGCAGTGATGTGGAGATAAGGGACTCGGAGAAGAAGAAAACCTCGAGCTGGCTGTGACTGAAGTTAGAACAGACAGGCCAGGGTAATCAGAGCTGCGGCCCAAGAGTGACAATCAGAACACCTGCCGATTTCTATTCCTGGCTTTGTGACCATGAGCAAGTCTTCACCTCTGTGTGCCTCTGTTTCCCCAACAATAAAATAGCGATAATGAAGGCTTCATTTATTGTCCCCATTTTACAGGGTGGGGGACTGAGACACAGATGGGTCCTGTCTACTCTACAAGACTGTAGTGTACAGTACAGGCATCTCCTGCCCTCCGTGCAAACAAGCTGTGCAACGGAGAAACCTCAGGCCCAACAGGCAGCTGGCAAATACCCTAGACATAGCCAAAGGGCTGAGTTTCCAGGCCGCAGGAGGGGAGAGGGGGTGTGGGGACCACCAGGAGGCTCTGACACTGTTCTGCAAAGAGGATTAAACCCCCATCTGTCTGGTTTGCCGTCTGTCCCGGGCACACGGAGCTCACACCATGGTTCCCACAGAGGAGGACCTCCAGGAGTACAAGATAGGGAATTGCTGTCCAGCTCAAGGAGTAACAGTTTTGGATTTTTATGATAGGTGCAAGTTGCCTGTCACGGGTGTCACTGCATGGTTCAGCTCTGTAAAGCTTTCTCTGTATGGGAGATGCTATAAACAGTACATGAGATGGCTGGGTGGCGGGAAGGGCAAACAATGAAGACTTGAGGGATTTTTAATGTGGGAAACTTTTACCTGAGAAGCTGAATCCTTTTCAAAGCCAGCTCTCCCTGGTGAACGAAGGGGACGCTTAATGGAACAGATGCGGTTAAATGATCAGCGAGGCTTAAATCACAGAGCCTGCCGGCTGGTCTAGGTCACAGGGTCGTCTTCAGGTTGGAGAATGTCAAGTTATACAGTTGGGGTTGTCATCGCTGATTTGTATCTTAGCATTTATCATCACTGTTGTTATTTGCATCCCAGTAGCCGATACAGACCCCAGGTGAGATCCGACCTAGATTCTGATGGAACCTGCATGAAAGTGTGTGAGGGACAGTCCCTGTTTTGAACAGATTACAAGCTAATCTGAGAAGAAAAATGCAGAGTGGGGGGTTGGGGGGAACTGAGGCTCGGAGAGGGGAAGTTAATTGCCTACGGTCACCCAACAGGACAGTGGCAGGGTGGGAAATAGAACCCAGGTTTCTCAAGGCCCACGCCAGTGCCCGAACCATGAGACCATGCTGTTGTGGCCCAAGCAGCATCTACCAGTGATGAAGCCTCTAAGAAGGAAAAGACTCCTTGAGATAGGTCCCAAGCCCAGCAGGGAGACGAAGTTTCTCCTTGGGATTCTGAATTCCCATGTTGCTGGTCTGCACTAGAGGAGCTCGCTGGGCTGACCACGGGGTGGCCCCTGAGCACTGTGAGCTCATGCACAAGAGCGCTCCAGGCAGCGCAGGTCCATGTCAGATCCCTTTGGGGTTGCACCTGATTGCAGGAAAGCTAACCCCTGGGTGGGGCTGCCCTGTGTCAGGCTGAAGGACCAGCCACAGTGGCTCCATTAGTCCTCACACAGCTCTCCCATGCTGTGGCATTTTGAAATCCCAGAACCCGCTGCTGCTAGCAGCTGCTGGGATCGGTGTCTCTGTGTTAGTTAAACCTTCTCCAAAGCAGGTTGTTTCACACAGTGAGAGAAAATCCAAGGGTGTGACCCCAGTTTCATGTTGGTGTAAATCAGTGAAGACACGAGGTCAAATAATTTCAGAGTTTGAATATAAAGCATTCTCAGGCTCCATTAATAGGACTCCACTTCCTTGGTATCTCTGACATCATAAACCTCCAGTCATCAGTGGAGACAAGTCTGTTTTTATGTTGGGGAGGGTTTCTTTGGTTCACCAATAAAAATAAAAATCAAATCACCCAAATAATTTCTGATGATTCAGGGACAATCCAGATCCATCTGAAGATTCTGAGGGGAGAGAGAAAAGCTCCTAGGATTTAAACTGAGTAGAGAGAAGCCAGGAGTATCTGGTAGGTCCCTGCCCGCGCTACACCCTCTTCTCCAGGCCAGTGGCAGTCCAGCTCCGGCTGGAGGCCAACAGGTGGCAGAGGGCAGCCGGTGACCTGGCGCTGGGGCTGACGCTGAGGCTGGCTGGCCACCCACTGCTGGGGTCGGTGGGCAGTCCGGTGCTGCGGTCAGCAGGTAACCAGGCCAGTGCTCGGGCTGGCACTGGGGCCAGCTGGCAATCCGACGCTGGGGTCAGTAGGCAGCCCGGTGATGCGGCCAGCGGGCGACCTGACACTGGGGGCGGCGGGCAGGTGGGTGCTGAAGCTGGCAGGCAGGTGAGCTGGCTCTGAGGCTGGCTGGTGGCCCGGGGCTGTTCAGATGGGGCTCCTCCAGCCATTGGGGGGAGGGCTCAGGGCTCCAGCGGCTGGGGGAGCCTGGTGGGGATGTTGGGAGGGCTCGGGGGTGGGGAGGTATGTTGGGGGGCTTAGGCTCCAATGGGTGTAGGGGGGCTCGGTGGAAGGGATGGGGGCTGCATGGCTAGCCTCCCCAAAGGGGGGGCTCACACACCACCCATGGGGGGGTCTGAACTGAGTGGGGTTGGGTGGAGACAGAACTGATGAGGGACTGGGGGGACAGGATTAATTGCTGGGCAGGAGGTGGGCAGATGTGGGGCTGAGAGCTCCCGTAGCAGGGACCAAAATCTCCCTACCCAGTATGTGGGAGAGTGGGCGACACTAATTGTCACATGCGCACACCCCAGCAATGGGCAGGAGGAGCTCAAACATCACCAGTCTGACCTAAAAACACAATGTCAACTTCTATTAACATGTTATCATTTTGGGGCCAATCTCATGATTTTGGGGGGTCAGACTCATGATTTTTGATCTGGCCCAATCTGGCAATACTGCATTGATGGGCAAAGGGAGAGGTAGCAAATTGTGAGGAGCACACCCTGTCTCCATCACAACTTTAGGGAAAGATAGAGAGGAAGGGAAATATGAGATGTAGCAAATTGTGATGAGAATGTCCCCATCCATCAGAATTGACCAGCCCTGGACCAAAGGATGGAGAAAGGCAGAAGTGGGAAAAAGAGGAACCCCATTCATGACAGTCTGTTACCCCAGGAGCAGAAAGTGGGGAAAGGAGAGAGGTACCAAACGGTGGTGGGAATGTCTCCATCCATCACAGTTTACTGCCCTGGGGCTATAGGGTGGGGAAAGGCAGATGCCGCGAACTGTGGCATGGCACCAAAGGAGGGCTACACAGACAGTAATAACAGCTACCAGGCAAAGTGACACTGGCAGGGGGAGCAGCAGGGAGCCCTGCGGGGAACAGGAGGGTTTTCCCACAGGCCAGTGGCGGGTTAATTTGACCTGGTGGCACAGACATGACCCGAAGGAAGGAGCAGCAGCCCTAGCTCGCAGCTCAGCCTTGCGCTAGCAGACAGTGAAGGTGCTGTGGAGAAAAGAGAGCACATCCTAACCCCCCCCCCCTCCATCTCCGACAGAGCGAACCCCACCAGTCAGCGCCCCGGGACACGGCCCTGCCTCTCTGGGATCGGGCCCAGGGTGATACTGGGAACTCTTGGGAAACAGCCCAGGTCTCTGTAGATGTCCAATCTGGGTGTCTGCTCTGTGTCCCCCATTGACACGGGGCCTTCTCTGCCCAGCCTGGTCCAGGGACTGGGGCTCCTGGAGCCGGAGGCCCAGGGCGGGGATGCAGCAGATCTTTGGGATTGATCGGATTAACTCGCACAAAGACACAATAACAATGCACACAAAGAAGTGACTGACAGCGGGGCTGTTACCGACCCCGCCCGGTGCAGGGAACAGCCAGGGACGTTATTCAATCCCATCACACAACGTGTGTGAGTGTGAGAGAGTGTGTGTGTGTGTGTGAGTGTGAGGGTGCGCGTGTGTGTGTGTGTGTGAGTGTGAGGGTGTGTATACACACGCAGACACACCGGTACAACCCATCCGGGGCACAGCCCGGCAGCAGGAAGTGAATTGCGGGCGCTGCAGCGACTCTTTGTTTTGGTGCAACCCACGTTCCTCGCCAGCCCCGGACCCGGCTGCCGCCGCGGGGGAGGGACATTCCCGCTGCCCCCCCCGCCCCGAGAGACTCTCCCCGGGCAGAGACCCCGGCCCGGCCCCCCTGACTGGGACCCCGAGCCTCCCCGGCAGTGCCCCACGTGGGGAGAAGGTGAGACACCCCCCGGGTCCCGGCCTCGGGCAGAGGGAAGCGGCTGCAGATCCCAGGGTTTGCAGGGGGTGGGGCAGCCTCATGGGGGGGGGGGGCAGCCTCATGGGGGGGGGGGGCAGCCTCATGGGGGGGGGGCAGCGAAGTGTGGAGAGCCGGGGGGTGGGAGCCGGAAGGGGGCAGAGCAGGGGGCTCTGAGCCAGCGGGCATTGGGGGGTGACCAGGGATGTGGGAGGGGGCAGGAATTGGGGAACAGGGATGTGGGAGGGGAGTGAGCTGGGCTGTAGGAGGGGGCGGGAGGGGGGTGACCGGGGATGTGGGAGGGGGCAGGAATTGGGGAACAGGGATGCAGGGGGCGGGAGGGGGCCGGGGGATGTGGGGCGCTGGAGGGAGGCTGGGGGAACACACAGGTATCGGGGCAGGGGGAGAATTCTGGGGCTCAGGGGAGCAGAGCTGGACTAGAGGGAAACTCTGAGTGTCGGATAAAGGGAAGGAAAGGGGGGATGTGGGGGAGAGACTGTGGGGGGGCTGGAGGGGGAATATGGAGCAAGCAGAGACTGGCTGGGAGGGGGGGGCAGAGCCAGAGGGTAGGAGGAGGAAGGGGAGAGATACAATGGCAGCTCCCCCAGCCCATGGGGTAGGAGGGGCTGCACCGGCCAGCAGCCAGTGGGAATCTTTTTCCCTAGATGAGGTCAAACAAGCATGGGGCAGGGGGTTCAGAATTTACAAGGCAAATACCCCCCCCCCCCGCTTCCAATTTAGTCTTCGAATTATTTGACATTCTCAGTATTTGGGTGTGTGGCTCCTGAATGTTAAATGTTTGGGGTTGACAGGACTGAACCGGGTCCTGCTCTGATTTCTGTGCAGGATTCTGTGTGAAACCAGAGTCACTGCTAGGAGGAGCAGGCAGGGAGTCCAGCTGGTATTTGGTTTGGTTTGATTCGGGTTCAGTTACATTCAGTGTGGTCCCTTTCATTTCTGGTTCAAGCCACCCAAAGAAACAAAAATAGAAGTTCAGTGACAGATTGAATCCTATTTCAATCTCAGTGGAGGTAAATCCCAAAAAGAGCTGGAACTTCAAATGCAAACAGTTTTGGCTTTTGATCATTTATTTATTTTGCAACTTTACAAGAATTTTCCCAGTGTTTTTCTGTTGTCAAATGTACATGATTATTTTTTCCTAAACAAACTGCTTGAACAACCTCAAATAATGTATTTAAACAGTTGCTTTGCCATGTTGGATCTCTGCAGTGAAAGGACACATTGGAGGCCTGGACATTTTCTTTCAGCGCTCACTTGTGTTGCTGGAACTGCCAGTACAAGTTGTGCTAGTTGATACAGCTTGGGCATGATGACATTTTTCTGACACTCCCAGTAGTTTGGCAGGTTTTCTTATTGAGATGTGGCTCATCTGCAAATGAATCAGAAATTGGCCCAATCCTTTTCTGGGCTTTCCTTTGTCCAGATATCGCTTTCTTTTTGGAGATTTCACAAGCGTTCCGAATTTCCATTTCATCTTTCAATTTCAGACCCATCTGACATTGATTCTGTGTAATGAAATTTTGCCTTGACTTTGTCCTCTGCTGGCAGTGGGGGTTGACATCTAGGATCGAGATAAAGGTGTGACATTCTATACCTGGGGGAACACCCTCGGACTCCCGTATTTCCTCATCTGTATAGAACTGTGACATTGCATATAAAACATGCCACGTGGGGTATCAGGGGAAAGGTTATGATTGGCTGAAAGACACTGTTCCAGCTGAATATGTATATCTTTAGTGCATGTGAAGTTATGGGATTGTGTTCTATGGTTGTCACTAAAATATGCCGTGGGTTTGGGAGGCGCCCAGATACCGGCTTACAGAGATAATGGCAAGGGAGGTACCAACACCTGGACAGGTGCTGTTAAACAGAACTCACCAGCCACTGCCCAGCAAGGGAGTTACAATGCAGTGACTCACCTGCATGAGGCCACACCAGGGAGAATTGCTCAACCTTGCTTAGAAACTCACCCAACGTGTCTGGACTTGTATTCTCCAAGCACAGGGACTAAGGGTAGAAACACCAAACACAGGGGCCCATGCTGGGCCTTTCCCCTTCACTCACCTATGCTGCAAGCAGCAAGGACACTCTGAAGACTCCAAGTGAGGGGACTGGCCCAGGTTTCAAGGGTGAAATCTGTATATGAAGGACTGCAATATCCAGTGGGGTGAGAGAAACGGCTTAGTCTAGCTGTTGCCTAGTTTAATAGGGGTGAAAGTAACTTAAATTTCTTACAGGTACTGTCGTATCGCAACCCCCCCCCCCAGGGGGGGCTCGGGGTTGGGGGGAGAGCTCAGGATGGGGGGTGGGGAGGTGCAGGAGTCGGGGCAGGGGGTTGGGGAATGTGTGTGGGGGGGACTCAGGCAGGCTCGGGGCAGGGGGTTGGGGAATGTGTGTGGGGGGGGCTCAGGCAGGCTCGGGGCAGGGGGTTGGGGAATGTGTGTGGGGGGGACTCAGGCAGGCTCAGGGCAGGGGGTTGGGGAATGTGTGTGGGGGGGACTCAGGCAGGCTCAGGGCAGGGGGTTGGGGAATGTGTGTGGGGGGGGCTCAGGCAGGCTCAGGGCAGGGGGTTGGGGGGGGGAGCTCAGGATTGGGGGGGGGTGGGGAGGTGCAGGAGTCTGGGCAGGGGGTTGGAGGACACCATGGGGGGGCTCAGGCAGGCTCAGGGCAGGGGGTGGCGGTGTGTGTGGGGAGCGTGGGTCTAGGAGTGCGGCCACCAGATCCCCCAGGGTGGTGCAGACTGCGCTGCCTGAGCCCTGTGGCTGGCGCCTTTGCTAATAGGGTTGAGAGTTTAGACCGCGTCCTTATATTTCATTTCTTTTGGTAACGAACTCTGGCTTTTTACCTATCACATAATATCACTTCAAATCTATCTTTTAGAGTCAATACAGTTGTTTTACTGTTTCTCTTTACCAGGGAGTTTGTATGAAGTGTGTGGCAAATTGCTCAGGTTTTGCAAAGGCTGCTGTACATCCACTTTCCATGGATGAAGTGGTGAACCAGTTAACAGATCTGCATTGCTCATCTCGAGCTCATCCACTGAGGTGCAAGGCTGGGAGCTGGGGGGAGCTGGCTGGTGCCTTTCCCTGGGGGATTCACCAGCGGCTCTGGGAGTGGGGGTGGGGCTCCACATGCAGTTGTGCTGAGTGATAACAGCGCCTGGAGGGGTTGCTGCTGGTCACTAGCAGGGCATTGGGAGAGACAGCCCAGGCTGGAGAGAGATCAGGGGGCACAGCGGTCCCACAGTCCCAGGCGCACCCTGGGGGTCCCATCATAATATGTATGAGAGAAACATATTTTTCTGGGGTAGGGCTGGGGGATTGGAGGTGGGTATCAGACAGTGTCCTGGGGGGCTGGGAGTGGGCCCTGCAGGTGGCTTCAGTGGGGAAGGGAGTTTGGAGCATGAACCCTGCCTCAAGTGGGGCAACTGGAGGGAGGAGCTGCCCCAGGGGTAGGGATGGTGGGAGGAGGCACGTCAAGGGGAGAGGTTTGGGGAGCCGTTACCTTTGCCCTTGGGCTTGAAGAGTTATTGTGAACTCTTCCAACCCCTTCTCTCCGCAGGGGGGCATCTCTACCTCTGGGCCCCCTTCTGTCTCCCCTAGTGTGCAGACAGCTCCCAAGCCTGCACTTGTGGGCTGGCCCCCTTCTCTTCTCACTATATGTAGGGTTTGGGTTTTTTTTAAATAATGAGCGTAAAAAATGCTGAATCTTTATTTTAACTGGTAACAGCCCCTCCACCCCCCCTCCTTTTTTTTTGTTCAGTTCAGTTCTGGTTCAGTCTGTAAAACAAATGCATGGTTGAGATTCGGTTCTGGTTCATGTACGAAATCCCGGGTTGAACTGGGTCTCCGGTTCCGCTATGGGTCCAGAGGGGCAAATGAGATCAGCATCGGCCTGACTGTCCCTGGGGGCTGCGGGGGCAGCGCAGGGAGGCTCGGTCGTTAGCTGCCCCCAGCAGAGGCTCTGGTCATTGCTCAGGCCGAGGAGTCGGTGTCCGTCTCTCTCTGAGCTCAGGATACTGGAGCCCTGGAGCTCGCAGGGCTTCCTGGGGCAGATGCTGCTGCCTCTGCTGGGATCTGGGGGCCTGGGCTGAGGAGCTGCTGCTCCCCCAGCGGGGCCTGGGCTGGGACAGACCATTATTAAAGCCCCCCATGCCCAGCGAGGGGAGACTTCCTCCCTGGGGCAGCCCAGTGCTTTGCTGGCATCAACTCTTGAGCCAGAGCCTGCAGGTGATAAGACACCTGGGGGCAAGTGCTGGGGGCAGGCAGGCCCCTCTTCACACTGTGTCTGTTCCCGGGTGTCTGAGAGTCCCAGAGCTGCTGCCCCCGACACCCCCAGGCTCACCCTCCCCTCCCCCCCGTTAGCAGTGGCTGTAGCTATTGGCGAGGAAACACCCACTGGAATGCAGGACAGTGACCGGCTCTTCGTGCAGGAGGGAGAGGGGAGAGACTGGAAGGGGCGGCAAGAGCAATGCAGGGAGGGAGGTTCTGGGCACCCAGCCTTGCCCAGCCCCATTCCCTGCAGCCCCCCCGGGGCAGTGACTTTCCTGGGAGAGGGGAGGGGCAGGGAGAGGAAAAGCCAGTTCCTGCCTCTGCCTGGTCCCTGCGCTGCTGAGGGAATGGGCTGTTCTGGGGACAGTGTCGGGGGATCCCCCAAAGGGGCTCCTTTGATTCTGCTCTTTTCTGGCGTTTGGCTCAGAGACTCTTTTCCTGGGAGAGTGTAATAGTGTCTGGTAGGTTTAGTCCCGGGGGAGAGGTCAGGTCTGTGCTGTAATAACGTCACTGAGGCTTCTCCCAGCATGGCAGAGTCTAGAGTGTCTGTCTGCAGGGACAGAGCCTGGGGGAATCGGGGTGTGAAATGGACTAACACTAATTCAGAAACCTCCCGAACTTCCCTTCTCGCCCTGACAGGCTGCAGAATAACGACCCCGTTTTGCTCCAGATCGTCCCATCTTCCTAGGGGCCGGGGCAGGGAAATGGCTGTGGTGGATCCAGCTCAGGTAGGGGATTTTGGGGGAGCTGCTGGGGAGGGTTGTTGTAGAGGGGGAGGGTCAGGAAACACTCAGGCTGAGGTGGGGGGGGGGGGGCAGGGACTGATAAACCTGCTGGGACATGCTCAGCCTAGGGCCTGGTTTATGAACAGACCCATTAGGAGTGTGTGAACATTCCCACATTTCTGAAACTGGAAACAACCCCCTGGACAGGGCTGGGAAAACAGACCAGAGCGCTGGAGCCTGAACCCCCTAGGTAGAGACTGCAGTGAATACAAAGGGGAGGTGCTGGGATTCCTGTCCCTGTTCCCTGCCCAGAGCTCTGCTCCCCACCTCAGCCTGTGCCTAGTAGGTGTGGGGTAAATGAGAAGACCGTGCCCTCCTCCGTCTGCTGGGCGGGACAAGGAGCTCTCCCCTTCTCTCTGTTCCCTGCAGCCTCCTGGCCACTGGTAGGTGTCAGCCCTTCAAACCCCACAGCTGGGTTTTCTCCATGGCTACAAGCTCAAATCTGTCTTAGGGTTTGTCTACACTGGCACTTTACAGCGCTGCAACTTTCTCGCTCAGAGGTGCGACCCCCCCCGGCCCCCGAGCAATGCAAGTTTCAGCGCTCTAAAATACCAGTGTAGTCACGGCCCCTAGCTACGCCCCTCCCAGCGCTGGTGCCACAACTACACAGCGCTTTAAGGTTGATAGTATAGACAAAGCCTAAGGGCTCGTCTACACTTACATTTTATAGCCTCTCGTTTGCTGGCTCAGGGGGGTGAAAAATCACCCCCCGGAGCGCAGCAAGTCTGAGCGCTTTAAAGGGCTAGTGTGGACAGGCTCCGAGCGCTGGGAGCTGTTCCCCTCGTGGAGGCAGATTACCAGGAGCGCTGGGAGAGCTCTCCCCTAGCACTCCTGCACGCCCACACTCCCACTGCCAAGCGCTGTCGGGGGAGCGCTCCCGCCGCAGCGCTTTAACATTTCTAGTGTAGACGGAGCCTTACAGACAGAATCGGAGCAAAGACCATTTCTTCCTGCGGCTCAGGCCTTAGAGCTTGGCCTTCTGGAGCCGGCAATCAGCAGACAAGGACTCTCTTCAGGGCAGTTTCAAACGCTGGGTGTTTGCATAACCGGACCTGGGTCATTTGCATTAACCTGTCCCTGGGGACTCCCCAGGAAATCCACTTTACACTCCCTGTCCCAAAAGCCCGTGTTTGTTTGGCACGGTTTCAACATAGTCTTTTGAATTTCCAGGTCTTATACCTGTCACATCTCCCTGCTAGGCAGGTTACATACAATCCTCACCAACAACCCAGACACTGAATACAGGAAAGTTTTTCAAGGATATTGCAGGAAATCGCCACATCAGTCACAGTGGGAACCCAGGTTCAATTCCCCTCTCTGCTCCGTAAGAAGGAATTTGACCAGACAGAGAGCGCCCTCACCACTGGGTTATGGGATATTCTGATGTGAGTCTAAGCCGTCTGTCACGCTGACGCTGTTCCACTTGGTATAAGTATTTGAATATAAGGAATGTGCCGAGAAGAGAGCACGAATGACTTGATAGTCCAGTGGTTAGGGAGAGTGCAAATTGTTCACGGAGTTTGGGGGAGATAAGGCCCTGCACCCCTGGCTTCCTGCAATTCACTGTGACTCTCAGCCAGCCAGTAACACAGAAGGTTTATTTAGACGACAGGAACACAGTCCAAGACAGGTCTTGCAGGTACAGACAACAGATCCCCTCAGTCAGGACCATCTTGGGGGGCCTGGGGAGGCCAGAGCTCCGTTGGGAGGCCAGAGCCCCATCTGGGCTCCCCTCCATTTTCCCAGCCAGCTCCAAGCTGGAAACTCTCCAGCCCCTCCTCTCCCTTTGTCTCTTTCCCCGGGCCAGGAAGTCTCCTGATCCCTTTGTTCTCCAACACCTTCAGTTGGCACCTTTGCAGGGGAGGGGCCCAGGCCATCAGTTGCCAGGAGACAGGGTGTCGGCCATTCTCTGTGCAGACAGCATCACACTGGCCCCTAGGGTCCTGCAACAATCACACCCCCTAGACACTCGAGAAATGCATAGGGGAAACTGAGGCACCCACACATCACTCAGAGAAAACATTAAGAACATTCCCACTTCGTCACATCTCTCCCCCCTTCGAGACTGAACTGAGCAGGGTCATTTTAACCAGTGACCTGGGGAAGTTCGAACCCACCAACGTTCCCATGGATACCCCAGCACCTCTCCCGTTCCTTGGTGGGAGTTACACCAGGCCCTTCCAGTTTCACGCCCTCCCTGAGATCGAGTGTGCTTGATGGCACTTGCAGGCTGCATTTGGGAAGGTTTATGCGGCCCGTGCCCTTTTGCCACCCTAATACTCCTGGGGTTCAAACTGAGAACAGGTCTCCCAGAACTCCAGTCTGGAGGGTTGCGATTCAGGCTCTCTCGGTTAAGAGCCCCCATCTTGACCTTGGCCACCCTCTGAATAGGTGTCTCCGTCACCAGCAGCTCGGCATCAGCCCCTTTCATTTGATGCAGCCACGTCAGAGGAGAGTGGTCATTATACATAGTAAAGCGCCACTCAAATAGATACTGCTGCAGCTTTTTGCTCAGGTACCCGATGGGGTGTCTCTGCCCCTTAGCATCGGCTTGCATCAGCACCACAGAATCAGATCGACCCATCCTTTTTGGGTACCAGCCCCACGGGTGAGGCCCATGGGCTGTTGAACGGCTGGATCACCTCTAAAGCCAGCATGTCTTTGACCTCTCTCTCCAGGTCCTGGGCTGTTTTCCCAGTGACTCTGAACGGGGGACACCTGATGGGAGGATTGTCTCCCATCTCAGGGAAGAGATCCACCAGGGGGTCTTCCCCCTTCTCCCAACTGTCCCTTACCAGGTCCAGGGGTCCCCTCACTCTCCTCCCATACAGCAGCTCGAAAGGGAAGAACCGTGTGGATTCCTGGGGCACTTCCCTGTACCGCAGGTGGGGCAAGTACTTGTCCCAGCCCCTGCGGATGCTGATTCATAAAAGTCCTCTGCATCATCCTCAGGGTCCTATAAAATCTCTCCACCAGCCCGTTGGACTGAGGGTGATATGCAGAGGCCCAGGTGGGCCAGACCCCACATTTCTCCCACAAGCCCTAGAGCAGGGCTGACGTGACATTGGACCCCTGGTCTGTAAGGACCTCACTAGGAACTCCCACTCTGCTGAAGATGGTCAGCAGCACGTCTGCCATGGTGTCTGCCTCGGTGGAGGACAGATCCCCCTGGGTAGCGGGTGGTAAAATCCATCACCACCAGGATGTATTTCTTCCCCAACCGGGTCGCCTTGCTGAGGGGCCCCACTATGTCCATAGCCAGCTTATGGAAAGGCTCCTCTATGATGGGCAGGGGTCTCAAGGGGGCTTCACCCTATCCCGGGCCCTCCCCACCCTCTGGCCGGGGTCGCAGGACCTGCAGTTCTGCTGGACGGTGTCACAGACTCCGGGCCAGTAAAAGTTCTGCAGCAGCTGCTGCCTGGGACGCTGGATCCCCTGGTGTCCCGAGAGAGGGACATCGTGGGCCCGGTACAATAGCCTGCGGCGATACTTCTGGGGCACCACCAGCTGCCTCCAGATTCCCCACAGTTCTACTTCCCCTTGGGGAGCCCATTCCCGGTACAGGAATCCCTTCTCCCCCAGGACTCTGTCCCTGCAGCCTTCCCCCCGGGGGTTTGCAGCGCTGTGGCCAGCAAGTTCCCTCAGCTTCTCCAAGGAGGGATCCCTCTGCAGCTCGGTCCGGAATTCAGCTGCTGGGGAAGGGAGTGGGACCTGCTCCCTCTCGCTGGCTGGGCCTGGGGTCACAGCCCCTCTGAGCCCAGTCCCTGGTAGCTCCCTCCCTGCTGTGTAATCACTTCCCAGCAGCACGTCTGGACCAGGCAAACCTGGTTGGCAGCCGACCTGCCCTGCCTGGGTGTCCCCCCACTCAGCTGGGGTCTCAGCTCCCACCGTGCTCAGCGCTGCCCTTGCTGTCCCAGTCAGGGCAAGCAGCGAGCTCTCTGCTCTGGTCACAGCATCAGAGCCAGCGTGAGCCCTCTCCCCAGTGTGCAGGGAGGCGGGGAGCATCTCTCCATCCCACTCAGCCCCAGGGGTCTGGTTACAGGTAGGCAGGTATCCTGAGCCCAGCAGCCCCTCCCCCCTGCGAGCCAGGTCATTTGCATTTTCACCGACCATTTCCATCTTAGCCAATTTGTTCCCTGGATTCAAATTCAAATCCTCGGCCATTACAGGAGCAGGGCCTGGATCCTGTCCCAAAGAGACACAGTCACCCCACAACAGGACCTCACAGCCGATATCCTGGAGAACCCCAACGACCAGCCAGCCCGACCCTCCTGGGTCTGCACAGGGATCCGGGCCATAGGCAGGGCGAGGGCCTTCATCCCGGGAACCTTCACCCAGGTCACACAGCCCCTCAGCATCTGCGGCTGCACCCCCCGGGGCCTGACAACAGTTCTCTCTGTCCCAGGGTCTCGCCACCCCAGGCATGTCCCCGCATTTACCACCACCTTCTGCTCCCACTGGGGGTCCGAGGGGTCTGATCCCAGGAGACTCCACGGAGCCATATGGGCCAGGAGTGGGAGCCTGTCCACCACCCCACCCATCTGGCTGACAGCGTCTATGGCCTTGGGACCCAGCAAGGGAGCTAGATACCGGGGCTTTTCTGCAGGGTCTGGGCTCAGCTCCAATCCCATCCGTCTCCGATCCCCTGATGGGGCACCTGATCGTGAAGACCCCCGTATGGTCGGGGACAGGACTCTTGGGGTGCCTGGCTACCGCTGCTCCCAGATGCTCTTGTAACCCCATTTGGGTCAGGAATCTGCTCCTTAGAGCAGTCCTTGTCCTCCAGCTGCACGATGGAGGGGAACCATGGGAATGTGGGGCCGCTGGAGGGAGGCTGGGGAAACGCACAGGAATCGGGGCAAGGGGAGAATTCTGGGGCTCAGGGGAGCAGAGCTGGACTAGAGGGAAACTCTGAGTGTCTGATAAAGGGAAGGAAAGGGGGATATGGGGGAGGGGCTGTGGGGGGGCTGGAGGGAGAATATGGAGCAAGCGGAGACTTGCTGGGGAGGGCAGAGCCAGAGGGCAGGAGACGGGAGAGGGACGGTGAGAGATACAATGGCAGCTCCCCCAGCCCATGGGGTAGGGAACAATCTCATTATTTTGGGGATCTGACTCCTGAATGTTAAACGTTTGATGTTCACAGGACTGAACAGGGCCCTGCTCTGATTTCTGTGCAGGATTCTGTGTGAAACCAGAGTCACTGCTAGCAACAGTAGGCAGGGAGCCCGACTGGTATTTATTTTGGTTTGGTTCTGGTTTGGGTTCAGTTCCATTCCGGTTTCATTTCTGGTTCTCGCCACCCAAAGAAACAAAAGTAAAAGTTCAGTTACTGGTTCAATTCCTGTTTCAATCTCAGTGGAGGTAAATTCAAAAAAGAGAACTGCAACTTCAGATGGAAACGGTTTTGGGTTTTGACTGGTTGTTTATTTTTTAACTTTACATGAATTGTCCGGTTGTTTTTGTGTTGTCAAATAAACACAATTATTTTTTCCTAAACAAACTGTTTGAACAACCTCAGATAACGTATTTAAACAGTTGCTTTGTCATGTTGGATCTCTGCAGTGAAAGGACACATTGGAGGCCTGGACATTTTCTTTCAGCGCTCACTTGTGTTGCCGGAACTGCCAGTACAAGTTGTGCTAGTTGATACAGCTTGGGCATGATGACATTTTTCTGATGCTCCCAGTAGTTTGGCAGGTTTTCTTCTTATTGAGATGTGGCTCATCTGCAAATGAATCAGAAATTGGCCCAATCCTTTTCTGGGCTTTCCTTTGTCCAGATATCGCTTTCTTTTTGGAGATTTCACAAGCGTTCAGAATTTCCATTTCATCTTTCGATGTCAGACCCGTCGGACATTGATTCTGTGACATCATTATCTCTGGCTTCTGACTCAAGCATTTCCATCTTCATCCATGTTTTGGATGCTGGGGGCTGGGAGTGGGCCCTGCAGGCAGCTTCAGTGGGAGTTTGGAGCATGAACCCTGCCTCAAGTGGGGCAACTGGAGGGAGGAGCTGCCCCAGGGGTGGGGCTGGTGAGAGGAGGCACGTCAAGGGGAGAGGTTTGGGGAGCTGTTACCTTTGCCCTTGGACTTGAAGAGTTATTGTGAACTTCAGGGCCCAGGGAGCATCCAACCACTTCTCTCCCCAGGGGTATCTCAGAGACGGATCATCTACCTCTGGGCCCCCTTCTGCCTCCCCTAGTGTGCAGGCAGCTCCCAAGGTTCTCCTCTCCCTCCTTGCTCTTGTGGGCTGGCCCCCTTCTCTTCTCACTGTCCTGGGGCAGGCCGTTCTGGGGCCATCACCAGCCCGCTGGCTAGTCTGTTGTCTTCTCTTACAATGAAAATAAGATCATCATATTCCAGTTATATCATATATACATTCATAAGCATATTCCCATAAAGCATTATGGGGTGCAACATCACACCCTCCTCCTGAACTTACTGCCAGAGACTTGGACACTGTTCACGGCGGAGGCAGTACATGTAAAATTCCTGTTTGTCTTTGGTTTCACTCCCTTTCAGTACTTTTAAACCATATGAAGTCATTCATAAGTGTTCTAAGCAAGTTTTGGGGTTCCTGGTCCCTGGGTGCCTGAAAACAGGTTGGGGTGTAGTATTGCTAATAAAATGCAGACAGCAATATCTGTTAAAGTGTAGTTGTCTTGGCATTTAGCCACCAATGCCATGAGGCGGCGTGCCTCAGTTTCCCCTTCCACACAGCAGCATGGGCCTGTTATGTTTTTGCTGCTGTGCCAAGCTTCCAGTCTGTTTACAGATATAATCTGAAAAGTAACATGCTTGTGGGGCTGTCTTGTCATCATCCCTAGCATGTACAACCGTTTCTTCCACAGATCAGCTATGTCCCACATCTTTAAAGTGTTTACCACTAATATTAACTCCTTTATCTTGACCCATAGATGAAGTAGCAGAAGACACCAGATGAACAGCAGATCTGCGGCGGACAGGCTTTGTTCACACGATTTAGCTTGTTTAGTGTCTACTGCATTTTTCAATTCCTTTGTGTACCAGGATAGGTGTCCTGATGCACGTTCTTCTGCCTCTTTGGAGAAGGCTTCTAATTCAGGCCTGTGTTTGAGGCTTTGGCCAGGAAAGGGTGCACTGCCACCATGCCGGCCCTCGGCCCCTCCCTCTGGGAGTTCTCTGAGCTGGACCCCACTCCCTTGTGTACCCAGGCAGAGATTTTTTTCCCCTCCTGCCTTGAAGAGACAGTTTTAGCTTTTACAAGCGTAGCAAGAACAACATCTTTCAATGGGGTGCTTTGGATTGGTAAGATCCCTTTGGATACCCCACTGTCTGTTCCCAAAAGGTTAGCTGGGGGGGGGGCGCTCCCCTCCAGGAGATCTGACCCCCAGTTTTTCCTTAAACCCTGATCCACAGGAGAGGGGTCTGCCATTTTAAATGCAGATTTGTCACCATCCTCCTGGGAAAGATCCTCCCTACAAAAGGTGGGTGGACTTTCTGGCCCTCCCTCACCTTCCATCTGGAATTCCCTCTCTGGACTTCCCTCTGGGTCAGAGACTCCTGTGTCCCCCAAAAGGGAAGGTGACCCTGGTCCGGCTCACAGCTACCAGCTATGACAGACTCTTCACTGGCCAGCAAAATCCCCCCCCCCCCTTCACTCAGGTTGGGCTTGCTTCCAGCTACAGAGTCCTTGGGGTCTGTTCCACCACAGTGGTCACCAGGACCCCAACTCCCACCTGTGGGACACATGCCTCTGTGCACCCCAGGGCAGGCCCGGCCCCCTGCTGACCTGCAACTTCCTGGCAATCAGCAGCTGGGGTGGCCTCCCTGTTAGAAGGTGGATTATTCCCTTCCCCAGGCAGATGATTACGGGACAGGAGCTGGCTTCCCCAGCCCCTCCCTCTGGGACTTGCCTCCCGAGGGCTACAGGAACTGGTTACAACCAGCCCTGCCCCCAAAGCTGCATTTTTCACTGCTACAGAGGAATTTAAGAGACTCTCTCCCATTTCCCCAGCGGTCCATGTGACTTCACCCCCCCACCGGGGCTTTTAGCACAAGATTCCTTCTCACTGCTAACCAACCCTGGGACAGATTCTGCCACACTAAAGAAATCATTCCCCAGTAGAAACGGTGCAAAATTGGGTGCCACTGTTGCAACAGTCAGCTCAGCCTGCAAATGACCACTTCCCTGTGTACCATAGCTAAAGGTGCAAGGACTTTGTAACCTCCCACCTAGGGCCGGCTCCAGGATTTTGGCCGCCCCAAGCAGCCAAAAAAAAAGAAGCCGCGATCGCGATCTGCGGCGGCAATTCGGCGGGAGGTCCTTCACTTGCCGCCGAATACCTGGACGTGCCGCCCCTCTCCGGAGCGGCCGCCCCAAGCACCTGCTTGAGAAGCTGGTGCCTGGAGCCGGCCCTGCTCCCACCAGTTCTAATTCTGCCATTTTCCCTGGCAACAAATCCTTCTCCTGGATCAGGTCCCTCCTGAGCACAGAAATCTCGGCCCCCATATCTCTCAGCCCAACGAGTAATTTACCATTGATTTTAACAGCATGCATATGCTCCCAGCTTGGTTGGGTAGAAACCACCTTTACAAATCCTGTGTGGAAAGACGCAGCAGCCTGGCTCTGAGAAGCAGCAGCTTCATGTGTTGCCTGCTGCCTGTTCCCTCTTAGCCAAGGACAATTATTCCTCAGGTGCTCAGTGGACTTACAATGATAGCACCTCTTGGTTCCTCTGCTTGTACAGGAGATTTGGGACGAGTAACGGGAATGGGGAGGTGAACGCCCAGCCTCCTTTTTCCCAGGGGTGAAACGGTGATTCTGCTTTCCCCCAACCCTGTACCTCTCTGCCAGTGGTTTATGTTTAATTGCAGCTTGAGCTTGCTCATAAGAGTCTGCAAAGTCAGCTATTTCATCCACTGCATTCACCTTTTTGTCCCAGAAATACTGTTTTACCTCATCACTGCACATATTCAGTAATTGTTCCTGAGTAACCAAATCACACATTCCTTCAAAGCTTGTAATGCCTTTCCCCCTCACCCACTTATCTACCAAATCTCTCATTTCATTTACATAAGCCACATTACTCAATCCAGATCCCCTCTTAGGACTCCTGAATTTAACCCTGTAGATTTCAGGTGTAATCTGAAACTTTTTCAAAATCAGTTCCTTAAATTTACCATAGTTTGAAGCATCATCAATAGGCATCTTATTGAATATGTCTAGAGCTCTGCCAGTCAATTTTGCTATCAAGGTGGTCATCTTTTGATCTTCAGGGATAGCATGGAGGGTGCACAGTCTCTCAAAGGTGATGAAATATTCGGCAATATCACTGGATTCATCATACTGTGGACACAGTCGCTCCCATTTGTGGATTTTTGGGCAAGTGGAGCCAGCAGCTGGAGGGTTTGTCTCTTCAACTCCATAACAGCCAGTTCATGCTTCTGGGCCTCAATCTGGCCCTGTATTTCTCTGTCTCTTAACTCCAGGGCTCTTTTATGGGCAGCCTACTCTCTGGCTGCCTCTGCCTCCATAGCTCTCTTGTGAGCAGCCTCCTCCCTGGCTGTTTCTGCATTAATTTCCATTTGTTTTAATTCCATCAGTCATTTTCTTTCTCAGCCATTTGCAATCTGTGCAGTTCTAGCTTTTTCTGAGCCTCGCTCTCACTCATGTTGCTGATTTTCCTGCCTCGATTCCCTTCCCCGAAATAAGCAAACAGAAAATAACAAACCAGTAACCACTTTGTCTGTTCTCCAGCCACCACACCCCAAACTCACTTAAAATCACTACCAGTGTCTCAGAGCAATCAGCTGTGCACAGATCCTGCTTGACTAAGCCACTGTGACGGGTTGGATCACAGAAACCCCCTTGGGGCTGCCAACTGATGTGCCAAGACTACTACTAACCCGTTTTCCCTGCCAGCTCGGGATCCCAGCACCCCACCTGGTTGTGCCAGACACGCCTGCCGGCTACAGACACAGACCCGGTCTGAACCACGTCCCACAAACTGCAGGCTTAATTGAAAGCAGCTACCAGAAGTGTTCCCGTCTCTGACACTCAGACGCCCAACACCCAATGGGTCCAAACCCCAAATAAATCTGTTTTATCCTGTATAAAGCTTATACAAGGTAAACTCATAAACTGTTCGCCCTCTATAACACTGATAGAGAGATATGCACAGCTGTTTGCCCCCCCTTCCCCCTACTCCCCCCCCCAGGTATTAATACATTCTCTGGGTTAAATAATAAGTAAAAAGTGATTTTATTAAATACAGAAAGTCGGATTTAAGTGGTTCCAAGTAATAACAGACAGAACAAAGTGAATTACCAAGCAAAATAAAATAAAACACGCAAGTCTAAACCTAATACAGTAAGAAGCTGAATACAGATGAAATCTCACCCTCAGAGATGTTCCAAATAAGCCTCTTTTACAGATTAGCCTCCTTCTAGTCTGGGACCAGCAATCACTCACACCCCCGTGGTTACTGTCCTTTTTTCCAGTTCCCTTCAGGTATCCTTTGGGGGTGGAGAGGCTATTTCTTTAGCCAGCTGAAGACCAAATGGAGGGGTCTCCCAGGGGTTTAAATAGACTTTCTCTTGTGGGTGGACACCCCTCCCCCTGTGTAGAATCCAGCTACAAAATGGAGTTTTGGAGTCACATGGGCAAGTCACATGTCCATGCATGACTGAGTTCCTTACCAGCCAAGCCACATCCCTGGGAAAGCCCAGATGTGTGTTGGCGTCTCCAAGTTCATTGTTGGCTTAAGTGTTTCTTGATTGGGCACTTACTGAGAATAGTCTTCTCTCAGGAAGCTGACCAACTGCTTCACTACAGCCCACTTAGAATCAAACAAGTACACAGCCAATATTCATAACTCCGAATACAACAATGACACATGCATACAAATAGGATGAACATATTCAGTAGATTGTAACCTTCACAGAGATATGTTACATGGCATATGTAGCATAAAACATATTCCAGTTATGTCATAGATACATTCATAAGCATATTCCCATAAAGCATTATGGGGGGTGCACCGTCACAAGGTGACTCTGCATAAACGGCCCCTCCTCACCTAGTCTTTGCTGCTCCCTTGATTCTGCTCTTTTCTAGCAGTTGGCTGGAGCCTGAACCCCCCAGGCAGAGACTTCGGTGAAATACAAAGGGGAGGTGCTGGGATTTCTGTCCCTGTTCCCTGCCCAGAGCTCTGCCTCTCACATCACCCTGCGCCTAGTAGGTGGGTGGGAAATGAGAAGACCCTGCCCTCCTCCGTCTGCTGGGTGGGACAAGGATCTCTCACCTTCTCTCTGTTCCCTGCAGCCTCCTGGCCACTCTGAGCAGGCTGGGGTGGGATTCTGCTCCTCTGGCCTCCCAGACCTGTCCTATTTTTGTGCTTCTTCCCCCATGAATAGTGGGGCTGTGGCTGGGGCAGCAGGCACTGAGTGGGGGGCACTTGTTGTTTCAGATGCTGGTGACCTTCGAGGAGGTGGCTGTGTATTTCACCGCGGGGCAGGGGGCTCTGCTGGACCCCGCTCAGAGAGCCCTCTACAGAGATGTCATGCAGGAGAACTATGAGACCGTGACTTCCCTGGGTAAGGATTCCTGTCCCCTCAGCTATTTGAAGCAATGGGGTCTGCATTTCTGCATCTGTCAGGTTCTTCGGTCAATTAGATTACAGGGGAATGGGTCGTGTAGCCCACAGGAGGGAGCCGTTCACCTCCAAACCCCCTCCAATGCAATAGGGGAGTCACGGACCTAATGGACTTGCTAATTCAGCCCCATCCCTCCAGCTTTCCCGGGGGCAGAAGCAGTGTCTTAGGCCTTGTCTACACCCAGCCGCTAGTTCGGCGGCTGGGAATCGAAGTTCCGGGTTCGATTTATCGCGTCTGGTCTGGACGCGATAAATCGATCCCGGAAGCGCTTGCCGTCGACTGCGGTACTCCAGCTCGGCGAGAGGAGTACCGCGGAGTCGACGGGGAGCCTGCCTGCCGCGTGTGGACCACGTCTGAACCGCAGTAAGTTCGAACTAAGGTATGTCGACTTCAGCTACGTTATTCACGTAGCTGAAGTTGCGTACCTTAGTTCGAAGTTGGGGGTTAGTGTAGACCAGGCCTTATTCTCTTCATTAATTCTCACTCGCACACAGCATCTCTGTGCACCTCCCTTCCTGGGACTGGCTCCGTGTGTGGGGAGGGCTCTGGGGGTTCAGACACAGGCAGGGGTTTAACACCAGAGTGGTGTGTGCCTCGGCAAGTCCCCCAGAGCCCACAGTTCCTGAGAACTCCTAGTGAGGGTGTGAGAACTTCCCGTTCCCCCCAGACATCGGCCTCTCCCACGGGGGCTCAGTGACCATGTTCCCATCTGTTCACATCCTGCAACCCCCCAAGAAATCATGGGGTCATTTGAAACTTCAGACGCGCCCTTTGTGACAAATATGCACCAATCCTCAGTGCATTCTGCTCATGCCTAATTTTCACCCCCTGAGCAGGACTCCCCATTCCCAAACCTGACCTGATCGCTCGTCTGGAAGCAGGGGAAGAGCCTTGGGTCCTGGATCTCCACGCCTTTGAGGAAAGCAACATCCCAAGAGGCACCTGCACAGGTGAGGAGTGACACTGACACAGAAACTATCTGGCAAATGAAGGGAAAAGCTGAAAACCCCCCTCAGTTCTGCCTCCTCTCACCCAGGTCAGGCGCTGGTCAGCAGGTGTCGTATCATTATGGCAGATCTCGCTCATGGCTTCCCACCCACCCTGTTCCCTGTCAGGAGTTTCCTCCCTGACGTCACTTCCCTGGCAGTGTTTGGATGGGACGTGGAGGCAGAATCCAATTGCTCAGTCTCCCAACAGTTATTGTGTTGTGTTTTCCCTCTTTGCTACTCCCCTTTGTGTCCTTTCTGCCAGCCCAGGCACTGACTCCTGGCTGGTTTCTCTCTCTCCCCCAGCAGGTGACGAGACAATGAGTGAGAACGAGGAGGGGAATCCGCAGCAGGAAGGTGCTGAGCAAGTGGAACGGCAGGAAGACTTTCTGAGAAGAGCAGATGGGAATTTTTCCCCGTTCTTGGAACAGAGAAAAGCCTGGAGGAATCGGCACAGGTCAGAGAGGAAGTTGGGAAACCACCCAAGAAAGCAAGTGCACGAATCCTTTGAATGTGGGGGAGGAGGCAAGGATCCCAAAAAAACCACAACCCCACAGACAAATCCCAAGGAAAAGAAACCTTATAAATGCTTGGACTGTGGAAAAATCTTCAACTGGATCTCAAATCTTACTACCCATCGGAGACTGCACACGGGAGAGAAACCATATAAATGCCTTGAGTGTGGGAAAAGCTTCAGTCAGTGCTCAGGCCTTATTAGCCATGGGAGAACCCACACAGGAGAGGGACCATATAAATGCCTTGAATGTGGGAAAAGTTTCAGTACGTCGTCAGTCCTTATTATACACCAGAGAACCCACACAGGAGAGAAACCATTTAAATGCCTGCACTGTGGGAAAAGTTTCAGTCAGCGCTCACATCTTACTAGCCATGGGAGAATCCACACAGGAGAGGGCCCACATAAATGCTTGTACTGTGGGAAAAGTTTCAGTGGCCCATCAGCCCTTACTGCACATCAGAGGATCCACACTGGAGAGAAACCCTATAAGTGCTTGGACTGTGGGAAAAGCTTCAGTCAGAGCTCAAGCCTTATTAGCCATAGGAGAATCCATACGGGAGAGAAACCCTATAAATGCCTTGCGTGTGGGAAAAGTTTCAGTGTATCATCAGCCCTTATTGTACACCAGAGAACCCACACGGGAGAGAAACCCTATAAATGTTTGGACTGTGGGAAAAGCTTCAGTCTGCACTCAAGACTTATAAACCATAGGAGAATCCACACAGGAGAGAGACCATATACATGCCTGGATTGTGGGAAAAGTTTCAGTCAGCGCTCACATCTTAATAGCCATGGGAGAATCCACACAGGAGAGGGCCCACATAAATGCTTGTACTGTGGGAAAAGTTTCAGTGGCCCATCAGCGCTTACTGCACATCAGAGAACCCACACCGGGGAGAAACCTTATAAATGCTTGTACTGTGGGAAAAGTTTCAGTCAACACTCAAGCCTTATTAGCCATGGCAAAATCCACACGGGAGAGGGACCATATAAATGCCTTGAGTGTGGGAAAAGTTGCAATGCACCATCAGCCCTTATTGTACACCAGAGAACTCACACGGGAGAGAAACCCTATAAATGCTTGGACTGTGGGAAAAGTTTCAATCAGCGCTCACATCTTACTAGCCATGGGAGGATCCACACAGGAGAGGGACCACATAAATGCCTTGAGTGTGGGAAAAGTTGCAATGCCCCATCAGCACTTATTGTACATCAGAGAACCCACACAGGAGAGAAACCCTATAAATGCCTTGAGTGTGGGACAAGTTTCAGTGTACCATCAGCCCTTATTACACATCAGAGGACCCACACAGGAGAAAAACCCTATAAATGCTTGGACTGTGATAAAAGCTTCAGTCAGAGCTCAAATCTTACTGCCCATCGGAGGCTGCACATGGGAGAGAAACCCTGTAAATGCTTGGACTGTGGGAAAAGTTTCAGAGAACCATCAGCCCTTATTGTACATCAGAGAACCCACATAGGAGAGAAACCTTATAAATGCCTCCACTGTGAGGAAGGTTTCAGTCAGCGCTCAAACCTTATTAGACATCAGACAAGCCACACAAGAGAAAAACCCTATAAATGCTTAGATGATTGGGAAAGTTTCAGTCCCTGCTCATAACTTCATAAAAATTGAAGAATGCACACGGGACAGAATCTATAAATGCCTCAACTGTGGAAAAAGTTTCATTTGAAGATCAAACCTTGCGTCACATCAGACAATCCACACGAGAGAGAACCCTTGGATGCTTGGATTGTGGGAAAAGATTCAATAACTGCAAGAAGAGATTCAGTCTGAGCTCACACATTGTTCCTCATCGCATAATTCACAGAAGAAAGAGCTTGAGTGTGGGGGAAGCTTTATCTGCTGCTCACACGGTATCAAACCTCAGTAAATCCACACAGAGAAGAGCCCTTTTATGGGTCCTTAGCATGGAAAACGCTTCTGTTGGAGGTAACATCACACTGGACATCAGCGCGTCCTCCACACTGGAGGGAAATTCCCTCAGTGCCCTGACTAGAGCTGGCCATAGTAAAACCTCCATTTCCTAGTTCCCACCCGCATCGGTGGCATTTGGCTTCCAGGTATCTGTTTGGGCTTTTCCCGTCACCCTCTCCCCTGGTTCTTGTCTCACAGACAGAGAACAGACCAGAAGTCTGGAGTGCAGACAAGTCAATGTTTATTGGGATTAGTTTCCAAGCAAGCATATTTCGCACCCTTCACACCAGTCAGGCTTCTCTCTACGCGCCAATAGAGTCTGCTCCCTGGTGTTTTGTTCCTGGCTCTGACGCCGCTGTGTCCCAATTCCCCAGTCCCCTTCCTCCTCCTCCTTCTCAGCAGGCCCAGATAGACCTGCAGTGCACGCCCTAGTCACATCCCTCACAACTTATGGTCATGTTCTGTTCTGGAGGGTCGTGAGTTGGGGTCTTCGTGCCACCTCTTTTGTACCAAGGGAGGGGTGAGGAGTGAGGTTGTGCTCCGGCAGGGGCAGGCATTTCTTTGGTCTTTTAGTGTTTTACCTCCCCACATCCCGCCTTCCCCTCCTGACTAGTTGCTTGACCTTGCTTTGAGAGAAAGAGTTGAGGCGGTTGTCAAGTGGGCGCTCACATATTACACTCCAGCTATGCCCAGGAACACTAGTTCCATCTCTTAGCTCTTTTCAGCCCATCTGCTTGTGGGCAGATGTAGCACACGGGGTCATTGTCCTTTGTTCACCCATATTAGTATAAGATGCAAGAGTATCAAAAAGTCAAACCCCAAATTCTGTCTCAGGCTGACAACCAGGCTTATGTGCTAACAGTATCCAGCTGTCCGTCTCCGGGGGCAGGTTCCCGCAGCAGCTGACCCGGAGCTGATCAGGGACCCTCTGGCTTTGCCTGATCTAAGCTAACCCCAGCAGAGGAGGAGAAGCCCCGATCAGCCCTCTGACGGGTTGCCCTGCCGATCTGGGTATGCCACCTGATGTACTGGGGTTCCACTGAGCCTGCCCGTTCCACCAGCCAGGGCCCCCCCGACCCCGGCCTGCCAAGCCAGGCTCTCCAGCCTGCTATGTCACACCCACAGGAAGGGCCACGTCCTGCTGCAGAAAGACACGGACGCGGAGATTAGGGCTGCACGATGAGACCCAGCTCAGGAAGTGCCCTGCACTCGTGTGCACACCACTGTAGGAGTGCAAACCCCAGGAGTGCACTGTCCTCCCAGCACGGCACTCACCACAGTGTTCTGTGCTCTCCACGTGTAGGAATCACACTCGGATTTCTTTGATCCTGACTCAGACGCCTGAGGGCTACAGATGAAAGTGTCCCCAACCTGGAGGGGGAATTCAAATGACCCCCAAAGCTCTGGCTCATCTTTCAGAGCTAAAATCCCTGCTTTCGTCTATTGCAGGGGCCGGCAGCCTTTGGCTCCCGGTCCGTCAGGGTAAGAGCGGGCCAAGGGACATGCTGGCCGTGCTTCCTGCAGCCCCCATTGGCCGGGAACGGCGAACCACGGCCACTGGGTGCTGCGAGCGGCTGTGCCTCTGGGCGCTCAGGTAAACCAAGCGTCTCGCGGCCCACCAGCGGCTTACCCTGGCAGGCTGGGAGCCAAAGGTTGCCAATCTCTGATCTATTGTTAAAGTGGTTTCTGGGCTTTGTAGATGTTCAGGTTTGGGCTTTGGATTTTTTTATTATTATTTTTGCATTAGGACGATGTTAAAACTTTTGTAAATGACACAACCAGATGATGAGGAGGTGCTGAGTACAGCAGGTTTAGCCAGGTCAGAAGAAAATGAATACATTGGTTTTCCTTCTTTGGGGAGTTCTGTGGGATTTCACTTTATGAACCTGAAAGTATTTTGTAGTGCACCTTGTAGTGTTGGTTTCTGTCTCTTCCTGCAGGCCGTTTGGTCATCTATTTTGATATTAGTTTACTTTGACAGGATGTAGCAGTTTTATTAAGGACTTTATGAGACAAATGATCATTTGCCAGAAGAGTCCTTTTTTGTTTTATTTTAACTGTTCTTTCCCATTGTCATGAAATTTTCATGTGTTTGAACAATGACAATTATCAATATCTCTCAGCACGAACACTGAGGGGGAGCGCTAGATTCACACTCTGAGAGGCCGAGACTGAACGGGGTATGGAGTTACTGCCAGATCCCTGCAGAGATGTGAGATGCAGACAGGACGGGGTATGGAGTTACTGCCAGATCCCTGCAGAGATGTGAGATGCAGACAGGACGGGGTGTGGAGTTACTGCCAGATCCCTGCAGAGATGTGAGATGCAGACAGGACGGGGTATGGAGTTACTGCCAGATCCCTGCAGAGATGTGAGATGCAGACAGGACGGGGTATGGAGTTACTGCCAGATCCCTGCAGAGATGTGAGATGCAGACAGGACGGGGTATGGAGTCACTACCTGACCCCTGCAGAGATGTGAGATGCAGACAGGACGGGGTATGGTGTTACTGCCCGATCCCTGCAGAGATGTGAGATGCAGACAGGACGGGGTATGGAGTTACTGCCCGATCCCTGCAGAGATGTGAGATGCAGATCGGAGGGGGAGAGGGTGGGGAACAGAACTGGGAAACTGCAGACTTGTCTCTTGGGAGCCAGACAGCTGAGGCTGAGAACGGTGAACTTGCTGCGCCAGTGCCAGAGAGAGACAGGAATTGCCCTGTGAGTGCTGGGTGAAGCCATCCCTGAAGTCGGAAGGGCTACAAACGATGCCCCAAGAGGAATGAGGAGGGGAGGGGGCAGCGTCTCCCCATTGCTCAGAGGACGAGTCTGGGCAGAGACGAGAAGGAAGCTGGGGAAGCCAACAGGCCTGGGCCAGCCTTGAAGCCAGGCTGACCCCACCATAGAGGCGAGAGGGAGATGAGGAGCCTGAGAGCCCAGCTGGTCACCCCTCCCCCTCTAATACAGTGTCCTGCGTGGGGACGACAGAGACTCTGTCTGCCCCACTCCCCCCACACTGCGTCCCTCTAATCTCCGCTCCTCGGATTCCTGCCCTCGGCCCCAGCATCTCTCCTGGGTGCTCTGCACTTTTCTACCAGTTTGTACATGGTGCTCTGTTGCTGGTGCACGGGGGATTTGGGGGCAGCAGTGTGCTGGGCTGGGGATGGAAAGGCCCATGCTGAGCTGGGCTGGGGGTGGGGACAGGAGTCTGGCTTTCTCCTTTGGAATAATAAAGTAGAATTGAGTTTCTCACACTGTGTCCTTGTTTTCCATTAAATACCCCCCGGATTCAGAGTGGAGGTGAACAGTATAAGCAGCGCTCACATGGTCTGGTACGGAAATGCAGTGAGGTTGATACTCGGCCTGTTCCTCACACCACAACTTTCCCCAAATTCATTCTTGTCTGGCTACAAAATAATTGTGTCTCAGTTAATACCATGATCATTGTTATACAGCAGCAGCCAGAGGCTCCCCAGAAGCCCAAGGCCGTACTGTGCTAGGTGCTGTACATACACCTCATGAGAGACAGCCCCTAAGGGAAAGAGCTTCCAGCCTAAATATGCAGAACAGCCACTGTAATGATTTTGCAAGTGTCAGTAGCGACTCTGAAATCTAACCGGCTACGAGTGACGCCCCAAGGGGAACGATGAGGGGAGGGGGCAGCATCTCCCGATGGCTGAGAGAACGAGGCTCTGCCGTTGAGCAGCTGTTCAACTTCTGTTCCGTGTGACAAACACAGATTGTTCTTCCCCAGAATTACAGCCCTTCCCCCTAGAGCGCAGACGACATTATCTGAGAACAGTCAACCTCTTACTGGCTTTAGCAATAATCCCTGACAATGGGGCTGTTCAGACACTGCACCGGCTGTCAAACCCTGCCATGGAGTGATACCATTCAAAGCCTCGTGCTGTTCTGATGAAGGTATTTTAGTGCTTGGGAACTCAGATTATATTAAACTGAATTTTAAATCCCATTAGATTTTCTGTAAGTTTTTCAAAAGTATCATTTAAAAAATGACTTAGGGTTAGAGTTTTAAGCTGTCAGGCACCTGAGGATGCAGAGAGGGGCTTAGTGGGGTTGTCAAAGCAGGTTAGGCATTAGGGGCTAGATCAGGGGTTCTGAAACTGGGGGTCGGGACCCTTCAGGGGGTCGCAAGGTTATTATATGGGGGGTCGCGAGCTGTCAGCCTCCACCTCAAACCCCACTTTTGCCTCCAGCATTTATAATGTTGTTAAATATATAAAAAGTGTTTTTAATTTCCAGGGGGCATCGCACTCCGTGGCTTGCTGTGTGAAAGGGGGCGTCGCACTCAGTGGCTTGCTGTGTGAAAGGGGGCGTCGCACTCAGTGGCTTGCTGTGTGAAAGGGGGCATCGCACTCCGTGGCTTGCTGTGTGAAAGGGGGCGTCGCACTCCGTGGCTTGCTGTGTGAAAGGGGGGTCGCACTCCGTGGCTTGCTGTGTGAAAGGAGGCGTCGCACTCAGTGGCTTGCTGTGTGAAAGGGGTCGCCAGTACAAACGTTTGAGAGCTACTGGGCTAGATGCACAAAAAGATTTAGATGCCCAGCTGCTACTTTCACTTTAGATACCTGAATCCGACTCTTAGACGCCAACTATCCTAATACACACACACACTCAGGGCCGGCTCCAGGTACCCGGCACCCAAGCACATGCTTGGGGCGGCACCTGGTAAGGAGCGGCGGGGGGGAGCGCGGCGCGGCATTCCGCGGGGGGGGGGTCGCTCCGGCGGCGCAGTGCTCGGCGGGGGGGGGCGGCGCAGGCGCGGCGCCGGGGGGGGGGGGTTCCGGCGGCGCTCGGCGGGATGGCTGCGCGGGGCTCGGCGCTGGGGGGGGGTTCCGGCGGCGCTCGGCGGGGGGGGTGGCGCGGCGCTGGGGGGGGTGTTTCGGCGGGGGGGGCGGCGCGGGGCTCGGCGCTCGGGGGCGGGCTCCGGCGGCGCTCGGTGGGGGGCTGTGACAATGCGGTTCTGGCGGGACCCAACTGAGAGTGCCAACTCAGGACAAATTGCTAAAACAGGGCAGTTACAGCCCAAGGCTGGGGTTTCTCTACCTCTAAGGCAATCCAAACCAGCCAGACTAAGAGGACTTCGGTCTCACCCCACTGGCTAACCGCAACCTCACAAGCAATTTCCTTAGACACTCCAGTTTCCCAGTATCACCACCAGTGCCGCTCGTTATGGGGTAAATGGTTATGAAAACCAATATCCCAATATATACAACAAGGGTTCTCTCGATCCCAAAGGACCAAGCCCCAGATCCAGGTCAATATACAAATCAGATCTTTCCCACAAATCACGCTGTTACCAATCCTTTAGAATCTAAAATCTAAAGGTTTATTCATAAAAGGGAAAAAGATAAAGATGAGAGTTAGAATTGGTTAAACGGAATCAATTACATACAGTAATGGCAAAGTTCTTGGTTCAGGCTTGCAGCAGCGATGGAATAAACTGCAGGTTCAAATCAAGTCTCTGGAATACACCCCCACTGGGATGGGTCCTCAGTCCTTTGTTCAAAGCTTCAGCTTGTAGCAAAGTTCCTCCAGAGGTATGAAGCAGGATTGAAGACCCGATGGAGATGAGGAATCAGCCTTATATAGTCTTTTCCAGGTGTAAGAACACCTCTTTGTTCTTACTGTGGAAAATTACAGCAAGATGGAGTCTGCAGTCACCTGGGCCAGTCCCTGCATACTTTGCTGAGTCTCAAGGCATATTTGCCTTCTCTTAATGGGTCCATTGTATAGCTGATGGTCCTTAATGGGCCATCAAGCAGGCTAGGCAGAGCTAACACCAGTCTGCCTGGGATGTCACCCAGCAGCATAGCATAAGTTTGAAATACAGACAGTATAGAGCCAATATTCATAACTTCAACTACAAAATTGATACACACATATAGACAGCCTAATCATAACCAGTAAACCATAACCTTGTCTTAGACACCTCATTTGACCCCCTTTATACAAGATTTGCGTGCCACTACAGGACCTTGGTTGCAACAATGATCTATATGGTCCCAGATTATATCAATAACGTCACACCCCCAACGCAAAATTGATGCAGGAAGGGATGACACAAACATCACTGACTGCATCTCAAGAGCTCCCCATCCTTGGGTTTGTTTCACTACAGTATTGGGGTTAGAAGCCATATTAGAGTATAACAGAAATGGTTTATCAAAATTATGTTCAATAGCATGTTTGAACCTCTTTACAAACTCAAGGTAAAACTTAGTTAGAACAATAGTGGATTGGATCTGCTCTTGCAGCATGGTTCCTGTATGTCTCATGTGATCTTGCCAAGAGCTAAAAAAAACAGCTACTTTATCCATACAAGCTCTGGCAAATGTTTGGAACCCAGTTAACATTAAATCAATGTAGATATTAATGATGTTCATAGTACAGGAATCTTGGCATTTAGCCGTGAAAGCAATATGGTAGTGTGCCTCGGTTTCCCTTTTTATACAGCACATCAGGTCTGGAATGTCTTTTCCCCGGTGAAAAGTTCCAAGACTGTTTACAGGCATTACCTGTGAAACACCAGTATAACAAGGCCTTTTAACATAAAGTGTGTTCTCATGTATTCCTTTTAACCTGTTCAATGGATTTTTCAAAAGATTAGGCACATTGTACATTTTTACAGTTTGTGGTAATAGCAACACATTTGTTACAAAAATTACCATTAGCAATAATAACAGTTTCATTGCAAGTGTCCATTTACAATCATGTTTGTCATGGCACACCTTTGGCTTAATACCATTGGAGATTGGGCAATTTAGGGTTAACCTGTGGCTTCCCTTTGCAAAATTTAGTTTTCTCTTTCCTCCTTGTCCTGCAGGATCAAACCCTGATTTCTCTTGCTTAACAGAATTCACTGGCTGATGGGGTGGGCTCTCTGTGCTAACAGCTATTAGCAAGTCCTTCCTCTCCCAGCCAGGCAAGTAATTTGCATTACCACAGACAGGAGCCAGTCCACCAGTTTTCATATCCTTAACTGCTATCCTTTCCAAGGCTGGACTCTGTCTTAAAGAGATACCACACAAATCCAAAGAGTCTGAGGGTGAGAGTTTGCTTGATCTCCCCTGCATCCTCAAGCATTCGGCCATAAAACTGTTCTGCTCTGAAACACCAGTAACCAAATCTGTTCTCAGACCCTGAAGCACCAACTGCTTACTTAACGAATTAGCATGGAGACAGTTCTGTCCCAACACCATTGTCTTCCCAACAAGATGGCCACACACAGCCACCTGGTTATAGGGCTGCTTAACTTTCTTAACAGCTCTTACTTCATCTGAGACCTTCTCAAAGCTACCCACACTGGATCTTTCAAAAGGAAAGTCAGGGGATCCATTCACAACAGAAAATTTCTGGCTGTTAGGAACTGAAACTTCCTTGATTAAATCACTCTCACACCCTTCAGTTGCAGTGAACTGCTTGCACAGATTACCATGAGGATTCCTTTCCCCAGGAGCTTTTCTAAGCAGCAAATTACCCCTCACAGAAATTTTGCCCTTATCCTCTTCACCTAGGGCTTGCTCTAAAGGAACACTTTCCTGAGCAACAACAGACTCTGTCTGGATCTTACTTACATTTAGGATCACCTTTGGCCCATCAGGCAGATTCCTACACAATCCCCTTTCAGGCAAACCCATAGACTCATTAGATGCAAGGTCAGAAGCATTCTCCTTTCCTTTGCCACACACAAGCTTAGGAATTTTGTTCTTTTTGCTACAAGTTGTTAAACTGTCCGTAGGTACCACAACCAAATTACCTTTCTGCTCTCCTTGTGCCCTGGCTAGGGTATCACTCTGATTAGACAGAGTTGTTACCCCCTTCTCCAACCACACATGAGCAACAGGCAAGATACAAGCACCAGAATTGTCTGGTCTCTGGGATTTTGCTAAGACACTAACTGGATGCAACCTAGTTACAGTGCCATTCTCCCCAGCAGACACAAACTTAGGACCCTTCCCTTCCTGGGCTTTAGTTGAATTCAGAACCAAATCTGAGACAACTGAATTACTCTCAACCATCACAGGCTGAAAGGCACTTTCTGTCTGCTCCACAGACAAAAAAGAGTTGGAGACACATTTTCCTTTACTAGACACACAGTTTGGGATTTCATTTCCCTTGTCCCAGCACACCGGGCTGTTCACAGACAACTGCTTGGAGACTGGGGTAGCTTCCTCCATAGGCAAGTCAATACCCCTGACCGACACAGGCACATTTCCTTCACTGTCACTATTCTTCACACAGGAAACAGGTAAGGTATGGGGACACTCATCTTCCACTCTCCTTGCCTTCCCAAACTGCTGACTAGATAAAGCCATCAGTTCACAAGACTGCCTAGGCTCATCCAAAATCTCCTCTCCCTTTGCTTGATCTAATTCCAGATTTACTTTTGAGACATTAGATAGACATTTAGAAACTTCATTCACAGCCAAACAGCTACTTTCCAAAGACAAACTTTTGGAGAAACCCTCCATAGGCGCAACCTTAGGATCAATCCTCTCCTGTGCCTGGTTTGTGTTAACTTGACTGACCATAGCTTTAATATCATTTCCAATCATAATATCCTTAGGGAGTGCGTCTTTTACTCCCACAACCATGGTGCCCTCAAATCCCTTCCATTTCAGGTGGATTTTAGCCAAAGGCACCCTGACAAAATACTCAGAAAAGGCTACAACAGTCACATCTTCACCTGGCCAATAATCTTCCTTCCTGACAAGACTTGCTTTAACCAAAGTGATATCTGCTGCGGTGTCCCTCCATGCCATACACCTTACTCCATTCACTTCTGCACTGCTAATAAACTCTGCATTATTTCCCCCATATTTAGCTTTAATGTGAGTTTTAAGGTCAAATTCTTCAGTGACCACAGAAACAGCATTTGCACACAGGGCACCAATGCTGGGCTCTGTGTAGCTTGCCTGTGAGTTTATAATAACAGGGTTAGCATTTGCCTTGGCATGTGGGGTTGCTGGTTTTGGGCTGCCCTTCAGT